>NC_034602.1:9416107-9448463 GCF_900095145.1 Mus pahari
GCTTCCCCTGGCTTGCTCAGTCTGCTCTCTTATAGAACCAAGACTACCAGCCCAGAAATGGCACCACCCACAAGGGGACCTCCCCCCTTGATCACTAATTGAGAAAATGCCTTGCAGCTGGATCTCGTGGAGGCATTTCCCCAACTGAAGCTCCTTTCTCTGTGATAACTCCAGCCTGTGCCAAGTTGACACAAAACTAGCCAGTACATCTTTCCATAATCTCATGTCCCCATGGTTCCCTAACTCCGTGAGTACAGAGAAAGCCAGCCAAGTGATAAGTCATCACTTAGATGGATTTCAAAATAGGACTTTTTATTTTCTTTTAATTCAGGGGAAGACAAAAGCTTGAAATCAAGTGATTTCGATCAACAAAAAACAGCCTGTTGAAACAAAATATACTCTTATGCCCCAGCAAGGCAGAGCGTGAAGGATTTCCCCTGGTCATAGGTACTGCCAAGCCAGACACAAGAAGCAATGATGCCTGTGCCAATTCCCCATGGCGGGACAGGGGCATAAATGTTTGAGTATCAGGCAGGAAGTTGGAAGATTAACAATGAACACAGAGGGCTTAGTGGTTAAGAGCACTGACTGCTCTTCTGAAGGTCCTGAGTTCAAATCCCAGCAACCACATGGTGGCTCACAACCATCCGTAATGAGATCTGATGCCCTCCTCTGGTGTGTCTAAAAATAGCTATAGTGTACTTATATATAATAAATAAATATTAAAAAAAAAAAAAGTGAACAGAGTTACCCCAGATTTGGGGGCCAGATTTGGGTGTGGAGGCTTGATACTGTCGTAACCCCTGAATTAGTGATACTAGGGAGACTTCAGTGTTGTACAGTTTGCCTCTGTGTTCCCCGCCAGAGCACCCCACCCCCACCCCTGCCCAGGCAAGCACCATTTGCAGACTGGTTTCTGTGCTGCATCCTCCTGTAGCAGCCTGGGGCTACCTCCCCCTCCTCTAGCATTAGAATGGCATGACCCATAATGAGGACATTCTGAGGAGACATTCTCCAGACCTCTGTGTCTCCAAAAACCAACACTCCTACTGATGAGAACTACAGGTGCCTGTCCCTGAGACCTTAAATAACAAGCTCAAGGGAGACCATGGAAAACGTAAAAGGTAAACAGAGGTCAGGTCACAGACGGTTACGACTGGTCATAAAAAAGGTCCTTGAACCCATTAACCCCCCCCCCCACTTCAGTACTATTCCACCCTCAACTCCCCTTTTCTGTGAATATTCACACTAATCCTAACTATACTGTATATAAACCCAATGTTTTCTGGACTCAGAACGCTTGCCAGTATTCATGCTGTGAGTGCGGGGTTCAAACTTGAAACAATAAAATGACTCTTTTGCAAGTTGCAGCAGACTTTGCAATTCTTGGGTTTATCTGGGTTTCCGGTGGACTCAGGGCACAACATTATGAGGAGATATGAACCTTCTCTCCCTGTCCCCCACCCTCCAGTAGTAGACAATTATGGATCAATGAAACTCTGAGAATTAGCAAGCAAAGCTTTGTACTGTTTCCAGATCCTGGGGCCTGTGCTTGCTCTGAGGCCCAGAGGGTGAACGATGGAGCCAGACAGGATACACTGGACAAAAGCATGCAGGGCTCATACTCTACTATGGAAGGCTGTAACTATGGCTGAAGTAGGAAGTAACTGAATCCATGTCGGTCAAAAGTACAGAGAGAATAATTTCCTCAGAAAGGTCAGTGAGAGAGACATTTTGGAAAAGGAAAAGAGGAATGATTTCCTAAAGGGATAAATTCACTAACTTCTTAAGAAACTAAGATCTTTAATTGGCAAGATCAAGCATTTCCTACTGCACCAGGAATGGGGCTTTCCAGAAGGAAAGAAATCTTACAGCAATAAAGTCAGTCATCTATCTATCTATCTATCTATCTATCTATCTATCTATCTATCTATCTATCTTCTATTGATTGATTTATCATTTATCATCTATCTACCTTCTGTCTTTGATTTTTTTTTTTTAGTGGTATATTTCAACCCTGCTGTATTAGAAAGGCCTGCATTATTAGCAAGCGAAGAGAATTCAGCATGAAGTCCCTGTGCCTGTAGCAGGGAGAGAGAAAAAGGGTGAGAGAAGGTAGATTTTGTCCTAGCCATTGCCTGGAGAAAGGCAACATTGGGCAGAGCACACAGGAGGACAGACTTGCCACTGTGCACTCTCTGTGTCTTTTGTTCTAGATGCATACACAAACTATCCAAAAAACTGAAGACAGAAAAATAAATCTGAGTAATAAAAATAGGCTCATGCATAGCAATTGGCATCTGCCGTTTTACAAGGAACATTACATTCTTCTCTCTCTAGAATCTTTGTCACTTCTCCACAATGTGCCATGTGGTCATCCCTTTCCCCTGTGTTGACAAGGGTTCTGTACACTGCTTCTCTGCAGCTAACCACGACCCACCCACACTTGCTATTCTAATACAACTCCACACATCCTGCTGGCCCTTGACCACTGCAGTGGAGGAAGGTGTGGGAGGGACTGAAAAGGGGTGCCTGTTCCCACTCTGGTCATGTGCACCCCTTTGACATCACAGAGTAATGGGGAGGTAGAGGAAAGAACCTGGGCCTGAGAGCCCAAACTCAATAGGGTTGATGTCTGCCAACTACTCACTGCAGGGCCCGAGTTTCAGGTTTCTTTCTTTGCACACTGGAGAAATAAACTCCGCCGAGCTATCCTAGCACAATGGTAGAGCTGTCCTGGTCGCCTCAGCACCCCAGTCCAAAAGAACAAAGACTGGTTTTGTGAGATCTTACATCTGGCCAGCTCAGCATCCCTCTTCCCCCTGGTTTTAGCCAAGATGCAAACCCCCTCTTACAGCACTCAGACCCTTGTGTAAGCCTTCACCCTTCCCTGCAAGGCTTTCACTCCTTTCGTCCAACTCTGCTTGTTATAGTAATTCATGTTTTCTTTCATAGGTAAAGAATCGAACTGCTTTAAATATTAAAGTGGTTTATTTAAGCTTCAGTACTTGACCCTTTCTTTGTGGGAGTGAGCACTGGTGTCTCATGGACTCCCTTGAAAAGAGGGAACATGTATGTCTGTAATAAAGACTATGCTTGCCAACTTCCCCTGTAGCTAGCTGGCTAGTTACGCCACAGGACTAAACTGTGGCCAATGGAGTCTAGAAATAGCCAAACCTCTTCTCTGACCCTTCATTCTGCTTGCTAGAATGCAAACAAAGTGGACGAGCTTAGAAAAACACACTGAACCATGGGGATGCCAAATCCTGAAAAAGGCAAAGAAAGAGCAACATGGACTCCTGTCACCATGCAACTCTGTTCTGGACTTATTATTCATGTAGACTTCGATAGATGAAAAAAATTAACTTCTTTTCATGTTTAAGCAACTAATATTTCCCAACCAGGGGTAGAGTTAGGGGTTGGGGTTGGGGTAGGCTTAAGGGTAGGGGTAGGGGTAGTTGTGTTAGGGTCAGTGTAAGGATTAGGTTTAGGGTTAGTGTTCTTATCATTCTCAGGCAAAAATAACTGATATATTCATAATAGACTAACCTACTTCACCCCCACTGATGGTCAAAGCATGATAAAACAGTATCAACACCCAGCATTGTTTCTGACCCCAGTAGGCCAAGCAGTCTCTCACATCCTCCCTGGCAGCTACTCCAAGGTTTCTTCATGTTCCTTCAGCTAGTCACTAACCCATCTCCCTGCCTTCTCTCTTAGCAAATGACCTCTGTTTATCTAAGAAACCTTTAATTACAACCCTAACTTCACCCCTTCAGGTTTAGGGGACTTAGTCTAAGGTTAATCCCTTCTCTCTCCTTTGTCCTAGTCAGGGACTGACCTGTATCCCCGACTCCCTCCTTTCAGACTTCAAATTTCCTCTAATTGACCTAATAATCTAAAGAACAAGAATGAACAGCACCGCCACGATCCTTTCCTCCACCCTTACATCCCCTCCTGTGTTCCCTCCATCCTGCCCTGCCCCATTCGTTTTACCTAATTTCTTGGTTTGCTGAGGCTCCCTTTCTTCCCTTAGGGTCTTCTCAGAACCTCTGGGAACTGGCTTCTGCTTGCCAAGGTCACAGAACTCTAGCTAACCCAGTGCACATTTCTCAATCCTCAACTCTGTCTGCTCCATAGTATGTGGCAGCAGACCACACCTGCTCATTTTCTTTCTTGGCCTTCATACCACAGATCTTGTTTCATTTTGTTTTACCCTTATTTTTTCCTTTCAGTATTTATTGTGGGCTCTTCCCATGCCATACCACAAATGCCAACAATTCAGTCCATTTAGAAAATGGCTTTTAGGAGGTTCCCCTTAGTTGTGGGACCTTAGGTTAGTTGAATCCTTGTCCTAGAGATTTTAACTGCCATCCTGACACAACCTGGAGTCACCTGAGAAAATGGAGGGGTTGGTGAGATCAGCTTGGCCTGTGGGCATGTCTATGGGGATTGTCGTCTTAATGGATGCAGGAGGGCCCAGCTACTGTGGGCAATACGATTTCACATCAGGTGGTCCTGGATGTGCAAGAAAGCTAGCTAAGCATGTGTCTGTGAGCAAGACAGAACGGTGTCCCTTCATGGTCTCTATGTCCAAGTTCAAGCTTGAGTTCCTGACCTTACCCCCCCCCCTCAATGCTGGACCTGGAAGTCTAAGTCAAGTAACCCCCCCCCCCAAGTTCCGCTTTGGTAAAAGTGTCTTATCACAGCCGGGCTTGGTGGCGCACGCCTTTGATCCCAGCAGAGGCAGGCGGATTTCTGAGTTCGAGGCCAACCTGGTCTACAAAGTGAGTTCCAGGACAGCCAGGGTTATACAGAGAAACTGTCTCAAAAGCCCCCCCCCCCCAAAAAAAAGTGTCTTATCACAGCAGCAGAAAGGAAACTAGAACCCCCAAATCTGTATTTCAAGGTGGGCCCTCTTTTGGAGGAACTCCAGTCCCATGTATCCAACAGAGTCACACTCATCCCCTGCTCTTCCTGTAAACCTCCCACCAGCTGCCCAGGCTAGTTATGGCTTCTACAGCCTCTTCTCTTGCCATCCCCTTCTCCTCCTTACATGACCACATTTTGTTTCCCCAGCGGGGGGAGGGGGCTTTTGTGGCTCTAAGCCTGGCATGGCTGTGCTGTTGCCTCTCCTGGGTATGCTCTTTGGCTTGCCGCCTTGGCTACCTACCTCTTCCTCCAGGTCCCCGACTCCTGCCATGTCTGTGTCTTCTCTGACGTCTGCAGTCTGGCCTAATGCTCAGATATGTGCTCCGAAGGGTCTTTACCTCTGCCTGGCATGTACACCGTACTGTAACTGCTTATTGGTCCATCCTACATTGTTAGCACACAGAGGAAATTTACTAACTCTCCTGTTTCCAGTGCCTTTCACTGGCTCAATGTTATTTTTATTGAATAAGTGAATCCAATGTAGGTGCTGTTTGATGCATCTTCTCTCATTCTCAACAGAGTAACATGTTTGACTAGTCAGGCAATTAAGGATATTCAGTACAGCAACAACTTTCAGGTGGATGAAAGAAAAGATCCTCTCTAAATACTGCAACATTTTTAAGTTGTTAATTCTCACGGAGCACTATAAATTGGGATGTTCATGAAGAGAGTGGACACAAACTCTTGCTTTCTGGTTTAAACTGACAATCTTCCTTGCTTGAGATGTGCCCGAGTTGAGGAGAGAGAATGATCTATCCCGAGTGTCCGTGGAGACAGGCACTGCAGCTTACTGCCTTATTTCCGTTTCTCCTATCTTCTGATCTCAAGGTTGCTATGAAATTAGAGTTCAACGCTTGAAGGATGAAAGGTCCAGTTTTTACCTTATCTGTTCAAGTATTTCATGAGTATTTAACTTCAGGTTTGGTTATAAGCATTATCCCTGTGTATTCTCTCTCACGTGTGTGTGTATGTGTTCATGTATGAGGGTGTGCATGCATCATAGTGCTCTTATGGAGGTCAGAGGTCACTTTTGGCTATCAATACTTACTTCCACTTTGAGTCAGGTCTCTGTCACTACATATGCTGGGCTAGAGGCCTGTAGGTTTCTGATTTTCCTCTCTCTGCCTCCCATCTCACCATAGGATCTCTGGTTACAGTTGCATATTACTGGTCTTAGATTGTCAGGGTTCTAGGGACACAAACTCAGATTCTCACCCCTGTGTTAAGCCTGCTTCCCACTGACCCATCACCCTGTTTGCTTCCCACTGAACCTTCACCGTTTTATTTTCTTGCACAGACCTCCTCAAGAGATAGGCAACTTTAACTCTCTTGCTAAAGGTTTCCAAAGTACAATAAAACCTGACAGTTTCTCATTTCTAGCCATACAGGACCAGATCCCATTCTTAGAATTCCAAAAGGGACTTTTCTCCGAGCTGTCATACTTGTCTGATATTGACATGCACTATACCATTCCCACTCTCTAATTCTTTCCATGTATCCGAGTCTCTCAGACATGCCTGTGAGAGTGCAGGTCATAAGACTGCCTTTTGCCCATAAAAAAATAATTGCCCAAGAAACAGGATCATGTCATGGCAGACCGACTGAGTGGCTTTCAACTCTATTTGAAAGAAAGCTGATCACCTAGAAGTCCACAAGATCATCTTACGGCATCTAGGATGAGTTGTTTGCTTAGATACCACACTTGAAAACAGAAAGCGCTAGTGTTCAGAATCACCAAGTTAGTTGGAAATAAGCCACCCAGAGGAGCACTTGACCAGCCTTTAGGGACTGACTCCTCCCTCAACCAGGAAGCTGCTGCTGCCAGCTTGTAAGAGCCCTTTAATTAACGTCTCTGTAGTCTCTATCGCCAGTCCATAGAAAGAGAAGCTTTTGTTTTGAGACAGGATTTGACTCATCACTCAGACAGATTTAGAACACATGGCAAGCCTCTGTGGGAGACTCCTGTGTGCTGGGATTACAGGTGAGTCACCACGCTCAGCTAGGAAGAAACACAATGGGCTTCCGGCTTGCTCCTGCCCTGCTGTCACTCAGGAGTGGTAACACCGTGTTGATGTGTAAACCCTCCCTTGTGGGCGCTAACTAGCTCAGACTGAAAGTATCTGGGAATCCATGCTCACTGGATGCTTCAAGTGCTGCTCATGCTGAAGTATGACAATGACCAAGGTTGGCTTAGTAGAATACTCTCCCAGTGCAAATGTATATTCCGCATGCCATATTTTAGTTTACTCATAACTCTTCCATTCCACAGTATGTTTTCTTGGTATGTAGGCTTAATTTAGCACAACAAAGTCATGTACAGAAAGGTGAAGAACAATTTTGTTTAAGTGAATTATAAAACCACTTTTTAAAAACAGAAAAAAAACAAAAAACAAAAAAACAAACAAAACCAACCCACAAACCTATTCAGGGACTGGACCCAAGCATCTAGGAATGGGTGCATGGGGTAGATGACTTAGGTATTGGGGTCACTGCCCTGTCCCCAGCCCCAAACTCTTTTGTCCTCTTTCAGAACTGTTTTGGTTATGAACTACTTTAACTTTGCAATTATCTATTACATTATTAAAAGGTTCCGAAGACCAAGACCATCATAACACATTAAACATACTCTGACTTTGTTGTATCAAAGAAATGACTGAGCTTCTCAAATAAAAAGCCATTAGCTGGGATCCATCTGCCACACAATTTCATTCTACACAGATCAGCTCCAAAGACCTAGGGAACCAAGGTATGATATAATGAGCATCAGATGATGTCTACCAGAGGGGTAGGTTATTTTCCTATGGAATCATCCCAGGTAATGAGATTCATGTCCAATAACTTGAGGCCAAATTAAGGCTTGGGTTTCTGCCTTGTCTGAAGAATTCCTGTGGCTGTGGAATCCCACCCAGATATTTTCAATGTCCTTTTGTATTTAAAGAGGTATTAAAATACTTTCATAAATATATATTGCTATATCTGAAGTCAGGAGCAATCACAAAACCATAAAAGCATCTTTAGACACACTCTTGATCAAGCAGTCTGGAGAAACCCTGAAGCCCTCAGCTCTTTGATGTCACACTACAAAAGGCCACATCTTAAGAGTACTATCCGACTTCCACCAGACAAGTCCCCTATCACCATTTTACTACATCACTCCTGCAAACAGACACTAACTTTGCACAGCACATTTGACTTAGTGACTCTTAACAGTTTAGTTCTTTGAGTAGAATCAAGAAAAAAATATAATCAACATTTGCATCCACAAAGAATAATCCGAAATGACAATGAAACTTGTCAGACTTACACACTCAAATGAATACATTATTTTTAACTAGACATTTTAAGAAGCAACCTACACTCAGGAGGCAGAGGCAGGTGAATTTCTGAGTTCGAGGCCAGCCTGGTCTACAGAGTGAGTTCCAGGACAGCCAGGGCAACAGAGAAACCCTCTCTCGAAAAACCAAAAAAGCAACCTAAAGTTGGGAGCAGTTATCTGGTACAGGCACAAATGTGGGTCCTGTGTATCAATCAACACCCACCACAGAGAATTGCTCCCGTGACTCCCTCAGCTGCCCTCTGAGCCCAGTTTAGCTTTGTGGTTTCCTGGCTGTGGGTATCTGACAAACTTTCTCTCATCTCTGTATATACATCTAATTCAATCCCTGTATCTCCATCTCAAGATTTGTTTACTGTGAATCTGAGATGAAATATGACCACTGAACCATGGCTACTAAAGAGGTGGGTTGCTTTTCCAGGTAAGGAGTTTCAAGTCCACACACAGAGCTTTGGGTATGACTGCATAGGTTGCTGAATGGCTGATCTTGGTATTTTCTGACTCCCTTCACGCTTTCAAGTTTACTTAGTGAACAGCGGTCCATTAGTTGGTACCCACAATGTATCAGCATCTGGCATTCAGATGACCCAGTTTTAACTTTTTAACAGGAATTCAATAAAGAATCCAAGTGAAGTTGAGGAGTCTCCGAATTCACTGCAGCCCTGCAGAAGTGGAATTTGCAAACTAACTGCTCTAACTTCCTGAGTGGATAAAAGAAAGCAGGCCCTGCCCTTAGGTGCACACTCCTTTACTGAACAACTCATGACTTACAAAGAGCACCAAAGTTGAAACCGGTGAATTGCCCCCACTCCCCAAGTTTGGTTGGTTGAGGGAGGTTCCCAGTGTGAGTACTTCTAAGCACACACGATTCTATCTCAGCCTACCACATACCTGGGACTACAGATGTGTCACCACATCAGGTGGAACCCTGGATTTTCTGTCTTTACTCATTTTTCATTTCCAAAACCAAGTAGTTTTTGTTTTTGAGACAAGATCTCTGTATTCTGTAGTCCTGGCTGTCCTGGAACTCACTGTGTAGTTCAAGCTGGCTTCAAACTCACAGCGATCTACCTGTTTCTGCTTCCAAGGGCTGGGATTAAGGGTGTGCCACCACCACACCTGGCCACAAACCAGGTAATTTACTGAAAACAAACCTGAAGCAGTAGGAACCTCTGTTCACATGACAAGTTATTTCCACTCTGTAGACATTCATGGCACTAACCTGAAATTTGGCAAGATTGCAAGAGAAAAATCTATGAGGAGTGCAGGAAGAAAAAGACTAGTATGGAGGAAAGAAGCATCCAGTTAGCTACCTTTCATCAAGAGAAAGACTTTTTTTCTCTCAATTTGTTCCTAAGCTAGCACGAGGTGTATAGACAATACTGATTATGATGGTTGAGAACTCTGTTGGCGACATGTGCCTACAATCCCAACACTCAGGAGATATGCAGGGATCATGAGTTCAAGGCCAGCCTGAGCTACACAGTGAGCTCCTGATGAGAATACAGAACTGAGAATCTAGCGTCACAGAAGAGTGCTTATCTAGCACAGTCAAGGCTGCACATACAAGTCCCAGCACCGTAAACAAAGTGGCAAAAAAGCTTGTGTAGTCTTGATCTACTGTCAATGATTATACTCCATATTTATGATCAGAATGTCTCTGGCAATTCCATCCCTCCAGGTGCTGAGGCCGACTGAGACATGCTTCTTTGCAGTATGGATGCTCACATGCATGTGCACAGGCTGGGGACTGAACCCACCCTTCTACCACTGAGCAACTCCTCATTCTGCAGCAGTTACGCTTCATATCTCCTTTCACTCACTGACACCTGTCAAGAACTAATCACTTTCCAAACCATCTTCATTCCCACTATCTTGACCCAAGACATGGATTTCTCTCTAGGATTACACCAAGGTCCCTGCTCTCCATTTCTATCTGACCAGACGGTGTTTAAGGACCAGCATGTTTTACTCCCATGCTCATGCTCTGCCCACCCCACAGAATTAAGAGACCATTCATGATCTAGTTCTAGCCACCCCCTACCCGTCGTTTTCCTACTACTCCCCCCACCTCATAGCATATTGCCGTACTGACCTGTATGCTTATAGAATACCCGAGGAATACTTCCATTTTGGGGCCATCGATGGCTGCTTTTTTCTGTTTCTCCCACACAGTACCAACAGCCTTCAGCTCCTAACCCCACCTTCCTACTGTGGCTGCCTCTGGTCCCAACCTGACATATGACATTCTCTTTTCAGCTTCTTTTTCCTATTGGTATGGCTTACAGTCCACACTTCTTGTAGTTTTTACTTTTCCTTCTTTTTTTGTTTTTTAAAGATTTATTTATTATATGTAAGTACACTGTAGCTGTTTTCAGACACCCCAGAAGCATCAGATCTCATTACAGATGGTTGTGAGCCATCAAGTGGTTGCTGGGATTTGAACCCCTGACTTTCATAAGAACAGTCGGCATTCTTAACTACTGAACCATCTCTCCAGCCCTACTTTTCCTTGCTCATAGAGATATAGAGATGCTGTATCATTCAGTAAATATGAAGAACACAGCTGGTGTACACTAGGCACTCAAGTGTGTGCACTATAGGAATGAGTGTTGCAAGTGGAAGGGGAGGTGTTAGAACACATTCAAGAGGAAGTGTGAGATACAGAAGCGGTGGATAAACAGAGCTTGCCTGATCTGGTTTACTACAGGGTGACTGCTTCCTGTCCTGAGAAAAAGCAGTACAAAGGAGCCAGTAGTTTCTAAAGTTGGCTGAACAAGACACATTGAGGTGAAGTGCCATAGTTCTTTGTTGTTGTTTTAAGTTGTTTATAAATTTAAGGGGAAACTGGACAGATACCCACTGGTGTTCTCCACCAGTGTTAGAAAGTCATTATTTCTCATGGGTCCCAAGACATCCCAAGGGGGAATAGTCAAATGTCAGATGTAGTTATTTATTTTACCCTGTCCCAGAAAAATTTTCTAGGAGCAAAGCAAGTAATTACAAGGTCATAAGGAGTTGGTAAATACAGCTGAGGAGGAGTGCTTCCCAATACAACTGGTTGGGGTAGGTGGTGCACAGCCTGACAAAGATACTGTCTGGGGAAGGGAGAAGGTGAAGAACTCTTGGAGGGGAGGACTGGGAAGAGGGGCAACATTTGGAATGTAAATAAATAAAACAGGGGCTAGTGAGATGGCTCAGCAGGTAAGAGCACCCAACTGCTCTTCCGAAGGTCCTGAGTTCAAATCCCAGCAACCATATGGTGGCTCACAACCATCCGTAACGAGATCTGGCACCCTCTTCTGGAGTGTCTGAAGACAGCTACAGTGCACTTATAATTAATTAACTAATAAATAAATAAATAAATAAATAAATAAATAAATAAATAAAACAATAATAAAAAAAAACAAACCCAAAAGCTAACCAAACAAATAAACAAAAAGATACTGACTGCCCTTCATGATCCATAACATGCTACATAAAGAGAAATAGAATTCTGGTTAAATTAAAGACCTAAATATGAAGATCACTTTGATAAAAGCAGCCTTGAAAGTTCATTTAGGAAAAGAACATACAACCTTTTTTCCCTTGCCCAAAATATGGACATTTCTTCACTTCTTTACATATTTATTTATGTGCATGTATGTGCACGTGTATTCAGGTGCAGGCACTCACAGCAGTTAGAAGAGAGCACTGGATTCCCTGAAGGGAGCCAAAAGTTATGTAAGCCACAAGAATGGAGCTGGTAGATACTCGCAAGTGCTCTTAACCACCGAGTTAGTGGTTTTTTAGTAAGATTTATTATATTTATATGAGTACACTGTAGCTGTTTTCAGACATACCAGAAGAGGGCATCAGATCCCATTATAGATGCTGTGAGCCACCATGTGGTTGCTGGGAATTGGACTCAGGACCTCTGGAAGAGCAAGCACAGTGCCATGTGCAGACGCACTATTCAAAGTGCTTGAACAAAAGCACCCAACTTGGGAGTCTATTTTCCGAGGGTTAAAAACTTTTCATAGAAAATGAACCGTCTTGTGTTTTCTTTTCTTAGCTGATAGGAAAGAAAATTCAGGACACAGAATCTTTACCATCATTAGTACAATTCAGGTAGCTCAGTTGCCAACTCTCTAACAAGCCCAACCTCAAAAAGGCGCCTATGTTGCCGCTGCTGTGATGACTTCTAAGAGAAACAGATTTACAATGTATCATTAAATAGAACATCCTATGCATTTCACAAGACTGTGTCAGAAGATGGGGGATCTGTTTAGTCTGGGACAGACTTACCACTTCTGGCTTCCCATTCTCAACTGTGCGAAAAGGAACCCACACAGACAAATTCGCATATCTATTTTGAAAAGTATTTACTTAGTTTGAATAAATTAATTGCAAATAAAAATTAAGCTACAATATAGAGCCTCAACAGAAATGACAAAACACAACACAGGACTTGGTTTCTTTGCATTAGTCACAAAGTTTGTGACCAGAAAACTTCAAATCAATTAAATTTCCTTGAAAAAAGGGTAATAACCAGCAGTTACTGATACATCACAGATAACTTATAATACAAATCTTGACATGCATTTCCTGAGTGAACCCAAATGATAATTTTCAAAACAAGAAAAAAATCGACAATAAAATAAAATAGTTCATGGCTTCTAAGTGACCTTTTTTTTTTTGTTTTAATTTTTTTAAATCAAAACGTTAATGTAGTAAGATAAATTAAAGCTATACTACCACATACAAAAATTTGACAGTAGTCAATTATTATACAATTTTTCAAACTTAAGGAAAAGAAGTCAAAGGACTGAAAGATGATTCTGTCTAATCTACAGTGTACTGATTTCTACGAGTGTTGAAAGGGTTTGGTGTAGTGCAACTGTCTGTACTTCTGGTGCATTTAAAAAGGCTAGGGTGAGAAGAAACTGCCCTGCACAGCACATATGGAGGACAAGAACAGCAGCCCCTGCGGTGTGTCCTCACTTTTATCCACTAAGCAAACATTTCCATGAGTCACACTGAGGCCAGCTCCTGAGGAGTCAAGCCCACAGTTAAGGCTGGTCTGCTGGGCTACAGAGGGAGGAACCATTGCAGCCAACCCTTTACAGCTCTAGATGTTCTAATGCCTGGAATAATCCAAATACAGAATGCTTAACAAAACACTTTTTATTTAATTCCTCTAGAGCAAATCAAGTAATTTTCTTGTTAATTTCTTCACTTTCTCATAGGATTTTTTTCTTTTTTCTTTTTTTCTTTTTTTTAGAAACAGTGAACAGATGAACCACAGTTTATATCCAAAAAAATAAACTTGCCAAATGTTGCTGGCACTAAAAACAGATCAGTTATCATGGGAGAAAAATAGATCATCTAGATTAAATTGCATATTCAAAGGAGCATATAAAACGTTTCTTAGCATTAACTTTTGTTATAGTACTACACTTGAGAGAAAGATTAAGGAAAAAACCATTTTCTGGTTAACGTCAATGTGGTTAAAAACAAACACCTTTTAGACAATGGTAATTAATATGAATCTGGCTTTATGAAATATCCCCTAATTACATGGGGCTGGGGGGAGCTCTCCTGTCTCTCTCCTTAACTTTGCAAATCTGAGCCTTGTGCCCACTACCCTACCACTCACACCAAATGTGTGACACCATCATTACCATGCTAGTCTATCACAACATTCTAAGGTACTTTCTATGATAAAGATAAATAGAAAAATTAATATACATGTTGCTGTATTTTACAATGTTTGCAACAAATTGTAAACTAACATAGTTTGAACCAACAGACCCTCAGTTCTACAGCACAACCTCTCAACACTGAGAGTGGGCGGTGATTCAAGAACACTAAACAAAGGAAGGCATCAAATTAGACTATGTCTTTTTTTTCTCAAAATAGATTTTCAAAACTCAAAGTTCAGAAGTCTGGAACTTTCAAAAATTCCTTTGCGTGAGTTTCCCAGATTTTTCTCAGAAATTACTATTATAAATATTTAAAAAATTCTTCATCTTAATGCAAATGACCAGAGCAGAGAAACTTACACAGACAAGGGGACGGTTAGCAAACCCAATCACTTAGCTTATAAACTTATAATGCAGTCCTGGAGGACAGCTGCTAGTCTAGAGGTCCTTGGAAAATAAGTCTGATATAGCCTTGTTCACCAGCCAACTGATGTGCACAGAAGGGACAGGCTGCATGAAAAGTGTGCGTACCATGAGGAAGTGGGATCTGGGACCAGTAAGCCGTTGTCTTTTCTGAACACACATGCCCACAGGGGCTAAAGGCATGGGTGGGAGGGCCGGCGTCCACATAAAATCCAGCTTCACATCCAAGCCACAGAGGGACATAGGGACCAACAGACCTACACATAGGACATTCACGATCTTTGCCGTCACGTTCTTCTTTGTTTCCCCAGTTATGATAACCATGGACATGGCCACAGTTTAGATATACCCATGGCTGCTTTTCATCGACAACATCCTTCCTCTTCATACTGGGGAAGGCTAGTGTGTTGAACCCTACAGGGCACTGCGGTCGTGCTGCATTGATCTCCTGTCTTAAAGCTTCTAAGTGCTTCACAGTAGGAGTATGGGACAGGCCTTCTGCAGTACGCCACAGCAAGGTTGCACCACAAAGGTCAATTAAAGAGCCATCTTGTAGCTGATTGGTTTCAATTTCCACCTGAAGGAGAAAAGAATCAAAACCAAAGTTACTATTTCTTCAGTGTGTCCTAACAAGACAGGAGACCTCCAAGGTTGCCTGCTAAACTTAAGAAAGTTTCTGTTTGTATGTAATTTGGAAATAGAACTTTAAGTAGCAGTTATAAAAAATGCTAAATTTGAAAATCAGCAATAACACACTGAATAGTAACTTCTCTCTTTCTATCCAAAAGACAACTTATGATTTAATCATCTGACCAATCAACAAACCTAGTTAATTTTAGTTAAGTACAGTCAAGGACACAAAGAGCAGAAGCTTAAACTTTCCTAACAGAAACAAACACTACCCTCTAGAATTACTATTTGGAACTCTGTGTTTGATGGTCTCAGTTTTTCTGTGTCAGCAACATATCTAAGAGTTTTACTGAAAAAAAGCAACATGCACACACACTTACGTAGTCCAACTTACCCTCTGTTTACTGTAGGAAAAAGAGGCTACATGTAAGTACTTACCATCTTCCCTCTCTGCTGAGCTGATCTGGTTTCACGCAGACTGAAGACGTTCCCACATACTGATATTTCTCTCCATATTCCAGGTTTGGAGTCTTCTGTGAACCCATTGCGTGGATGCATCACAAGAACTCCATTAGTGGTCAAGCCATCCATCTGCCCATCAGATGTCTTCCACTTGGCAGCCTTCTCCTATAAAGTCAACAATAACACACTGAATAGTCACTTCTTTCTATCCAAAAAAAGTGATAGAAAGTGAGTTTCTATTTATGTATAATTTGGAAGTAGAAACTAGTATAAAGGAATGCATTAGGGAAAAAAAGCTTTTTACCCCAAGAAAGATGTTTTTTGATGAATCAAATCCTGCAGCATAAATCCGAGCTGTAAAGGGGGGATTGCGCTCACATATGATCCTGCAGGCAAATCTTGATATAGTGCTTTGCACTGACTGCGTGTCGGAATTACTCTGACTCCCAGGGACTGTGTCAGTTACTACAAAATCAATAGGACTTTCAGTTGACCGACCAATCTAAAGGGAAAAAAAAGAATATAAATTTGATTCAACGAACACAGTGGGATCCATCCAGAAAGGGATAATGTAAAAACATTAAGCCTCTGAGATCTCTCAAGCTCACACTTCCAAGCTTCTGACAGGTCACCAGCTGTCAGTTCTTACTTTGATTTTGTCCTTGCTTTTAGCAACAAGCCTCCCCTCCAACCACGGAGGCTGATAAGGAACGAACAAGACATCATATTTAATTATTACTAAACTTTCAAAGTGCCTCAAAGGTACTTTGTTCCAAGGTTCCCCAAGAAAGCACAGAAAAGGAATCCTATGTTGGCTGTAGGATTTGTCATATACCCAGGTGGTTTTTCATTTCTGAGCAGTAAGGTTTCTAGCTGGAGCCCTGGGTGAGGCAGGTGTCAGGCTAAACCATTGTAAAGTATTAGCCCAAAAGTAAGTTAGTGGGAAAAAAAGGAAATGAATGAATGTCACATGATAAAAGTGACATGTATAATGGAAACGTTTAGAAGTCATCAGTTCTTTAATATATTGCAACACAGTATTATACAAGTTAATGATGGCACTTAGAAAATACCAACTCTCTACAAACACAATGCCTTTGAGTGTATGTGGGGTTCTGGAGAAGGCTTGCTGTAGTCCCTAGCTACACAGGATAACCTAGAACTCTACCTCCTCCTGCCTTAGTAGCAGGGATTATAATTTTTTACCATAGTGTATATTTTCTATTTTTCAACAGGAAAAAGAAATTGACACAAGATTTGCCTTAAAAAAAAAAAATCAATCTAAACTAATTTCTTCTTATTTCTATGCACCATGTTCTAGCTCTAAGTAGTCATCAATCTACCAACTTCATACAGTTTCTCTGACATCCTTCCTTTTTCCCTCGCATGATGCCTTTGTCCTGGCTGTTGTCAAAAGTCCTACTAAGTGAGGTAAGGAAGTACAGATGACAAGACGACTTTGGAGACTGTGTGTGTCCTCCTCGCATCAGCAGTCTGCACTCTGCACTTAAACAGTAGGGCAGCACCTACTCAGTTAGCTAGACTGGAACTGAATTTCTACCTGACAGCCTCCATAGGAACGGTCTTACACAGTCTGGAAGGCAGCTAAGTCCCTTCTCAGAGACAAGTTAATTTACTATTACTAGACTGGTCTCTCGGGCTTCACAGTGTGGATATGTTCAACTTTCCATAGGGATGATGCGTGTAGAGATTCATTTCTGATACGAGAAAATTAACTTAGGGAAACAAGGAGCCAACTACAAAGATTAGAGGTAAATAAACACAAGGTACTTTTGAAGTTAAATTTCAAACCTATGACCAAACATATCACCTTGATTTTTTTAAAAAAGATAATATTCATCTTAATTGCTTGTTGATAAAGATGTGGAAAATATTTACTATTATGCTATTTACCATATGTTATGTTACTTTCGTCACTAAAGATGCTGTTTATTTAGTTTAAAAAAAGAGAGAGAAACAAACACCCATATTCTAATACTAACTGTAAAGATTCTGTTCTTTTTTTTTTTTTTTCCCCCTTTTAAGTCTATGGCTCATTTACAGGGTTAGAGGAGAGATCAGCCTCAAAAATATATTGCTAATGATTGAAATTAAGTACATCTCTGGGCTTTTTCACTGAATATTATGAAGAAAAATGAAAAATAATTGGGACAATAATTTTAATTGAATAATACTCAATTCTAGTTAGGTTTCTTTAGAAAATCTAATATTGACAGAAAAATAACAAGAATTTTATGTCTCCAGGCTTCACTACTCTATAATCTCCCCCCCCCCACACACACACACAGAGGTCTGAGGGAGAGACTACCCTCTGCACTCTGCAGAGGAGGACATGGAGGCACAGAGTAGCTAAGAAATGCTTACCAGGAGTTTAGGTCCCAGGGTCCCTTCCCCCTCTTTTCTATTTTCTTTTTATTTCCCGTGTATGTATGAGTGCCTGCATGCATATATGTGTACCATGTGTGAGCCTGGTGCTCTTGGAGGCCAGAAGAGATATCAGATCCCCTAGAACTGGAGTCCCAGGCAGTTATGAGCCACCTAATGAGGGTGCTGGGAACCCGGGTCCTCTGCAAGAGCAACAAGTGCTCTTAACTCTCCAACTTCAGAGCTGACCTTTAAACTACACTACAATGAAATTTAGATGAGGTTAAAAAAATAATACATATTTTAAACATACAGCATGAAAGCATAATATTTAATCCAATCATAGCAAAGTCACCAACAACAGATTTTTCACTTTTTTAAGGAAAAAAAAATCATGTTATAGTACCTGAAACATATCAGTGTTGCTGTCATGAGTATATTCAACCACCACTGTCTGGGCTCGAGATAAAGTATACGATATGCTATGCTGGTCCTTGTTGCTTATTGCCTATGAATGAAAGGGTTAACAGCAAATATTAGCAGTCATCAAATCAGAAAAATATCTTCATTAAAGAAGGTAAAATATATTCTCTCTCTCTCTCTCTCTCTCTCTCTCTCTCTCTCTCTCTCTCTCTCTCTCTCNCNCACACACACACACACACACACACACACACACACACACACACACTGGAATTTAGGGTACAGGCAAGAAACTCTATATAACTTCAATTGTGGTTTCCTCAGGTTGAGGGAATATTTTTTAATAATCATGGAACAAAACATAAATTTAAGCTTAAGAATCTGTGTTTTTCTTAAAAGCACTTTAAATTCTAAGGGAATTAATATCAAATACCACATGAAAACTAAAATCAACATCCATCTCTGATAAGGAAAAAATTTCAAAATCTTGCAAGAAAGAAAAATGTTTTAAAGTGACATGAAAATTCATATATACAGTTAAGCTAGAATTAGGAGCTCACTTTCTAATCCTACAGACAAGTTGTATCATACTCCAGCCCAGATACAGAAAAATGTACAGGGTGATTAAACAGGACAGGAAGAAATAGATGTCATTCTGATGGCCATATTTTTGACTTACCCTAAACTGAACCGCTCTCCTAAAAGAAGTGCTCCGTTTTATGTTCAGATGTTAATAAGTTAAAGATAATATCAGAAGGGGAAAACCTAGTTATTGCACAAAGGAGGTTGTATAAGAGGAAAACAGATAGAAAGATACAAGAGTAACTACACATAGTAAAAAAGGGGGAAATGCTTTCGCTTTTTAGCTAATCTGTAACAGGAAAGGCCTTTTGAAATTCTAATATTAAGAAAGTTATTTTTCAAATATCTAAAGGTAATAAACACCTTAGTACCAATTACCTTACCTGGTTTAACGAGGCTGTAAAATGCAAGTTTACCATCTCACTTGTTTGTGGACTGTTTTGAGACACGATCTCTGTATATAGCCCTTGTTGGCCCTGCTATGTAGACCCCGTGCCTCTGCCTCCCAAGAGCTGGGGTTGAAAGAATGAGCTGCCATACTGGGCTTCTGCTTTTTGTTTGTTTTGAGAGTGAGTCTGGCTATATAACCCAGACTGGCCTTAAACTTGAGATCTTCTGTCTCAGCTTCTATAGATTGTTGGCATGTGCCACCACCCCTGGCTCTCATTTCATCTATCTGGCTTGTTGAATTGTGTCCTGTGTACTTCAGGATGACCTATTCCTCACTATGCAGTGCAGACTAGCTTTGAACTTTGGATCGCTCTATCTTAGTTTTCCACATGCTGAAATTATAAAGGTGTGGGCAATCAAACAGACTCATGTTTTTTAGAGTTACATTTATTCATTTGTGGTTTTGTGTGTGTGTGTGTGTGTGTGTTCATGTGTGGTACATGCACAGGTGGGAATCAGTACAGCTTGTGGGAGTCAGTTCTCTCCTTCTGTCATGTGAGCTCCAGGGATCCAACTCAGGTAGTCAGGTTTACTGAGAAGTGCATTAACACACTGAGCCATCTTATTGGCCTTCAAGAATGTAGTATAGATAATCTACAAGCATGGTGTTAATGTTTTACTACATATTTATGTATTTGTAAGTATTTATAATTGTTCCACATTTTAAAATCTACAATTCTGCATTAAGAAAATGAATTTTCAAATAATTCCTAACTTCTGGGAATTTTTTTTTTTTTTAGGGAGCAAGGGACAGGTCTTAAGGTGTCACCCGTGTTGATCTAGAAATCTCTATCCTTCTTTAGCCTCCAAAGCACTGAGATTACATATAAATGGCACATGCCAAGGTTAAGAGTTATTATTGTTGTTTTGGGATCAAACACACAGGACATCACACATGCTAGGAAATAAATAACCCTACCATGGAGTTACATCTTTAGTTCTATAAGTTAATTATTAATTTCTAAAGAGTGGGTATTGAGGCTATAATTGTTGTTTGTTTTTAAGTGGTTACACCTTTTCTTAGATCAGGAAAAAGAACCGTATCAGGGGAAGTCTAAGTCTCACTGAAAGTCAGGGTTTTAAACCATCCTAGATAACTGCTGGACATTTATAAAGAAATTTTCTTCCTGATATGTCAAAAATTTAAAAAATTAACACTCATTTTTTCAGTTCCTGTTGCTTTTTGGGGGAGGCTTGGTAATGTGAAATGAACAATGAAAACATGAAGGACAAGGTGATGTAAGAAACTGAGAAGGTAGGGCTGGGAGCATCCTGGTGCTGGGGATGCAGGGACGGGAGGTACCGGGAGCTCACTGGCCAGTCAGTGCATGCGGTCAAAGCTCTCCAGGTTCAGCGAGACCCTGACTCAAAAAAGAAGAAGAATGAATGAGCCGGGCATGGTGGCACACGCCTTTAATCCCAGCACTCGGGAGGCAGAGGCAGGTGAATTTCTGAGTTGGAGGCCAGCCTGATCTACAGAGTGAGTTCCAGGACAGCCAGGGCTACACAGAGAAACCCTGTCTCGAAAAACCAACAAAAAAAAAAAAAAAAAAAAAAAGAATGAATGAGGAAGGCACCAGGTGTTGACCTTTGGCCTTCATAGGCACATATACAAGCATTCACTGCATACACATACATGCATGTGCACACACAAAACGAGAAAGTATTTTAGAGGTAGATTATAAACATCTCCTTGCCAGTGGTCCTCAACCAGAGACCAGATTAAACAGCTAAGAAGCATTTGAATATGCTTAAATGCGTTTGACTATAACAATAATGTCAGTGATTAAATGACTTTTAGTACACGGGGACCCAAGGATTTCAGTATCTTGTAACATGTGGGACAGTTCTGCACAATAAAGCTG
The DNA here is from genome assembly GCF_900095145.1 of Mus pahari. Taxonomy (NCBI): domain Eukaryota; kingdom Metazoa; phylum Chordata; class Mammalia; order Rodentia; family Muridae; genus Mus; species Mus pahari. The sequence goes on from NC_034602.1 coordinate 9,437,275, forward strand.
TGGTACATTCCAGATGGGCAAATAGTACAGAGCAGCCCAGACTGAGCTGCACCGTCTACTGAACATATATATGCCTTCTCAACAAAGGAACAGGAGGAAACACCTCAGAAGAATAGCCCTTCTACATACTCTTTGGCTCTCAAACAGTAATCAAGGAGCAGCCAAATCAAGGCTTGATATCTAACTTTGATATAAAACAAGGCTGAAATCTAATTAACTTTAAGGACTAGGCACCTAAAATAAGTAACATTTACCAGTTTTAATGCAGCTCATTTATTTAACCTAACAAGGACCTAACTAACACAGATGCTATAATGCTTATGTACAACTTCTAGAAGTCAAGGAACTCTGTAATTGTTCTTATCTGGACACCACATTGCTGAATTAATTCAGTTTGTGCTATAAACTGAAGAGAGAGAAATTCCAAGGCAAAATGAGGACTGAAAACTTCCTCTACTTTTACAGTGACTTAAACTTACGGTTACATCTCCTCACCTAGCCTCTAAGACTTGGTGAGGAAATGAAGCGGGCTGGGAGGACTGACACTGCTTAGAGCGTGAGAAGTTACACTGTGGGCACTGCTGAAAATGTGCTCCCACTGCACACGGAGGTGGGGCAAAACGTAAGCATGTCATACGCCAAGAAGTAAACCCAGAGAACCCATACAGCCTTAGGGAATCAGGATTATTTTCTTTTGATTCCTACCTGCCTCTGGTCTGTCATTAAAAGGGATGGGGCGGGGGGAGAGGAAATTCCATATGGCAGCTTTTCAAAAACCATCAATATAAACAAAAGGAAAATTCAAAACAGAAAAGTGAAGCACTACAGACCACACATAAAAATATTTCAACTTTCCAAGTTAACTTCTTTAGAACTTTATCTTACCTTGGCAGCCTGAGGAGTACATGCAATGTGCACGGTGCTAGGCTTCACCCCATTTGCCTTAGGTCTTTTAAACAAAGCAAACCTACTTTTTCTCCTTCCTCTATCACCGTTTGGGAGAGACCCATTATATCTGGTAAGAAAGGAAAAAAAAGTTTAGCTGGTCTCTTGTAAGGATCACACTACTATAAAGCAAAGTTACTGTTTGCCTTACATGTACATTCAGTTCTCAGTTACTGCAGATTCCTTCTAGCAACTGCTGATCTCCAGAACAGCTGATGGGTTTGAATCAAAATGAGTTTTTTTCTGGCTATGTTTTGAGCCACAGAGAAGTATTATACACAGCTTTAAGTTATCTATATAAGAAAGAACTGAGTAACAGAATTATCGGATTTCTTGTGATATATTTTAAGGTATACTTTTTGCAGCAGTAATTGAAACAGATTCTCCTTTAATTGTGAATCCAGCACCATGAAGCTGAACTTCTGAAGTAAGCAGTGTCTGGCCTTGTAAAGTCCTAGCTACCTGAAGAGAGCACTGACTGGTGTGTTGTCAGCTCCTATCCAACTGAGTTCTATTCCAACCAGGTTACACCTACATCTGCTGCTTCAATCTTCCAATCATTTCTCTAGAGCACATGTCAATCTCAATGGCAAGCAAGTAAGACATATAACTAAAACAAGTGCAGAAAAGTGAAAACAAACCTAAACATCTGGGCAAGTACCACATGCCCAGGAAGCACTGAACTCTACATCAATTAACCCTACATTCAAAAGCAAAACCAAACAAAACCTGCTAGGTTAAACAGGCATGCAGCAATTAGTTTTCTGAAGTCCCAGAATGACCCCGGCAAGCCGGAATATGAATCCACGTATGACTGCTACATAGGACCTAAGCTAAGCCACCTGGGAGGAGGGTGTCTCAGGGAAGAACTGCCTCTGCCAGACCGACCTGTGGCATTTCTTGACTACCGACACAAGCTTGTCTAGAGACACTTGAGGGAAATGGAGTACAGTCTGTTGTGGGTGTTCAGAGGACAGTATGAGGGGCATTAAATATTGATTATTGATACAGGAGGGTCCAGTCCAGTACAGGGGGTACCACCCACGGGCAAGCGGTCCTAGGTTATGTAAGAAAGCAAGCTGAGCAAGTCAGTAAGCAGCATTACTCCACAGTCTCTGCTACAGTCCCTGCTTTGAGCTCCTGCCCTGGCTTCCTGTGATAATGGACTATAAAGTATAAGTGGAACAAACCCTTTCTGTCACAAGTCAGTTTGGCCAGTGTATGATTACAGCAACAGAAATTAAGTAGAACACATACAGTAGGGCTGTATGTGTGCCATTCCTTACTGCTTCATTGAGATGTAAGCAGCAATTCAACAATAATACTCCTTGTTCACCCTAATGAAAACCTTTACCCTCTCAAATATAGCTGCTCTATCTGAGCAGAAATGAAGTAGAAAACAGGGAAGGATTTGAGGATGATGGAGGTGATTATAAAATGGCCTGAAAAGTAATTAACAGGGAAAAAGAATTATATTTTGTTGGGGTCTCCCAGCTTCTTGTGGCCGCCAAGCCTACCTTGCTGTTACACTAATCTTCCTTCAAAACACCAGCCCCCTACAGGCGCTGAAACCCACTAGAGAGTTGCTGTGTCTCCACCGCCTACCAAGAGGACCCCCCCCCCCGGATCTCCCAGAATGCAGCATCCTTGGACCGCCTACACCAACAGACATTCATCCCTGCCTTGATCCTTAGACCCGCCTACGATCGGACCGCCGCCAGCACCATCAAAGACTGAGGAGGGGGCTGGGAATTTTTCCATGTTATTTAAATGGAGTTCAGTTATTAAACTTTGAGCCTCGAACAGAAAATTTTGTCCTGGCTCCATTTTCCTCTCGCACATTCCATTTCAGCCAGCCTGCCTCTCAGGATGAACCCAGACCGGATTAAAGTGAGTTGTCAGAAACTCACAATATTTCAAAGCTGAGGAGTTCAGTGACTGCCATATGTAAAAATTACATAAATTTGAGCAATGCTTACCATGTGCCAGGCTGAGTTTGGTCCCCAGCACCATAACCGCAGGGAGAGGTGGAGGGAGACAACAAGAATGAACTATGTTCTCAGATAGTCTTGCTGTAAGACTCTGTAAGGGAGGCTCTCATGGCTAAGACAGTATTTTAGCTCACACACCGTCGTCACCAGACCTACTGTCCCCTCACACTATCTTCTGAAGGGCCACAACTAATTCCTCTTCCAAATGCCTCTCGGCCACCTTGTCTGGTTCACTTCTAGAATCATATTTGTACTTTAAGGAACCAAGTACTAAATACAAAGGTGATTACTATTGCTAAAGCTTAGCCGATAACATTTCTGAAGTAAAGGACAGCTTAAAATCTTATTTTAAATTACCTTTTTTAATAGTTCACATGTTTTCTAGCAAAATAATTTAACCCTTAATCCTTTTTCATAAAAGCTGTTTATCATTTAACATGATTAAAAATCTACATAGTCCTAAATTTGTAACACACACGCGCGCGCGCACACACAAACACACACATATTCATACATACAGTTTATGCTGTGATTACAGGTATGTGCCATCATACCCAACATAAGTTTGGTCGAGTTTGGCCAGTATGGCTACCTTGGTCACAGGAATACCACTAGTACTGTGGAAGAAACAATGGCGCCTAGGAGCTCTGACCTCCAGTCAAGAGTCATAAACAGGAATTGCTGAGGTAGTTCAGTGCTCAGAGCACTCGTTCCTTTTCCAGAGAGCCTAGGTTCTTCCCATCACTCACATGGTGGCTCACCAACTTCTGTAATTCCAGTCCCAGAGACTCCCAAGCTGCCTTCTGGCCTCTCTGGGCATCAGGCATACATACATGCAGGCAAAACACCCAGACACATGAAGTTAAATTTTAAAAAAGGTCATAAATAAACAAGAAGCTATAATAGTCTGACTCTCAAAAGCACAGCTAAGTCTAGAGAGCCAAACCTAAGTACCAAGTGGACAGGAGATTCCATAATTTTCAGTTTCTAGACTTCTTAGCTAACAGACTGCATCTGTGTTTTACAGTTATTCCAGGGCTAGGTTGAAGTCACTGAAGAAATGGAATCTCTTCCTTCTTCCCTCCTCAGCTGCTTTTCTGGGAGATTAAATGAGCGAGGTGACTGTTGAAGTACACAGACACCTATGTGCTGTGCTTCAGGGTCAGCTTACCGCTCCCTCAGGGCCATACACGTCTGTTTACCCACAAGTATGAGCAAAGCTGGTCCTTATGCACAAATTAACACTACCTCAGAAGGCAAAAGAACAAATATACACTAAGGCACATGAAATTACCTGAAGCAGGAAAGGAAAAAGGGTCTTTTGGTAGTAGGCCGAGTAGCTAAAGAAAATGTTTCAAAAGAATGGGGCAGACAATGCAAACTCTTTTTCTAGGGTGAGGACAAGGTAAAGCTTATCCAGTACTTTTACAATAGATTTTTATTTGTGTGTGTGGTTGCTTGTAGGTCAGAAGAGGGTGCCAACATCTTTTGGATCTGGAGTTACAGGCCACTGTGAGCTCCCTGATGTGGGTGCTGGAAACTGAACTCAGGTCTACTGGAAGTTAAGGGCAGTGAGTGCCTTTACTGTTAGCCTCTGAGCGTGTCTCCAGTCTGCATGTAGTATTTCAATGCTTACAAGGATGGCATAAATACGGTCACTAAAATTTTCTTAAACTGCTAACACTATTAGCTTTAAATTCTTCTGGATATAGTAAGGTACAAATTCTTAAAAACAAAGTAATAGCAATTCTAACCCAGAGACCAGAATGAGCACATCGTACTCCATTCTGTTCCATCATGCAGAAATCTTACCCTAAGACAATGAGTTCACCATATTTGACTGGGGCTTTGGAAGGATGATTCTCTTGATCAGGAGAAAACATGAGCTTGGCTGTCTTTCTCAAATCTTTGTTCACTGGTCAGGAGCCTTGAGACACCTTTTGCATTATTTCCTAGAGAGAAAAAGGTTTTGTTAATAACATGAACAATGATTCCAGAAATGATTCCAGTTTAAATAGAGTATTTTCCAAGTCTTCATGAACCCATCAAGAAAATCACATGAAATACATGTTAATGGTTCTGTATTGGACACAAACAGATTAAATGTACATTTGTCTGTCTGCCACTTTATTGAACAAAGTTGTCCAGTTCCCTATTATTTCTACAAAGTATAATTAGAGACCCTGGATAAAATAATGTAAGCAGCTATAGAAAGAAAGTTTTTCCTAAATATACTAAGGGAGGGAGCTGGTAGGATGGCTCAGTTGGCAATGGTGTTTACCTTTGACTGAGGTTTGATCTGGGACCCCACGTGGTGAAAGGAAAGAACCAATTGCTGTAAACTGTCCTTTGGCCTCAACATGCACAGCATGGTACATGTAGGCACATAACAAACATGAAAAAATATATAAGAAGATATAAAAATCTGAGAGTTAGAACAGAAGGGACTTCAGGATCTATGGATCAAGAAGACAGTGAATTCTCTGTGCTCCGTTTAACTAATATATGCCAGATGCGGAACTAAGGAAGCCAGCAACCTGGAAATATGAACTAGTACAGACGAAAACAACAAAACCATGCTTGTTTTTTGTTTAAAGGAACAATAAAGTGTCAGCTTGGTAGAAATTTCTGACTATAACTATTCTACTGTAGCCAAATACTACAGAAAATACCCCATTCTCACCATCCAGAGTTGAGTGTGGAATCTTGTTAACTACTGGAACCACAGAAGAGAGATTGAAAATCACAGTAGGATGGAGTCATGCAGGCTTGGGAAGGAGCCAAGGCGCTTACTTAGGTGCACAAGCACACTTAGGTGGTCAATCCCAGTGACAACATTGGAGACTACAAGGATGATCTCAATTCCACATGCACTCAGCAGTATTAAGAAGGATTCTTCCTGACCATAGAGGTTGACTAGAGAACCTACACTTTATCTGCTATCAGTAACAGACAGAAAGACATGCACTTTGCTGACAAAGCAGAGTCAGGAAATGTCAGTGAAAAGAGAAGGTTTAGATAATATATACAAATTCTCAAAACAATCTGAAAATACCCAGGGTTCAACATATCATCCCTACAGATCAAGAACTAAAAGGACGTAAAGCAGAAGAGGTAACAACAGGGGACAAGATGAGGAAATCTAAGATTGCCCGACAGAGTAATACGCAGCCATGATAAAAATGCTCCAAGAAGCAATAGCAATACATTTGGGACAGTGGGGATAAAGTACAAAGTCTCAAGCAAACAGAGGACACAAAGTGGAAACCTCCAAACTAAGACAAATACTAACCAAAATACAACAAAGAAGTTCTTGGTAGACTGGACAACAGAGTAAGCAGAGTCTCCTGGGTCTGTGAGACTACAGCAAGAGCTAAATTCACATCACTGGAACCTCAAGAAGAAAACCTGCAGAGCTGAAACTGTACTCAAAGAAAGAAATAATGCCTGAAAACACAACAAATCTGGGACAAGAAATAAAACTATAAATGCAAGAAACTAAACAGTTCTGTCTCTAGATAACCCAAAGATCTCAGCATCAAGATAAAAGTTCTAAAAGTGGAAACCAAACAAACAAAACAAAAATCCAAACAAAAATAAATGGTATTTTAACTACAGTGAAGAAGCAACTACAGTGAAGAAGCTATAAGAATGACAGCGTATGTCTCACAAGAAATCACAAGACCCATAAAACAGTGGTTTAATATATTTAAAACTTTATTATTTATTGGAATTAAAATATCATTTTCCCTTTCCATTTCTTCCCTCCAATTCTTCCCACACACCCTCTTGCAGCTATCAAATTCATGGCCTCTATTTCTCCAATTCTTGATACATACATACATACATACATACATACATGAATATAACCTGTTCAGTCTATTTAATGTTATTTGTATGTACAGTAGTAACTATCAACAGAAGAATCTGTACCCAATAAAATCAGAGGGAAGGAATTAAGACATTTTCAGGTAAAGAAAAAAATTGAACAAGAACTTGCCAGTGGTATATCATAAAGGAATGACTAAAGGGGATTGCTCAACAGAAAGAACAGCTAACAGGGTAGCAAAAATATAGATTAAACAAACAAACAAACAAAAAACCTCTCTTTTTATATTTTTTTCAAACTATAGCATTAGCAAAGCATGGATATTCCTTAAGTCTGAAAGTGTTACATGAATGCCCATACTTGACTGACAGCAAGTATTAGCCTGTGTTCTAGTTGTAGCTCTTTAACCAAAGCAATCTGATTTTTCTGACTCTAAAAATAAAAGGACTAAAATAAAGGGAATGAAGGAAAATTTGGAGCTGGGAAAAACATAAGCAAACCCCTGACCCTAGCCTGAGAACTTACTAGTAAAACGTGCACTGCTCTACTATTCAGGACAGAGCATAGCCTTCCTAACACTATGATCCTTTACCTCAGGGTCTCATGTTGTGGGGACCCCAACTGTAAAATTACGTCATTGCTACTTGATAACTGTTCATGATGTTGCTACTGTTATGAATGTTAATGTAAGTATCTGATATGACTAAAGCTGCCGTCACAGGAAGAAGCTCCAACTCAACTTCTCTTACCTCTAAATACTCTAAAGCCTAAAAGAATTCAGTGCCAGCAGTACTTAGATAACTAAATGATCCAAGATTAACAAGATGAAGTTTTCTTTTTCTTTTCTTTCATTTTTTGCCTCCCTCTCTCCCTCCCTTCCTTTCAGGACAGGGTTTCTCTGTGCAGCCCTGGCTGTCCTGGAACTGTATAGACCAGGCTGCTTTTGGTGATCCCAGAACTCAGCGATCCACCTGCCTCTATCTCCTGAGTGCTAGGATCACCACCTGCCTGGGATTACATTTTCTTAAATACAATTAACTGACATTGAATTAGCATTAGTAAACTGCAAATAAAATGTGCCACGAGTATCATTTTTCTTTCAGTGCAATTCTTGTACATATTAATGTCTGTAAAAGACATTAATGAAAAAATTTCAAGGCCATTGTCTATATAACGGGTCAGCATTTTAAACACAAATAGATAGTGCTTTGCATCCATCTCCTTTAACTATTCTCTAATGTATTCTTAAATCTGAATAAGATTTGTAATTCTTCAAAACGATTTCCTGAATCATTTGAGTATTTAGTATGGATACATATACAAAGAATGTCCTAAAGCCTCAATCACCAGTTTTGCTTGTTGTCACTACATTAGCTGGGCTGACACCATGCATATATTCCTACCCCAATGTGATAGCACTTAGAATCTGAATCACCACCATTAATTCTACCAAGACACGAAAAAAATGTTAAGAGAAAAATCTTGCTGAGAGAGTATGGCTGTTTACTGTAGCAGTTGCATTGGAGCTCAGCTTAGTTGTCAAAAATTACACGTTGCTTTCAGTGGGAGGAACTAACCTTCCCAAAAAAATGAGCCCCCCCCCCCCCAAAAAAAACCAAACTCTAGAACAGCAGCATTTCGGGGGAGTGGGATGGGATAAAATGAATAGAAAGCCATAAAACATATTAACTTTTAGTTTGACTGCTAAAAGTCTGTGGTCTATACCAGTAAGGGACATCTGTTTTCATATTAAGTCCTCCCAAAGAGACTTTTTTGTAATATAGACTGGTGGGTAGCTATCTCCTAAGGAAGGGAAACTGAAAGGCTGACTTTGTTCTGTAATAGTTCAGGTTCTCTCACTGTTCGCGCTGCTGACAATCCTTTGCTTGTTACCCACTACACAGCTACAAATTCCTGCTCTGAAAGTGATGAAAAGTGGGACACACACTGAGCCGTAACAAACAAGTGAGGTGTTTACAGTCTTTTGGTCATTTCTATTTCAGCAGCAAATGGGCAGGCATGAAAGTGGTATTGAGACAAAGAAAATGTTGGCCTCTACATCCCTACAAGTCAGAAACACACACATAACTGTGATAACATAGCCACCCACCCACACACAATACCCATGGAAGGAGTTACAGAGACAAAGTTCAGAGTTGAGACAGAAGAAAGGACTATCCAGAGACTGTCCCACCCAGAGATCCAGCCCATATAAAACCACTAAACCCAGACACTTTTGCACATGCCAGCAAGATTTTGCTGACAGGACCCTGATATAGCTATCACTTGTGAAGCTATGCCAGTGCCTGGCAAATACAGAAGTGGATATGTTCACAGTCATCTATTAGATGGAACACAAGGACCCTAATGAAGGAGCTAGAGAAAGTTCCCAAGGATTTAAAAGGGTCTGCAACCCTATTGGAGGATCTCTAGTTGCATATGTAGCAGAGGATGGCCTAGTCAGCCATCAATGGGAGGAGAGACCCTTGTTCTTGTGAAGATCATATACCCCAGTACAGGGGAATGCCAGGGCCAGGAAGCAGGAGTGGGTGGGTTGGAGAGCAGTGTGTGTGTGGGGGTATAGGGGACTTTAGGAATAGCATTTGAAATGTAAATGAAGAAAATATCTAATAAAAAAATATAACGTGAAAAAAAAGTTATGGACCAAATGAATTTAACAGATATCTATAGAACATTTCATCCTAAAACAAAAGAATATACCTTCTTCTCAGCAACTTATGGTACTTTCTCCAAAATTGACCACATAGTTGGTCACAAAACAGGCCTCAACAGATACAGGAAGATTGAAATAATCCCATGCATCCTATCAGATCACAAACTATGGCTGGCCTTAAATACCAACAGAAACAACAGAAAGCACACGTACACAAGGAAGCTGAATAATGCCCTACTCAATAATAACTTAGTCAAAGAAGAAATAAAGAAAAGAGATCAAAGACTTTTTAGAATTTAATGAAAATGAAAGCACAACATACCCAAACTTATGAGACACAATGAAAGCAGTGGTAAGAGGAAAACTCAGCTCTGAGTGCCCCCAAAAAGAAACTGGAAACACCTGAAAGCTCTAAAACAAAAAGAAGCAAATTCACCCAAGGGGAGTAGAAGGCAGGAAATAATCAAAAGAACTATACAAAGAATCAACAAAACCAGGAGCTGGTTCTTTGAGAAAAATCAACAAGATAGATAAACCCTTAGACTAACTAGAGGGCACAGGGACAGTATCCTAATTAACAAAATCAGAAATGAAGAGGGAACAACAGAAACTGAGGAAATCCAAAACATCAGATCCTACTACAGAAGGCTATACTCAACAAAACTAGAACCTGGATGAAATGGACAAGTTTCTAGACAGATACCAAATACCAGTTAAATCAAGATCAGATAAACCATCTAAACAGTCTCATAACCCCTAAAGAAATAGAAGTAGTCATTAAAAGTCTCCCAACCAAAAAAAGCCCAGAACCAGATGGGTTTAGTGCAGAGTTGTACTAGACCTTCAAAGAAGACCTAATTCCAACTCTCCTCAAACTAGTCCACAAAATAGAAACAGAAGGTACTCTACCCAATTCATTCTATGAAGCCACAATTACTCTGATACCTCAATCACACTATGACCCAACAAAGAAAGAGAACGTCAGACCAATTTCCCTTATGAATATTGATGCAAAAGTACTCAATAAAATCCTCGCACAAACACATGATCATTTCATTAGATGCTGAAAAAGCATTTGACAAAATTCAGCATTCCTTCATGTTAAAAGTCTTGGAAAGATCAGGAATTCAAGGCCCATACCTAAACATAGTAAAAGCAATATTCAGCAAGCCAGTAACTAACATTAAACTAAATGGAGAGAAACCTGAAGCAATTTCACTAAAATCAGGGTCTAGACAAGGCTGCCTACTCTTTCCCTACCTATTCAATATAGTACTTGAAGTTCTAGCTAGAGCTATTAGACAACAAAAGGAGGTCAAAGGGATACAAATTGGAAAGGAAGAAGTCAAAACATCACTGTTTGCAGATGATGATAGTATACTTAAATGACCCCCCAAATTCCAGAGAACTCTTACAGATAAACAACTTCAGCAAAGTGGCTGGATATAAAATTAACTCAAACAAGTCAGTGGCCTTCCTCTACTCAAACGATAAACAGACTGAGAAAGAAATTAGGGAAACAACACCCTCCACCATAGACCATAGTCACAAATAATTTAAAAGACATTGTTGTGACTAACCAGACAAATGAAAGATCTGTAAGCCGGGCGTGGTGGCGCACGCCTTTAATCCCAGCACTCAGGAGGCAGAAGTAGGCGGATTTCTGAGTTCGAGGCCAGCCTGGTCTACAAAGTGAGTTCCAGGACAGCCAGGGCTATGCAGAGAAACCCTGTCTCGAAAAACCAAAAGA
>NC_034602.1:9449322-9468946 GCF_900095145.1 Mus pahari
AGAGGCAGAGGCAGGTGGATTTCTGAGTTTGAGGCCAGCCTGGTCTACAAAGTGAGTTCCAGGACAGCCAGGGCTACACAGAGAAACCCTGTCTTGGGGAAAATAAATAAATAAATAAAAGAGTTGATAAATGGGACCTCATAAAATTGCCAAGTTTCTGTAAGGCAAAGGACACTGTCAATAGGACAAAACAGCAACCAATAGATTGGGAAAAGATCTTTATCAATCCCACATTCAATAGCGGGCTAATATCCAATATATACAAAGAGGGCTAATATCCAATATATACAAAGAAAAGTTAGACTCCAGAGAACCAAATAACCCTATTTAAAAAATGGGGAACAAAGCTAAACCGAATTCTCAACTATGGAAACTTGATTGGCAGAGAAGCACCCAAAGAAATATTCAACATACTTAATCATCAGGGAAATGCAGATCAAAACAACCCTGAGATCCCGCCTCATACCAGTCAGAATAGCTAAGACCAAAAACTCAGGTGACAGCAGATGCTGGCGAGCATGTGGAGAAAGAGGACCACTCCTCCATTGCTGGTGGGGTTGTAAGCTGGTATAACCACTCTGGAAATCAGTCTGGTGGTTCCTCAGAAAACTGGACATAGCACTGCCTGAGGACTCAGCTATAACTCTTCCAGAAGATGCTCCAACATGTAATAAGGACACATGCTCCACTCTGTTCATAGCAGCCATATTTATAATAGCTAGAAGCTGAAAAGAACCCATATATAGCGAGGAATGGATACAGAAAATGTGATACATTTACACAATGGAATACTTCTCTGCTATTAAAAACAATGAATTCATGAATTTCACAAGCAAATGGATGGAACTTGAAAATACCATCCTGAGTGAGGTAACTCAGTCACAAAAGAATACACACATGGGATGTACTCACTGCTAAGTGGTTATTAGCCATCCCATATACAGTCACCAAACCCGGATGCTACTGTGGATGCCTGGAAGTGCTAGCTGATGGTAGCCTGATATGGCTGTCTCCTGAGAGACTCTGTCAGAGGTGGATGCTCGTAGCCAACCATTGGACTGTGCTCAGGGTCCCTGATGGAGGAGTTGGGAGAGTCTGACGGACCTGAGGGGATTTTCAGCCCAATAGAGACAGCAACAGTGTCAACCGCCTGTAATTGTAACCATTAAACTTCTCTCTAGCCCCCCATGTCTTTTCTCTAAGATGAAGTGTCCTAAGCCTTTAACCAATGGGCTGCTAATGTACAAATGTAGCCCACTGGAGTGACATAGACAAAGTGTCTTCTAGGTCTATCCACAACAACCAGAATTCTATATTTTTTATTAAAATGAAAAGATATATAAAGGTGTCTTATTAAGCTTTGAGTGGCCTCAAAAGTAATTTTATATACTAGTATCATAGCTTCTGAGTGAATGTCATACAGAAGAAATTTATAAGTATCTGCATTTCTTTCAGTTCTGCCAACTATGTAATCTCAGTAAATTTTACTCTGAAAGCAGGAATAAGATGACCAAGGAAGCATGAAGCAGAAGCCCTGAGGTAAGTTTGGTACATTTCATTTTAAAAGCTTTTAAATATAAATCATAAAAGCTAAAAGTTAAATGTTTTCTTGAATTATCTCATTATCATAGTGCTTTATCATAGTACTTTCTTCAGAGATACTTTTGTAAAATAAAGCTATCAGTTCATAAGACTGACCCTAAAAAGGTGGGATTTTGAGTAAAAACTCTACCCAGTTCTTTATGAATTTCCAAAGTTACTAACCAGTTCTGCAGAATGTAGGTCTCATATCTAATAAAAGCAGTGACAATACTTATCCCAAGTTATTTGATAAGTGGGATTTGTCATGAATACCAAAAGAAAACAACTTTGCAATAAGATTTCAATGCTGGGCCATGTGCTGCATTCACTCATCAAATACACTTACCTCCTTTTATAAAGCAAACTTATACCAGGTAGGATTCAAATTTGTGTCTCTTATCAATAACTTAAAGCCACAGATTCTGGGGTATCATAAAATTATTACAACTAGAATATTATTCAGCTATTAAGAAAAATGAAGTTTACAGATAAATGTGTGAAGCTAGGAAAAAAAAAAAATCAACCTAAGTGAGGTAACGCAGACCCCAAAGGACAAGTGTCGCATGCTTTCTTCTATATGTGGATATAAGCTCTTTAAGCTTTAGATGTGTGTGCTACAATCCAAATAACCACAGAGATTACGTACCTAGGAAGGGATCAGACAGGAGGAAAGGACCTTCCAATATAGTAGAAGGGATATAGAATATAGTATTATGGGGAGAAAAGGGGAAGACAGAGAATAGGAGTACTAAATAGGGAGAAGGTGGCAGAATAGGGGAAAGGACAATAACACCAAGTCTTTGGGAAATCATGCTGTAGAAGCTCCCTAAATGTATACATCTATGAAAGTAATCTAAGTGGAAAACCAAACAACAGAGGACAACGCTCTAAATAAACATCCTGCCACTGCCAGTTCCAGGAATGAGTTACACAGTGCTGATTCACTGGCCAAAAGGGCCCCATAGGCTCCCCCAAACATCACAGCTATGCCAATGTTATTAGTTGTTCTCTATAACCTCATGGCAAGGCCCTAAGACAACATTTACTTATGTCATTAAACACAGAAGTTGAATTAGTGTCCAATTAGCAGTTTTACCCTTACTGATGACTAACATTCATGGCACTAACATTCTGCACACTACAGAAAAGGTGATTTATGACCTAGCTACAACCTTGTGACCCTTCACCAGAGACTGATGTTTCGGGAATAACCAATCACCTTTTGATTGGATTTTAGACCCACTCCTGAGATTGAATCCAAGTCTGACTGCACTGACAATTTTGGAATTTCAGTTTCCTAAAAAACAATCAATCAATCAAACAAACAAACTGACAGAACTATAAGAATATGTTTCATTTTACTCCCAGGTGTGGGATATGGGGTTGTCATAGGTTGTCCATAGCAGACGACTACGATTTGCTCTAGCAGGGGTGTGGTTGTGTAACATTTGGAATTTTGGGGACTTTTCAGAGGGTATATAAAAGGTAGAGTCCCCAAGAGACAGGGTTGGTTGTTTTTGGTCATTCAGTGTGGGCTGTGTGTTGGTTATTGTTGATCATGGTTTGTTAAGTAGTTGTTCAATAAGAGGAAATTAGATCTCCTGAAGGTGAAGATAAAACCTGCCCTAAGGAACTTGACACCCCTGATCAGCAGGAAGCAGTCTAACAATAACACTGCTCCTCTACTACTGCTGACTTTATTTAGGGATCTGTTTCTTTTCCTCTCTACTCTTTTTTTCCCTCTATTATCTAGTGTTAGGGAATTGAAAGGGTGGAGGAAAAGGGGATGGAGCAGAGTGAACCCATGAAGAAGTCTCCCCCCACCACCAAAAAAACTATACCTGGTACTACTAAATAAATAGCCAAGAACCCGAGACTAGGTCAAGCCAAGCAGAAAACCTATTACTATTATTCTATTAAAGGAACATAGCAATAAAAATGACTCCTAGTGACATATTGCTATACCCATAGATCACTGCCTTGCTCAACCCTCACCAGAGAAGCATCTTCTTGAAAGAGATGGGAAATAATAACTCAGACACCCATAACTAGACAATTTGCAGAGAGTGGGAGACTTTGGAGCTCTTAGATCTACGTGGGATATCTTTATGAAACCCTCCCCTCAAACTCCACTCAAAGGAGGAGGCAAAAAAACTAAGAACCAGAGCCATGGATGATTTCATGGAAACAGTGTTTTCCAGATACAATGGCGCTGATGAAAAAATGAATTCACAGAGTGTGGTGGCACACACAACACCTGTATAGGTACAAGCCAGACAGGCCCCAGCAGTGAGAGGGCAAAGTAGACACGGACACCCAACCCTAACCAAGGGGCTGTCTGCCACTGATACCTGTTAGCAAAGAGAAACAGAGTTCTCCAATGGAGGGTCACTGGATGGATCCCTAATACTCCAGGGCAGGCCCACAGCCAAGAGTAGCAGGTCAATAAACTCGTGTGTGTGTGTGTGTGTGTGTGTGTGTGTGTGTGTGTGTTCTGTTTGTTTTGTTTGTTTGATTGATTTTCGCATATTTTTTGGTTTGTGTTGATTTTCATTTTGTGGCATTTATTTTAAGTGAGTATACACACTTAAAGTTGGATGAAAAAGGAGGTGGGAGGAATATGGGAAGAGTTAGATGAGAGGAAAAACATGATCAAAATGTATTCTATGAAAAATAAATGTTTTTCAACTATAAGAGTTAAAACAATGATTTCCAATGATAGTGCAATGTAAAAAAAAAATCAAGTACTTATTAAATGCCTACTAAGTATTTAATTAATATAAAATAGTGGTAGAGTTGCTTCATCACTTACAACGTAACCATTTCTCAGATTTAACTGTGTTTCTTGGTATCTATACTAATATTTATCTCATTAGTGCTAATAGCTAAGATATAATTTTTAAAAATCTCAAAATCTACTACAATTAGCTTTAACATCAAATGTGTGTGTGCGTATATATATATAAAATATTTATTTATTATTTTTTAAAGAGGAAAATCAGATGGGTTTGGATATGTTTTTACTACTCTTACAGAGGTTAACTTTTTTGATATTTTCTTTTCAAAATGTCTTAATCAACTTCATTTAAAAAGAACAAGAAAATTTTAGTTGAATTCCAAACTACAGATGAAGTAACTTTTCAGAGAAAGTAGTTTTCAATACAGAGAAGCCATTACTAAAAAATGACAATTACTGCTACTCCCAGCAAATGATCAAAGTTTAATCCTGTAGTTTCTTTCCTTCTTTGTCCTTGCAAAGTTCTGAGGAAATGCAGGTGATCTTTCTCTGGCCAAATCAGAGTGTTCTCCAGAACTTTATAAAAGCAATTTAGAGATACTGTGTGTGAAAGGGTAAGAACCTTTGTTTGTTTGTTTGTTTGTTTGTTTGTTTTAAAACAAAGCCCCCTTCATTAGGAAAATAAATGCACATATCTGTGCTGTTCCTACGAATTTCCTTTTTCTTCCATCTGCTTATTGTTACATTATCACATAACAAATATCCCAAATAACTAAATTATGATCAATTTTCCAACCTGTGTCTTACATATGTCTTAATGTACAATAAATTACATCTTCATAGACTAGAAAACTGGAGAAAAATGATCATATATACCAATATCTAGATCAGACCTAGTTCCCTTTGAATTCCCTACAAAAATAATTTTTTTTCAGATATATTTTTTCTTTTGTGAAAACAGAACCCTGATGGGAAACAATTATTGTTACTTTTTGGTAGAAAGATTCCCTGCAGTTAATAATCGATTAGATATAACACTATTCAATCTCTTTACCATAATCACAAATTAGGATATTCAGAGAGAAACACAGAGCTGACCAATGCACAATGCACTGTTCTAGCTACTAAATAAACTTCTTCAGAGAAGACAACCCTCAAACTTGGAAGGAAAATAATGATTAACAACATTAAAACTAAGTACTACAGTTTTCAAATATTGAAAATGAGAACAGCTTTCCATTTTGTGCTGGTGTATAATTAACAGGCCATAACACCTGTAGTCAGTATATTTCTCAGGCTTTTTTCACTGCTGATAGGAGTTAAATAAATTCTAAGAACACAGAAACTTTGGATTTGAGATTTATCCAATTTTTGTCCTAAGACAGAAGGAAATTTAATCATATAACACAATTCTAAAGCTAACTATGGAAAAAGTAGCAATTAAAAGCAGTCTGATTATGTTTCAGCTAATTCCCTTTTGCAAGTTTACCTTTACCCTAAGCTCAGAATGAACCTTAAAATCAAGCCCCAGAGTACCCACTGTCTACTTCTGTTGCTCTCACCATACACTAGTCAGAGGATAAAATACAGGTAGTATATATAAGGCATCTGCCAACTGTACTGGGAACCACATATTGCACAGAGCCGTCTGTTCAGTGTTCTCTCACTGAAACACCTCAGAAAGTGAGTAGGTGGGCCTGTGTTATGCCAAGTAGGCAAACACTATGGGAGTAGAGCTTCTACTGGCTGAAGCAGTAATTTGCTTCTCCTATGTGGCCCAAAAGGGAAGAAACGGAAGAGGAAGCAGAGAGTAATTTTTAACACAGGCAAATTATAGAATAAAGCACTTCAAAAGAAAAATATCCTACTTCTTTAAAGCCATTCAAATTAACTATGTACCTTCTCCGTAAATGCTGAAACTATAATTAAGATGGTGAATTATTATCTCATGATAGTAATTAAAATAGCCTGCTTTTATAAAAAACAGAAGCAGTATAATAATCAGCTAAACATTCCATTTAAGAAGCCAAAAATCAATAAAATTCACACGTGCAAAATATCTATTTAGTACTATGAAATGAATTTTATTTATTTAGCTATTTATTTATTTATTTATTTATTTTCGAGACAGGGTTTCTCTGTATAGCCCTTGCTGTCCTGGAACTCACTCTGTAGACCAGGCTGGCCTTGAATCCAGAAATCCGCCTGCCTCTGCCTCCCGAGTGCTGGGATTAAAGGCGTGTGCCACCATGCCCGGCATGAATTTTATTTTTCCTTCTGATCTGGTCACAAAATACATTACCCAGGACATAAAATAAGGTGTTAATTTCTAGCTTTATATTTTAAAATAAATTAATGCTAATGTGTAGTTCTGTTGGTGGAATGCTTGCCACCACATACAAGGTTCAATTTTCAGGAAAGTAAGAACAATAGATAGAATAGACAGGTAGATAAATAAGTTAGATTTGTTTGTGGTCATGGAGAAATCACAACACTACCTAGAAGTAAGTTGGAACTGAGCTTTATATAATCCCTACGGAAGGCACTCCATGTAAGATGTTTTATTGATCTCAGATCACCGCACTTGCAAATTCCCTCTCCATTTCCCTTTTAGGAAAGAAAACAAAAACAAAAACAAAAACAAAAACCTTTATTTGCCAGGAATAGGACTATACTAAGCAAGTCTTTTTCTCTATATAGCCAAGCATAATTATATATGCTTTCCTTTTTCAATTTGGTAAAATTAAATCAAGAAAAATACCGATTTATACTTGCCCACTAAGCTGCACAAGCAAGTCATTTCCACACCCTACCCATTAAACTGAAGTTCCACGTGAACTTACGTATTGACTTTTACTGAAGTTCTCTAGTCAGGGCCAGGGAGATGATTCAGGTTGAGAGTGCTGGATAGTCTTCCAGAGGACCTGGAGTTTGATTCTCAGCACTTATAACTGTAAACTGTAACTGCAATTCCAGCATATCTGATGTCCTCTTCTGGACTCTGAGGGCATCAGGCATGCATGGGGTGCAAACCAACATGCAAAAACCAAAAACAAGCCGGGTGTGGTGGCACACAACTTTAATCCCAGCACTCGGGAGGCAGAGGCAGGCAGATTTCTGAGTTCGAGGCCAGCCTGGTCTACAAAGTGAGTTCCAGGACAGCAAGGGCTATACAGAGAAACCCTGTCTCAAAAAACAAATAATAATAATAATAATAATAAAGTTCTTTAGTGGTACTACAGTGTCCAACCCTAGTAAACATTCTACCTGCCCCAAAATTGATGCAGGTACTCATGGTTAACAGTTATTATGGAAATGGCTCTCTAATTTGACAATCTAAGATTTAATTAAATTATGCGATACTGAATAGTACCATTACTAGTGACACTTGATTCCGAAGTCAGTAAATGCTCATATTGATCTTAATTAGTATCAAAAGTCTTGCCTAGAAATAGTTTTTCTTTTTTAAAGTCATAAAACCAATTTTGCTGGCCCTAAATTTATCTGAGCCTTCTCTCCCAACGCACCCACAGGACAACAGCTCTGATTCATAGCAGGTCTATAATATTTAAGACAATATTGTCACAATCACTAGTACCTTGGCATAAAATAAGCCGCTCATAGAGCTGACAAGTTTGTATCTATTCCTCCCAGTTTCCATAACTGTGTCAACATGTCCCAAATTCTCCTTGAGGGAATCTTCACAGCATTGTTTCTGATCCTTCTGCTGGCACCAGGAACACTTACTTAGGACACAGTGAAGTAAATATGCTCAGGTATCCTGTTTATGTCCAGTACAGATACACCCAGACCCTAAAACTCCTTTTAGACAGTCTGAATACATACTGGGATCTTTCTATTTGAGGATGCTAGCTGTCATGTTATTCTAGGCTGAGGATTGCTCAAGAAACCTGACATGACAGGTTCAATACTCATACCAAACAGAATGTAGTTGCAGCTGTGATGCCTAATGCCATACAAAATCCAAGGACCTGCCTGCCACTCTTTGGATAACATACCAACTCTCTTTATATTTGGAAGTGTATTTCTTGCTCATTCCAAGGGGAACCAATTTATCAAACAGCCCATCCTTGCTTATTTCAGGCTATGTATCCTGGGCAATACATTTTTCTTAAAGAGCTCTGAGAAAATACTAAAAACAAAACTTCCCTGTGGTCAGTAGTTTTCTTGGCTGGTGGGAATTAAGATATCAAAGCTTTGGACCTGAATCCCAGCACATTTTCTTCTGTTCCAAACGCCTAGATTATGAGAGCCCCACCTCCTTGCCTCATAAACTTCAGGTGAACTCAAAGGACCAGTGATAAACTTTTCCCTAAGAACTTTAAAATCATGGTCCTTCACAGTTAACTAAGACAAGGCACACTTACCTCAGTTTCTGGGCCAGTATCAGGTGTTTCTTTCCTTAATTTGCCCCTTTTTTCATATGTGCTGTAGCCTAGGGTTCGGCTTCACCTCTGGACACAGCTGTCCTTTGAGAACCTGCTTCTCTAACGAGCTATGCATACTTGCAAGGTTGCAGTCATTCCTTATAGTGCGTGTGTCTCTAGCCACACCCTAAGCAGGTGTGTAAATTATTTCTTCCTTTAGTTCCACCTTCCTGGTGCTGATGTGTTGGTCATATTTAACTAGTCACAATACAATTCATTTAGATGGCATCTGCTATTCTACAATAAGTTGTTGTTGTTTGTTTTTAATAGGCCTTATGGATATGCCCAGTTTTTTACTTGCCAAATCAATGTAACTCCAATTTCTGAGAAATTGTTCAGTAAGTCCACGTTTTGATAACAAAGCATAATTCTTCCTGGTTAGGAGCAATAAGAAAAAAGGTCACTACTGAAACTGTATTTTGAAGCTGAAAAGAACTTCAATGAATATACTGTCCAATTTGTTCCTTTCAAGTTTGCTCTTTTATAGATGAGAAAAGTCTGTACATACAGACATATAAAAGGTCAAATTATTTGATGAAGGTTGGAGTGCTAAGTACTGAATCTAACCAACCAATGAAACACTGGATTCCCATATCAGAACTTATTTGTAGGAAACATCCCAAACACTAAAGAACAAAGAGAACAAACTCATCAGCCAACAAGCAACTATAATGTACTATGTAGTATTAAACAGGACAGTGAATTATTTAGTACTACTCTTTACTATATTTATTATACTTTTAAAAAGATTTGCTTTTTATTTATGTTTGCCTGCATTTATGTGTGTATGTGTACTATGTGCATGCCTGGTGCCCAAGGAGGCCAGAAGAGGATGTCCCTAGGAAGTGGAGCGGCAGACTGTTGTGAACCACCATATGGATTCTGGGAACCACACACACAGCCCTCTGCAATAGCAGCAGGTACTCTTAGCTGACAAGCTACCTTTCCGGCCAATTTGTTTGAAGTTATATCATAAAGAGAAAATGGAAAATTAGACAAAAACTTGATGACAGGCACCACAAAGACATGTGGTGAGGTGTATGTGCCCGCAGGGATCAACGTCAGATATCTTCCTCTATAGCTCCCCACTTTATATTTTGAGACAGGGTCTCTCTCTCACTGACCTTGGAGCCAGCTGTTTCTGCTAGACTGGGCTGCCAGCAAGCCCTCAGGATCTGCCTCTTTCCCACCCAATCTCCCCAGCACTTGTTACAACTATGTACTGTTATGCCTAGCTTTGATGTGCATGCTAGGAATCCAAATTCAGATTACATGTTTGTTTAGCAAGCACTCTATAAATCCTCTAAGCTATTTCCACAGTTCTGAGACTTTTTGTTTGTTTGTTTTGCACACTAGACACCTACTTTGTGGGTTCTGCTTACTTGAAAGTGTCCTCAAACACACACACAGAAATCTAGGTTTGGGAGAAAGTAATTTTCAATCATATATCTGATAAAGGCTTGTAATCTTAATATATAAAGAAGTGTTAAAGCTGAATAATGCAATAACTCAGATAAAAAATGTTAAAGTGCAAACATTTGTTTCTTCAAAGAACATATACAGAAAGATGCTTAGTATCGTAGATATCAGAAATAGAAACCAAAACTACAAGATATCATTTTCTCTAATCTAGTATAGGACAGCAATAATCATAGTAATAGTAATAATAGAAGCTAGGTAAGGCTACTGAAAAATGAAAACCTTTAATTGCTGTTAGTGGGAAAAGAAGTGGGACAGTCACTTTGGAAAATACTTTCATAATATAAAGTTATAACATGACTAAACAATTTAATCCCTAGGCATAAACACAAGAGAAATGAAAAACCCAAGTCTACACAAAGCTGCATCAATGTTTACAGCATTGCCCCAAATTGGAACTATTCCTAACTGCCCCACAGTGGAAACAGACCAAACATTTATCAACTTAAGTAAAATGTACACATCCATATAATGAAGCAATACATTAGTGGCCCATGAAAACAGTCCTGGATGGACTGCACCGTGAATGGACTTTCAAAACAATTAGCCAAGTGAAAGCAGTCAGTCTTTAGAAGCACAGATTTTCTCTATGACTGTACTTACAGGAAATGTCCAGAACAAGCACAGACAGAGAGTGGATTGGTAAGTGTATTGACTGTCTGCATCGCTCCTTCAGTCTCTTTCTCTATTCCTCCCTTCCTTCCCTCTCCTTCTGTGTGTAATGAAAATAGAAGATGAGAGTAACAGCAAAAGAATATTTATTTCACATGATAAGTGTTCTAAAATTTCAATGATGGTTTACACAAATCTATGAAACTATTTAAGACTACACTCCAAGTAGGCAAACTGAAAGGTATGTAAATTAGACCTCCATACAGCTGTGAGAATAACAGGTCACAGATAAATGAAGCACTAGATAAACAATTAACAGGATAACTAGATAAACAATGAACTAGATAACAATTAAACCAGTCAACAAATAAATAAAACCACAAGCTCAAGGGCTCAGTTTCATAGTACTATCCCCAATTGTGTCATCTAGACACTGACAGAAGGGAGCTGGGACAGCAGGATTACAAGCTATATAGTAAGACTGTCACAACAAGCTACAGAAGCCCCAGAGAACCTGTCATTCTGACCTACTGGAGATTATCTGAGGGGCTCCTTTACCCCTTCCTTGGGTTCCATAACCTACTAGTACAGTTTACAGAAGAACTCACAAAACAAAACCATGCTTCCTAACAAAGCCAAGTCCAAGACAGCTACGTGGGAGCCTGAAGCAGGAAAATCACTTGAACCCAGGAGTCTATTTAAAAAAAAGCCACTCCCAGAACCCGAATGTGTTCAATGATCCAAACTCAAATCTTTGCACTTTCTAGTCACTTGGTCTTTCTGGTGACCAGTCCCATCCTAAAGCTAATTAGTGATTCCATTCTAAGTCAGTCAAGTACAAGACTTCAAGGTTGTTTTGAAGGGACTCATATTATGAATAACAAAGGCTACTTTTAGCTCTATGCCAGGAACCCTGCAATGTATTAAGCGCTCAACATATTTGTAGCATTCTATAGCCATAGTATCAAATTAGGCTGAATAGTCAAGTAAATAGCCCAATATAAACCCATGGTCCACACGTTGACTTAATCTCCACACCCTTTTTAAAGTAGAACAAATGTAGGTTTATTAACAGAAACTGAGGCAAACTGCTGGGTGTGAAAGGCGAGAGAAGGGATAGGACCAATATGTCTTAAAACAAAGATATTATATCAAATATGAATCTGGTATTAAATCCAAAGCATAAGCAACAGTCCTGTTAACTAGTGCCCACCTATCTACTTTTAGTGATATTATTTGTCTAGATCACTAGACAAATATTTCTAGGTTACCAGTTGACTGTCCTCTACCACTGGAAGATATAAACCATACTCTAAGATTCTTTTTTTTTTTTTTTTTTTTTTTTTTTTTAAGATTTATTTATTTATTATATGTGAGTACACTGTAGCTGTCTTCAGACACTCCAGAAGAGGGCTTNAGATCTTGTTACNGATGGTTGTGAGCCACCATGTGGTTGCTGGGATTTGAACTCCGGACCTTCGTAAGAGCAGTCGGGTGCTCTTACCCACTGAGCCATCTCACCAGCCCCTAAGATTCTAAGTTAGCCCTTTCCAATAAATTCTTACTATGACTTCTATTAACAGTCCTGGCTTCTTCCTTCCCTTTAATTAACATGGATGTTGGAGTAATCTCCAAATATGGAATGCAGCATCTCTACTTGTAATTTTTTCCACTTAGAGTTTTCATTAATGTAACCACTAACTCAACAAATACTAATTACTATACAATCAGAAGCTGAAAGAATATTTAAACTAAAGCAAAAATGTTAATTAACATGGTTATGAAAAAAGGTATATCTCAATCAGCCCAAACCAAATCAGCACAAGACATACAATACTTAAAATAATTTATTGTATAAAGGAGGCATTTGTGTCACAGAGCATGTGTGGAGGTCAAAGAACCATTTGGAAGAGTCAATTCTTTCCTTCCAACATCTGAGTTCTGGGGATAGAACTCAGGTCTTGAGGCTTAATAATAGAAAGCACCTTTACCCACTTAGTAATCTGGCCTACCCCGATACAATATCAAGGTTCCTTAATATTAAATACTATATGATGTCAAAGAAGAGTGGTTCCTGGGAAAGCTTCATTTTAAGAGGGGTATTTGAGTTGGACCCTGGAAGACAGTGGGGAAAGCACTTTTAAGTGAAAGAATCACTGCCATAAAGACAGAAAATTCACAGAAAGAAAAACTATTTTGTGTGTTTAGGTAAGGGTAAGTCATTAGGTTTCCTGGAGTAGAAATTTGGGTAAAAGATCAGTAAAAACCAAGCAGCAATCAGGGGCCATGGTTTTTTGCTTGAAGACTATTAGAAAGGACACACACTCTTAAGATTTGTAAGTGAAGCCGGGCATGGTGGCACATGCCTTTAATCCCAGCACCTGGGAGGCAGAGGCAGGCAGATTTCTGAGTTCGAGGCCAGCCTGGTCTACAAAGTGAGTTCCAGGACAGCCAGGGCTATACACAGAAACCCTGTCTCCGAAAACCAAAAAAAGATTTGTAAGTGATGAGACACCCCTAGAGGGTAAAAGGCACCTGGTATTGTGAATCTTAAGAATCAGAACAGAGGGCTGGTGAGATGGCTCAGAAGGTAAGAGCACCTAACTGCTCTTCCAAAGGTGCAGAGTTCAAATCCCAGCAACCACATGGTGGCTCACAACCATCCTTAATGAGTGTACTTACATATAATAAATAAATAAATCTTAAAAAAAAAAAAAAAAGAGAATCAGAACAGAAATTGAATGCCACCCAATCTTTAAGGCTTCAGAAAGAAGCAAACATACATAGCAGGCATTAAAAACTCCATGTTTATAATTTGTCCATGACAGATAAAAATTAGGCTAATAATTTGCTCGTGTTAATTTAGAAAGTAGTTGGTAAAAGTTGAGGACTATATTTAAGGATATGCTGTAGTGGGCTGGAGAGATGGCTCAGTGGTTAAGAACATTGACTGCTCTTTCAGAGGTCCTGAGTTCAATTCCCAGCAACCACATGATGCCCTCTTCTGGTGTGTCTGAAGACAGCTACAGTGTACTCACAGAAAGGAGAAAAAAAAAGCATATGCTATAACTTTCTACTCTGCACAAATAAACTAACAACAAACTTATTATGCAATCAAGACCAAAAAAATGATGTAAAATGACAATGTCTCAGACAAAACATAACATTCATTAGTTGAGACTTCTAGTCTGTTACTGATTGTGGCAAGTTGTTTTTGTTTTGTTTTGCCATTTTGACAGCAACTACTTGAGGTTCAATGATTCCAACGATGGAGCGAAAAGCATGTGCATTTAGACAGAATACATGATAGAAGCTATAAACTAAGTCACAAAAGGCAGTTTATAATTTTACGTACTGAGAACCAGGGGAAATTGGTCAAGCATGAGCTTTATTTACAGAGATGGAGAAAATGAGGTTATTTGGAACAAAACTAATTATTAATCAAGAGTTAATCAATTTTAAAATTTGCAAAATAAAACATATTTGATTGATATCAAGACCTGAAAAAATATACACCCTTAAAAGTATATTAATTCTTGAAAATCTAATTTAGTAAATAAACAAAAGGGGCCAGGTAGAAAGGCACCGAATCCATCAAATTCTAAGCCATTCAGATCTTATTTGAAAACTTCTGAAAAAATTTTACACCCAAAATTTACTGTCAGTGGATCACAGCAGTGTTTATAACCAACTATGACTCAGGCTTTTAATAGAAATGAATGTGACTTAAAATGAAATACCGGCGGGCGGATTTCTGAGTTCGAGGCCAGCCTGGTCTACAAAGTGAGTTCCAGGACAGCCAGGGCTATACAGAGAAACCCTGTCTCAAAAAACAAACAAACAAACAAAAAACAAAACTTGTATCCCTTAAACCTGGCATGATAGCACGCGCCTCTAACCCAGCACTTGCAAGGCACAGAGGGAGAGTTAGGTGAATCCCCTGAGTTTGAGGACAACTTGTTCTACAAAGTGAGTTCCCAGTACAGCACAGAGAAACCCTGTTTCACCCTCCCTCCCATATATATACATACATATATTCATAGATACACACATAAACACGTATGTATATGTATATATTCCACTGAATGGCATTTTAACTACCCCTCCCCACACTTCCCAGCTGTAGTTGATTGTGTCACTGTATTTTTATTTTTGCTCTGAATGGCTCTTTTCCTTGCTGTAAAAGATTATTGTACTTGAGAATGTCATTAACTTAGGAGATCGAGATTTGCTTCAGGTAACATTTGAAAATGAAATTTAACTTTCCTTTAACTATATTGGTACAAATATGCATTTCTTGTTTTCAAACCAGTTCTCCACCTTATTTTATAATTCAGGCATTAAGTACACGAATTTCATTCATAAAGTTTAGAGTCACATTTTTATAGTTTAGATATGCAAAAAGAATAAAATCTAAATTAAATTCCCTCTTAGTAATTTTTGTTCATTCATATATTCTCTGATTTGAGAATGAAGCTTTCTTCATTCTCAAATCAGAGAATATATTTATATCAAAATTGAGATACAAGGAGATGCTATTAAAAGCCCAGAAAAAGCATGTTACTTTATCTTAAGAGTCAGGTTAGCTTAGTAAACAATTTCAGAGTGCCTACTATGGTTCCAGTACTTTCAACAGATTAATGTGAAGTGCTCTTATTTTGTATGAACTACTAAAACTAGGTAAAAGTTTTTCTTCTAGAATTTTCCTATGATTTCCTATTTTTAACCATGTAATAATGGCCTTAAAAGTGACCAGTCTTTAAGTGCTCAGGTCTGAGGACATACTTTAAAGTATGATGGCTAGCTGCCCACCAGCAGTTGTTTCTCCTCATTCGGGCACCACAGGCAGTTTTTTTCCTTACTGGCTATCAAAATCTTTCCTAAAATACCCGAGTTAAAGATTTAGTTGAAATACTGTGACACCTGTAATGAGTTTTTAAATGTATACTTTGATCTGGGTTTATCTACTTTTTTGCATTAATATGACTTCTTGGTCCCTTTACTAGAGTTTTTACTGTAGACTATATAATGATATGTTTAAACTTTAAATTTTAAAATGTTTAATATTATTTAAATTTCATGCACCTCACAATCCTCAGCAACTCTCTTGATATTTTCACATATTAAAACTCATCAAATCATTGAGTTTAAATAAGTTTGCATGATTATTTTCATAACAGAAAAACAAGATCCTAATTACCATATTGCCCTTCCTCTCTGAAGGGAAGAAACAGATATAAAATTGCATGAAACTGATGAATTTGTATCTTTACCTTCTCATCACAGATTAACCGGTCTCTCACTATTCTGTAACTACTGAGCCAAGTATCTACAAGGACAAATGGCAAAGCTTCCTATTCATTCCAGTAAAATCAATTAGGTTATTCACACATTTAGTGAACACTTGCCAAAGCTTTTCCTTTTTTGGTTTCAATAAAAAGCAGTCATATTTTTAAAAGTTAGTTTGTTTTGAAAAAAGCCAGGGTTCTTAAATTCAGTGTCACTTCACAACTCTTGTTTCACTTGTGTGGGTGGAAGAAACCAAGACATCCAGAACAAAATGTGAAGTCAAGGGAAATTTTTAGACAGCAATAAATTGTAAAAATCATTAACTTACAGTCAGAACATTCTTCTGCAAAGAAATAAATGGAAGAACTCTTACTTGGCAATGCAAAATTGCTAGGTACAGAATGCCATAAATGTGGAGATCTTATTTGTTTAAATCAATTTGGCTCTTTTCCTACTCAATAAGCTATAATTGAAACACATTTAAAAAGTTTTTGTCTGGTGTTCTTAATGACTATAAAAATGATTGTATTTGGAGACTTGAATTTTTAAGACTTTATGAAATATATTTTCTTTTATAGTAGTAAAAGTGCTCTTTATCAAATATCTATAAAATTTCTAACCCTAAGCACTTAAGTCCACTTCAAACAAAGCATCCAAATTTTGTAGAAAACACAATACCTATACAAACACTAAAGGGATGCACTGCTGATCCCTAAAGATCAGGTTTTAAATCCAAACAGAAAGTTGTTGGTTGCTCCCATAACACCATTCCACTATTATCTCAGTGTGTCTATCTTGCCAGGTTAGTTATTCAGTGACTTACCTTCCAGGTCAGCTGTAGCTCACACAAGACTTTTCTCCCTTGGTAGCATGCACAGAAACCTAATAGCACCATTTGAAAGCTAGCCAGTGGGGATGAAGCTTCCAAGTTAATACTAGCTTGTTTTCTGCATGTCCTGTCTTCAGCAATAGGGTCTAACCATCAACTTGTTGAGAGTAACAGAGCAACAGTAATAGCCTCTCATGTTCATTGTAATAGCCCAGTGGGTTTTTTGGTGGCCTATAATGTCTGCAGAGACATCTTTTTTTGAGTAGATAGCAATTAATAAATACAGAAACCCACAACCAGTTACTATGCAAAGGATAAGGAACTGTGGAGTGCTCAGATCTATATGGGATATCTATATCATACCTTCTGCCAAGGTTCACGGAAGAGGGAGTGGAAAGATTGTAAGAGCTACATATGTAGGGAACAGTATTTGCCAGACATGATAGGACCATTGCAAACATGAACTTATAGTGCCTATGACTCATGCATAAGACCTCTACAAGACCCAGCCAGCCAAAATCCCACACAAATTGAGACGGGCTCATAAATTCTTGAGTCTGTCTGAAGAGATACTGGCAATGAATGGTTGCTGAGGAAGGGGGATTCAGTTTTCTTTAGGGATGCTTCTGTGAATGGTCTCACACCCTTGCCCATACATGCAGCACTAAATGGACTCAGTATTTTGTTAAAAAAGAGAAAACATGTGAAGTTGGTAGGAAAAAGTAGAGGAGCAGGTAAGGCGTATAGTTGATTGAAACTCTTAATGAATAGAAACAGTGTTGGTAACATTATTTGAGCTTCAGGTGGAACTCCAATTTATACAAATCAATACATTTCCATCCCACTTAATTCTGTTGTTTTTTTTTTTTAATTACAATTCAAGTATGTTTGTTTTCCTTTGAGTAAATATATTAGAATTCATAGAATATCACAGAATTCAGTTCCAAGAAAAGATGAAAACATTTTTCCTCACAGATGGTTCTGGGTTTTCTATGTTTGCCCTCCTTTCAAGGCCACGGGGCATTGTATTTTCTGTCTCATATCATCAATAAACAGAATTTTTCCTACAAAGGAATAAAGAAACTGGCAATAAAAAAAAAGTAACAAGTAATAGGAGGGAAAGATAAGGGGTAAACTAGCTATGTTGTAAAAGGTATGCTTTTACTTATGGTAAACTTAAGTAAATTCAACGATACACAAATTTTAATACAAAAGCATCCAAGTACTAATATCAAAGTTCCCATGTAAAAAGCAGCTGGGTCATGAGAGTGGGTAAGCTGGCCCTGCCCCTCACCAGATGCAAAGTGGGCCCTGCACCTTGCCTGGGCAGCACAGTAGAGCTAGCCCTGGTGGAGGAGGTACGGGTGAGGGCAAGAGTGAGGGAAAGCTGGCCCCACCACTCATCTGCCATGAGGTCTTGTAGGTGCAGGGGACAATGCTCTTCGCCTCACCCCTTGACACCTGTGGTAGTTGGGAGAGCAATGAGAACAGGCCTTGTACCTCACCCGGGCAACACAGTGGAGTTGGCACTGATAGCAAAGGTACAGGTAAGCCAGCCCTGAGGTTTTGAGAATGGGAGAGCTGGCCCAATCCCTTGCCAGCTTCAGCACCTGTGAGAGTGGGCCTTGAGCCTTGACTGAGGAGCACAGTGGAACTGGCTCCGGAGGTGTGGATGCAGATGAGCCAACCTGAGGGCATGAGCGAGGGAGAGATAACCCTGCCTCCTACAGATAGAGGCATTAAGTAACCTAGCTATATCATCCCAAAATTTATATCATCTTCAAATGGTTGGATTATCTGAAAGGGACAGTCCTGCTGATCCAAAGCTGCAGATCTTCATTGTTGGAGATCAGTTCTAATGCTTTGACTCAATCAGGAATCTGCATGTCAGAACAGTGAAGGTCCTTGATCCCAGCTGGTTTTTGTTTTGGTTTGGTTTGGTTTTTGGGTTTTCGAGACAGGGTTTCTCTGTATAGCCCTGGCTGTCCTGGAACTCACTTTGTAGACCACGCTGGCCTCAAACTCAGAAATCCGCCTGCCTCTGCCTCCCAGGTGCTGGGATTAAAGGAGTGCTGGCTGGTTTTTGATCTATCAACTCTGATCAACTCAGATGCCTACAACCAATGACTGGGCAAAGGGAGGCGGTGGGGGTGGGGAGTAGAAACCCTTAGAGTTCCTCAGGCTAGCACACAGGGGAGAAAAGAGAGAGACTGTGCCATAGTCTGGGAAGAAGGATGCAGGAGCTTCAGGAGAGGAAGTCAACCAGCCATGTAAGAATTGGGTGGGTGGCAACTGGCCACTTCCCCGATTGGGCCTGGGGCAGCAGGGGAAGGTTTAGGAGTGCTCAGTCATTGAGTTAGCCAAGGCATTTCAAAAATAAAAATAAAGTAATGTGTGTGTGCCTTTCATTCAGGAATCCAAAGAGTTCCTGGGCAAGTGGCTGGAAACACTCAACCTACCAGGAGCACAAAGCAGTATAGCCAAAAAAAAAAAAAAAAAAAAAAAAACACAAAAAAAAAAAAAAAAAAAATCAAAAATAAACTTTATGACAAAAGGTAATAACAGGCTCTGAGAGGAGTCCCAGTGAGTTTCCAGTACTGATGGTGTCAGAGGCCTTGAACCAGACCAATGAACTCATCGCAACGACAC
>NC_034602.1:9469291-9472301 GCF_900095145.1 Mus pahari
CGAGGCCAGCCTGGTCTACAAAGTGAGTTCCAGGACAACCAGGGCTATACAGAGAAACCCTGTCTCAAAAAAAAACAAAAAACAAACAAACAAACAAAAAAGATTAAAAGAAAAAAACAACAAAAACCTCTAGCCAAGCAAATCATTACATAATTTCAAGAGAAAACTGTTAATTGTAAAGTAAAAATCCTTGATTTTATGCACATTGGTATTCTGACTTGTTACTGAGTGCCCAAGATGTCCTGAAAATAGTTAGCAAAAGGCTCAACAAAGTCAGTCACAACTGAAGTCACTATAATAATACTGTGAAACTATAGCAGCTACACTTTCTAGAGTTTTGGCAATTTAAACTTAAAATAGAGAAAAGCAAACAATGCACAGAGAATAAGAAGGAACTATGGTGTGCACTGTGCTTCCCAGATCACACAAAGTAAGATGTCACATGTACATGTCAAGTGTCAACATCTTAAAGCACCAGGTGTGCACCCCTGAATGAGTCACAACACTCCTCATCACAGGGAGGCCATGTGGCAAGTGGATGAGATAAGTTTATCACTTAAGATGAACTAAGATAAGGTAATATTAAAGAGTTCAGGACCCACATTGCCTTAGGTCTGACCACTGACACTAACATTTAGTTTCTGTATGACATGGACCAGCTTTCACTGAGGATCAATTTCCTTCTTGTAAACTTGAGATCATAATAAAAATAACTGGCATATTCTAGCCTGTAACATAAATGCCAAGTTATCAGAATTTTACATGTTAACTCTTTCACTCTTACTAATGTTCTTAGCCAGTAAATAATAAAAAGTAGTATTATCTGTTATTTTGTAGATAAAGAAATCAAGACCCAAATCAGGTCACTTAATTCCCTGAGGTTACAAAACTAAAAAATGCCAACATTTAAGAGAGTTGGAGAGATGCTTCAGTGATTAAGAGCACAGGTTGCATGCACAAGCTCAAGGGGTCATCCCCTGGCCCCACCTGGCCCACTGCAGAGCCTTCAGCTCAGTACATAGCACCATTACCAAAACTAACCTAGTAACGGCTCATATCAGAAAACTGATGTCCTCAGTACTTCCTTCTCTATAATCCTTTAGATCCCACCGTACCATTATGCCACGGTTTGACTTCTGAAGCAGTCTCAGCACACACTACCATGTCTTTGCTCATGCCATACTCTAAGTCTGAACAATACTGCTCTAGTTCAAACTAACTGGTGCCTTCTTGTTCCTGACAAAATTCCTCAGAAAGCTCTCTTATTATCCAATGGAACATGGGTTCCCTCTGCTGTTCTCTCATAGCACCTTGCTCTGTATTGATCTGTACATTTAATTGCTTTTAATATCTCCCTCCCTACTTGTGTGATTTTCATTCAGAAAAACATGCCTCAGTTTGTTCTTTCACTATATGCCCAATGCTTACAAAGCACTTTCTTGATTCAAAGGAAGAAGCATGTGGCTACTAGAATCAGTGACATCAGACAAAAATAATCAGAGGAGGATGCTGATAAGAGTAATAAAAATCATTTCTAATTTCTGTACATTTAGTTTAAGTTTGCTCTGTGGTGTGGACTGAACAGAGTATTTTTATCCCTTTCCATGCTGGTAGAAAGGTGTTAAGAGGTTACGTAAAACAAGTCAATGCCCAGGCAACCAGACAGAGCTGTTAATCCTGTGAAGAAGGGATCTGAATTAGTTTCCCTCTAATCAAAGCTTCTGCCCACAGTGACTGTTACCCAGACTGGGGGAAAGACCAAAATGAAAGGAACTAGTAGACTGAAAATGGGAAGTGAATCCAGAAATGACTTCCAAACATAGTTTAGTGGTGATAGAAGAACTGGAGAAAAAGAAACGGCGCGCCTTTGAGAGCTCCCTTCTCCCACCAAATCAAAATAGCCTTGGAATCACTATTTGCTTTATTAAGTAAAATGTGACACAAGGCTCACTGTAGTAGCACACCTATAATCTCAACATGTGGGAAGTCTGAGACAAGAGAAGATGAATGCAAAGCCAACTTGTGATACTACATAATAAAAACATGTTTCAAAAATCCTAAGTAAACAAATAAGAACTTCAGCTCTACTCAGACACATTTACTGAAAATGATCTCCTACCTGAGAAGTAACGGTTCCACTAAGTAGATAAAGAAAACAACTATGTCAAAAGCCAGCCCACAGAGCTAGAAAGCAAGCTTTTAATCTTTGTTTTCATGGTTTGTCTACAAGCATTATTCTGAACTTTATTTACATGAGATTTATGTTAGAGAGTCTTTAGAACTTGACATGAATTTAAATCACGTTATAGCGAAGTATTTTAATTTGTTTCTATCCCTTTTGGAATTTTAAGTGTCCCTGTAAATTTTCTTCAATCTTTTATTATATTTTTATAAAACATTAAAATGCTATCCCTGAATATAAAGAATTCTTAAGTTCACATAATGTCAAGGGTGAATCATCAATGCAAAGAGACAATAGTACAGACTGTCTCTACAGAAGCAAGTCAGTATAGGAGAAAGGCATCCTATAGGCAAATGATTTGAAGTCATGGAATCTTGAAGCTGGAAGATGACAAATAAATTTCATCTAAAATGCTCACACTATATTAAAGGTATCAAGATAGGAGTCTGCTTGCTTGCACTGCTGTGCACCTCTATTATGCCAACACAGCACTCAGGAAGTTAAGGCAAGATGATCATAAAGCCATCTCAGGT
This sequence comes from Mus pahari, assembly GCF_900095145.1. Classification (NCBI taxonomy): domain Eukaryota; kingdom Metazoa; phylum Chordata; class Mammalia; order Rodentia; family Muridae; genus Mus; species Mus pahari. The sequence goes on from NC_034602.1 coordinate 9,472,007, forward strand.
AACACAGAGAAGATTCAGACTCAAAAAGCCAAAAGCCTTCTGAGGCTGGTTTGTGATCAACAATTACTTATAGCTTTCATGAGGGGTTCCATGGAGAAAATAACTACTACAGAGCATGTGACTTTGTAAAGATAAGAAACTAAGGTTGGGCTGGTGAGATGGCTCAGTGGGTAAGAGCACCTGACCGCTCTTCCGAAGGTCCAGAGTTCAAATCCCAGCAACCACATGGTGACTCACAACCATCCGTAACAAGATCTGACGCCCTCTTCTGGAGTGTCTGAAGACAGCTATAGTG
>NC_034602.1:9472510-9482360 GCF_900095145.1 Mus pahari
AAACTAAGGCTAAGGTGGGTTAAATGAAATATAACCCTGGCAAAAATAAAACCAATCAGAATTCATAGGTCCCTCAACTCTAGGGATTGGGGTTTTAACCCAGCAATGGAATGTCTCTCTCCCTAATGTCTTTATACAATAAAATGTTCTTTTTATGTAACAGATGATTAAAACCAAACATTAAAATTTAGAGGGAAGGAACACATACCTTTGTAGGTTTTATTAGACTATTACAGGGTTTGCAATCCTATAATAAAGACATGTCCATGTAAGTACATTCAAAGATTTAAATGAAGCTCACAATCTTTAGGATCTATCACTGTGATCAATGAATCTCTGACTCAAACTGCTTCCTGATAATTTCACTTCACATGGTAAATTTTTCCATATGACAGTTCTTCGGAGTTTAACCATTATGACTCAGGGTACTTTGATGCTATGAAGGAGCTTTCAATATAAGGGGTAGGAGGAGAATGAAGGGGCGTACTGAATCATTAACAGCCTACGTAGTTATGAAACTCAGAAAAAATTCTTTTTGGAAACAATTTTCAAGGCAGGAGGCAAATTCTTTAAGAGGTAATCTATATACCAGAAAATCAACCTCTTATTTATTTAAAGACACACAACTAAGAAACTTCAGAAGAAACGTTTTCTTTTTGAATGTCAGTGATACATTTTTTTTGATTTTCGGATCACTGAAGTCAGTGTATGCCCTATACTCAACGGTTTAAGAGCCTCCTCAACATCTGTCATAGCTCTCGGTTAAACTGTGAGAACTAGTTCAGAGACTGAATCATCCTACTTTATGTGAGAATTACAGTAACGTACAGTAAAGAGTGTTTTGATGAATTCAGTCTACATATAGACAAGGTTGTGGTTCCAATTAAAAACAGCTACTACCTTACAAAGACACATATTAAAACACATTTTATCATGAGTTATAAACTTAATTAGGCTTGTAATTTGGATGTTCTTGTCCTTTTATGGTAAATAGACAGAATGGTAATGAAAACAATCTGAAGAAAATTCACCATGTCAACTATATCCTGAAATGAAGAAAAATTTCTAGTAGTCACAGTTCATTAAATCTGGGATAACCCCACAGGATCTGAAATACTAAGGATGGGATCTGCTAGGAATCAGGGATGCAGCATTAAGTTTGAAGAACCAAGTACCTTCTAATGTTTCCACTTATGTGAAAAAATAAAACAACTTAATTGAGTCTTCAAAAAAGCAATCCCGTGATATGCTGAAAACTACAGGAAACGAGNAGGAAAAAAAATCAAGGCTAATCACTTTGTATTTTATTCTTGTAGAAGGTAAGTGTCTTAGTCAGGGTTTTTATTCCTGCGCAAACATCATGACCAAGAAGCAAGTTGGGGAGGAAAGGGTTTATTCCGCTTACATTTCCATACTGCTGTTGATCACCAAAGGATGCAGGACTGGAACTCAAGCAGGACAGAAAGCAGGAGCTGATGCAGAAGCCATGNAGGGATGTTCTTTACTGGCTTGCTTTCCCTGGCTTGCTCAGCCTGCTCTCTTATAGAACCCAAGACTACCAGCCCAGAGATGGCAACACCCACAAGGGGCCCTCCCCCTTGGTCACTAATTGAGAAAATGTCCTGCAACTGGATCTCATGGAGGCATTTCCCCAACTGAAGCTCCTTTCTCTGTGATAACTCCAGCTGTGTCACATCTCCTGTCTTCTGCTTGAATATGGAAAATAGCTCAATGAAATCCAGACATTTCTCCCCTAAGGTCATGTGCAATTATAGTGCTAATTAAGTTTCCAATTGTACAATTTTGGAAAAGACTACCAATACCAAGAGTTAAAAATACCCTTTGAAATTCTACTCAGCTATGAATCCTGCTATCAATCCTTATTTTAACAACAAAGAGTTCTACCTGAATCTAGTATTAATGCCTATTTATTTCCTACACTAATCTAAAAATACATATCCATCAGGTCAAATAGTTGTTTCAAGTCTAACTGACACATGGGAAAAAACATAGACAAAGAAGTTAAAAACCCCATCAGGTAAGCAGAAACAGGAAACTGCCCTATGTGCTTAAGAAACTTCTTGGCTCTTTACTCTTTCTTCAAAAAAATGAAGGAAAGCCAGTGACAGAGAACTGGAAAGATGAAAGTGAAAGAAGCAAGGATGTGAAGTTACAGCATCGTAGACCACGCAAGCCATCTGGAACCTGCTGCTATAAAAAGGTACAAAGCTTAAGTAACTGACTGGACTTTAAGACATGCATTATTATTATGATTGTGTATGTGCACAGTACATTGGGAGAGGGTGCATGAGTGGAGGCCAGAGAAAAACTGTGAAGTCAGCTCTCTCAACTTTATGGGGGCTTCAAAGTCCAAATTAAGGTTTCCAGGCTTGTATAGCTAGCATCTTTATCAGCTGAATCATCTAGTCATCTCTAGACTGAATTTTCAAAAGTTCTTAATTACTACTAATCATTATTTCCAAAATTAAGTACAGGTTTTACTATGGTTACAGTGTTAAAGTGATATACTTTTTGCATAGCAATTGCTCTCCTTTAATGGAAACTATATTTTTCTATTTTTTTACTTAGTCTATAAATTTATACCTTAGTTCTCTAGTTCATAGGCACTTAAGACAGTATCCAGGTACAAAAGCTTTTCCTGGCAGTTGTCTTGTAATAACCATTCCTTTTGCTTTCTTGCCCTCTTTTGCTCTCTAGCAATTCTACTTCTTCAGTATATTATTTATTCCACAAAAAATGAGAATGAGCCGGGCGTGGTGGCACACACCTTTAATCCCAGCACTCGGGAGGCAGAGGCAGGCAGATTTCTGAGTTTGAGGCCAGCCTGGTCTACAAAGTGAGTTCCAGGACAGCCAGGGCTATACAGAGAAACCCTGTCTCGAAAAACAAAACAAAACAAAACAAAACAAAACAAAAAAAAGATTTTTTAAAACTGCTGTATTTTACAGGTGAATCACTTTTTTAAAAAACTGTTATATTTTACAGGTAAATCAAAGACAGCTTTTAAGACTTTCAGAATTAACAAAAACCCCCAAAATTAAATATAGTCTCTATATTTCATACTAGCAAAATAGTGTTTAAAATACATCAAGTAATAGTTTAGTTCCTGCATCCTAATAGTACATTTACATAAGGACTGAGCCTGAGTATTCATACACACACACACACACACACACACACACACACACACACACACACACCCCTAACAATTTATAAAAGATATTTTAAGACAGAGCTTTACTAATGTATTCTTAATACAGCTGGGCATGGTGGTGCCCACCTTTAATCCCAGTGTTGCAGAGGCAGAAGCAGGCAGACCTCTGAGTCCCAGGTCAGTGTGTTCTACACAGTGAGTTCCGGGGCTAGAGACCCTGTCTCAACCAAACCAATCAACCAAACAACAATGAACAAAAAAGCTAGTATTTTATTCAGATAGCAGTCTCATTACACATGGTCCAAGAACATTCAAATAAGAACTCAAAATCAGATGTTAAGATTTATCTTCAAACATCATAATGCCAATAATGCCACATTTGCCTATGATCTCTCCAAGATAAAACCACATCCACACCTCAGTGGCCACCAAGCCATTCAGCACAGCTTCCTTAACTGTAAGGTGTTTGAAGCTACCTGCGTCAGCACTTTGAATTATCTTTTACTGAATATCTGGAAGTTGGGGAAAACCAGCTCAACCTTGGCATAGTGCCAAAATTTGGCTAATTGAGGTTTCAAGTCAGGGTGGCGTTCATCAGCACTGAGCCCTTCTCAAAGTTATGAAGGAACATAGCCATGGTCTAACGTTTGTCTTCCTGAATCTACAAAGTATTCTTAGTACAGATAAGCATGTATAGTTTTAATGGCTACTACATAATTTATCATAAAATTAAAGTTCATAAATTCTAATTACTGCCATTAAATTCTAAAAATATGAAAAGATAGCATTTCTCCCTTATTAGACATAAGTAGAAAAATGTAATTTAAACAAAAGTTTATTTATTATATATAAGTACACTGTAGGTATCTTCAGACACACCAGAAGGCATCAGATCTCATTACAGATGGTTGTGAGCCACCATGTGGTTTCTGGGATTTGAACTCAGGACCTTTGGAAGAGCAGTCGGTGCTCTTAACCACTGAGCCATCTCTCCAGCCCCCAAAAATGTAATTTTCATTAAAGTATCTAAATAAGTTTCATTTCTCTGTTTGGAAACATTAACTATAGTACAAAGTAGTGTTAAGTTTTCAAAATTAACAATATCTACATATACACTGTTGTATGGATAAATTTCCTAAAACTCTCTAATGATTAATTTCTTCTGAGTGTTTAAACATTTGGATAAGATTCATTTATTTTGGGCTGGAAAGATGGCTCAGTGGTTAAGAGACCTCTTCCGAAGGTCCTGAGTTTAAATCCCAGCAACCACATGGTGGCTCACAACCATCTGTAATGAGATCTGACACCCTCTTCTGGTGCATCTGAAGACAGCTACAGTGTACTTAGATATAATAATAAATAAATCTTTAAAAAAAAAAAAATTCACTTATTTCAACCTATGATTGAGAGGTCATAGGGTCCAGAACCCACAACTACTGTTCTGCTAAAACGATATAGTACTGAGCTGCTCTCTAAATTCTTATCTCTAAGCCCAGATTAGGGCAGCTCTCAGACCTCATCAGGAAAGTTTCTTTGTGCAGTGTATGGCAGTTAATGCAGAAATTCACAATTTGTCAAAATACAAATGAGTGATCAGTGGAGTGATCAGCCACAAATGAGACATCTACCCCACCTATTTCTTCCAGACTCAAGGACCACTGCAGAAGAGGAGGCAGAAAGAATGAAAGAGACAGGAGCCAGGAAGCATGAGAGTGAAACTATCTTCTGGACTTGACAGGACAGGTGCCCTCATGAACTCACCACAGCTACAGCTTTCTGCACAAGATCAAGCCAGTCAACATTCCAACATGGAGGGAGGGACCTGAACCCCTAAACCTGAAGGGCTACTGACAATTGATGGCTTCTAGGAGAGAGATGGTGAGTTCTCTTTTAGAGTATGGTCCCTGGTAGGTCAAAAGGCTCCAGTAAATAAATGGTCTTACACCCAGGAATAGATGGGCAGCAAGTTGGATTGTACAGGCTATTATTTTTTAAGACACAAAGTTAGAGGTGGAGTGAGGTGGATATGGGAGCAGTGAGAGTGAATAAACATTAAAAGATTTGGTTTTCCAATAGCTCTAATAAAGATTTAACTCTATTAACTGATCTAAGAAATTAAGTACAAATCAACAATCTGTTAAGTCAGACTCATCTACACATGTATACGTGTGATGGCCAGATGTTGATGGAGATGTCTTCCTTAATTGTTTTCCTTACTTTTGAGATACAATCTCTTCAAGGACCTGGAGCTCACCATTTCAGTAAAGCCAGCCAGCCAGTGAGCTAGAGAGCCTGCCTTTCTACCTCCGCAGTGCTAGGGTACAAGTACATGCCGCCACTAAGCTGTTACATGGGTGCCAGTGAGCCACTCAGGTCTTCAAGCTTACATCTGACTGAGCCATATCCCAAGTCCTACACTCATGTCTTGACATTATACTTGTTAGTCTTCCAACTCCGCAACCCTGTGCCGTATCAACAAGTTCTACTAACTGGTCAGCATTAAAAGCTCTGTATAGTCTTAAATACATTATATATATGAAACTTGTATGCAAAAACTGTTTTTGAGTACTTAAGCATTAAGACATATACATGGGGCTGGTGAGATGGCTCAGTGGGTAAGAGCACCCGACTGCTCTTCCAAAGGTCTGGAGTTCAAATCCCAGCAACCACATGGTGGCTCACAACCATCCGTAACAAGATCTGACGCCCTCTTCTGGAGTGTCTGAAGACAGTTACAGTGTACTTAAACATAATAAATAAATCTTAAAAAAAAAAAGAGAGAGAAATACACATGGCACATGCACCTATCTGTTTTAATATTTAGAATATAAATATCCAAACAAGTTTATTGCTTTTCACACAGTCACATTCAGAGTTATACCTCATTCCAAATAATGTAACTGCCCAGAACATTACTAAAACTCCTTCCAGGATCATGGGTGGATCTAGATTTTAGAAATAATAACTGCGCCGGGCGGTGGTGGCGCACGCTTTTAATCCCAGCACTTGGGAGACAGAGGCAGGCAGATTTCTGAGTTTGAGGCCAGCCTGGTCTACAGAGTGAGTTCCAGGACAGCCAGGGCTACACAGAGAAACCCTGTCTCGGAAAAAAAGGAAAAAGAAAAAAAAAAAATAGTAACTGCCTTCTCAGAGTAGATTTTTTAGAAACAGCTTCATGTTACTTCCTATTTTCTGTCAAAGAATAAATATGAAGAAATAAACTATTTTCATGTGTGGCTGTTAGACTGGCTTTTAAGGCAATTAAAAAAAATAACTTTTAAAACTAAACTGAGCAATCTTTTTTTTGTTTTGTTTTGTTTTGTTTTTCGAGACAAGGTTTCTCTGTGTAGCCATGGCTGTCCTGTAACTCACTCTGTAGACCAGGCTGGCTTTGAACTCAGAAATCCACCTGCCTCTGCCTCCCAAGTGCTGGGATTAAAGGCGTGCGCCATCACTGCCCGGCTTTAAACTGAATCTTAATGTTGAATAGTTTTCATAATGGCTACTCTAAAGACAGTTTATTGCATATATGTGTATATATATATATATGTGTGTGTGTGTGTGTGTGTGTGTGTGTGTGTGTATAGTACATATGTATATGTGTATGTACACACACAGAGAGAGACACGCAAAACAAGAATGGACAGCGAGCCCTATTCATTCATACCCCTTTTAGTCAATATGCTCTTTACCATTCTGGCATTATCTCCTGATACTCTGTGGTTGTGTGTGCACAAATTACATTCTTCTCTAGGGCCTCCTTACCCAGGGCTTTTGACATGGTTAAACGTACCTCTAAAACTGGTTGGTCACTACTATAATAGTTATGCCACTATTGTAGCAGTAGGCACATCTTGCCTGGCAGATTAGAACTGTAGATCATATGGTTCACAGTTGCTTTAAGACCATCGATAAACATTTCTTCACTGGAAACCTACATAGCTCCTCCTCGCACTGTGAAAGCTGGCCAGCAGGGGAAGCTTTGAGCTCAGTTCCAGCATGACTTACTTCCCTATGTCCTGCAACCAAGGTAAAAAGTGATCTCAGGACTAGGGTTTTATCCAGTTCAGGTAGGAAACCAAGAGCAACTGGCTGTATCCTGTATTGTTTGGGCCTCCTCTGGGACCTCCATGACCGATAACTCATAATGTGGTATCCCACACTTGGCACTGGAACTTTTATTTAATAACATAAGTCTTCTGGGGAGAGCATTATCCACCCATGCAGGGTATTCCCCTAAATGGTCCTTCCTGATGCTCCTTTACCTTCCTTCTCTCCATAGTCCCTCTACTACTTCCTTCATGTACTTGTACATATGTGTACAACATTTAAGTATTACACAAAAGTACAAAGAGTTATGAAGTTTCTTGTGTCTATATGTGTGACATCTATCCCAACCATTTTCAATCTAGGCCAATTACATACCACCAATGTGTTCCCCCTTTCAAATAACTTAAAACAAAAACTTCTAGAAATCCTATTGGGTGTGTGCATCTGTCCTAGGAGGCCAGAGGTGACATAAATTGGATGCCTTCCTCGAAGGCTCTGCACGTCTGTCTTTTTGTTTGCTTGGTTTGTTCGTTTGTTTGTTTGGTTGGTTTGGTTTTTGGTTCCACCTAATCTTTTTAGATAGGCTCGTTGATTCAGCTAGACTGGCTGGCTAGCAAGCTGCAGGAATCATACTGTTTATACCTATCATACCAGTCCTGGAATGATAGGCAGGTGACACCATGCCAGACTTTTCATATGAATGCAAGGATCAAACTCAGGCTCTCAAGCTTTTGCAAGCACCCTACTGCCTATGCCATCTCCACAGCCCCTAAATATTATATTTTATTAACTACCTCTACAAAGTAAAGATTTCTATTATCATACCTTAAAAGAAAAACTGACAATTACTCTTCATTAAACATCCAGAGTTTAAACTGTCGTATTTTCCACAGATATCCTTTCACAGTTAACTTACTCAAAGCACCATTCAAGTCAAGTCCATATATTTGGTTGCTATTCCTCTTAAGGCAGCAGTTTCTTATTACTCTCTTACTTTTTGCAGTATATGAAATATGCCTGGTTATTCCCTCTTAAAATGTGAAATACTTTAAAATGTTTAATTGTGGTGGTGCTGGGGTTTGAACCTGGGGCCTCATATATGCTAGCAACTGCTCAGTGTGCTCATTCATTTTATTGTTTGAGTCTTGTGATTAGAACGTGAGGTAACTGTGAACACTTAGTGTGATGTGTCAACAACTAGACCCTTCCCTAAACCCAATATTTACTGAAGAAATAGTTTGGCTTTCTTATCTAATTCTAATAGCAATAAATGAAACCTAGAACCCCAGTTTTCTAAACTCAGGATAACAGCAGCCACTACTAAGCAATCAGAATTTAGAACATAACATGGTATTTATTTGATACTGCTTGCTTTAATGCCCTCAGACGTATACTTCTATTTTCAAAACAGAGTTGACCATACTTTGTAGGTTGAAATTCAGCTGACATTTAGTATAATAAGAGTGATTAAGTGTCTTTAAATATTTCTTTGCTTATTCTAGAAAGTTGGGGTGGGATAGAGCAAATTGTAGCAAAAAAAAAAAAAAAAGTAGAAAATCATGGAAAACTACTTATTTTTACAGTTACTCCCATCGCAAGAGGTTCATTATAAAATAAAAGCAAGAACAAATGCTTTGAAAAGGAAATAAATACCACATGTGCTGAATTAGAATTTTTACATTTAAGCATTAGTAACATTCTATTTTTCTGTAAATGGTATTTTGAAGTGTAATATTACAAGATACAAGAGTAAAGGTAAACGAGGTCTCAGCCAAGCCTGATGATCTGAATTCAATCTCTAGACCCACACAGTGGAAGAAGAGAACCAACTCCCACAACTGTTCTCTGGAATCTATCTGTAAGAAAAAGCTTCTGTAGGTGGGTAACAAACATGTATCTTCCTCACACACAAAAATAAGTAAAATGCAAAACTCTGAAGTGGCATTTACTGTGGCAAAATCACCACCACCACCACCACCTTTGATGATTTCCATCATCTAAAATATCCCATGTAACATTCTTGGGAGAAAAATGTTTTGAGAAACACGTGCAATTCATTTCTCCTCAGTCAGTCAATGGAGCCCCTTTTCTCTAAATTATTTCTGAAAGTAGCTACCTATTGCATCAAAAGATTCCAATCATCCAGGCATGGAGCACTGCTGGGGAGGCTAAGGAGGGGGAATCTTCATCTCAAGGCTAGGGTGGTAAATACTACAAGGCAAAATCTGACCTGAAAAAAACCTCTCAAACAAAACCAAACCTGTAAACTCCCCCAGGAAATCTCATGCTTCTCTTTAGCACACATTCATTTCACCAGAACATAAATGACTTAGAATTTACTAAGTATAGCATATTAGCCAGTATTTCCAAGCACTGATCTATTAAAACAGCATAGAAAACACTAAAAATCATATCCAGATCTCTGAGTGGCCTGTATTTCTTGTTTTAAGATCCTACAAATTAGTGTAGGCTGAAGTGAGCTTTCCCTAGCAGAGGTGAGCCTCTTAACAATGACGTGTAAAAAGAAACTCTAGGGGCTGGTGAGATGGCTCAGTGGGTAAGAGCACCCGACTGCTCTTCCGAAGGTCTGGAGTTCAAATCCCAGCAACCACATGGTGGCTCACA
>NC_034602.1:9482429-9488364 GCF_900095145.1 Mus pahari
ACATATAATAAATAAATAAATCTTTTTAAAAAAAAAAAAAAAAAAAAAAAAAAAAAAAAAAAGAAACTCTAGAGTGTAGTAAGAAACTCTAGAACAGCCTGAGTCATTTGAAAGAGTATCTTATATAGACTTTTCTATGATATATGAAGAAGGGCTCTGAAAAAGACGGCTACAAATCTATAAATTGAAAGACTGTGCTGTGTATAATTTATTGTCTGGGGCTTCAACTAAAATTTTGTTCCTTATTTTTAAATGTTTCTAGGAATATTTAATATTATACTTCCTAGAGTCTTTGTCAGTTGCCTTATCTATATATTAATTTTGGTTCTGCCGATGGGTTTTTCAATCCGCTTTACATTTCCCTGTGAACAGAAAAACTGTTCACAAAGCAGAACTCTATATCCCTTTACACCTATCTACTAAGCAACCACAGTGGAGCACATTCTAAATCAAGGGACTTAAAATACAACTGACGTTTTGATAAAGTAAAACAGAAGCAGAAACTAAGGCAAATGGGAACCCTCTGAGGCTTCCCCCTGAAAACTGCCTCAATAGCTCTGTTTCCTGCCCTGTAATGTTCAGCCATTTGTTTTAAAGCATCCCAAAGAACTCAGGAAAGCAGCAAAGCCAGACTTCACTAACTTCTGCCTCTGGACTCCTGGAATTGGACAAGACAAAAGCACTGTTTGTTAGTGGGTTCCTGGTAGAGCTGGCTGGTAAGTGGAAAAGGGTCAATACAAGGTTACTTAAATGCTAATTTTAAGGAACACATAAATAACCCCCAAATCTGCAACTAAGGTCATTTCCAGTTTACACTAAAAACCTAGGTGGTAAGATTCCTTAAATTTATCAGATGAGACACTATAACCATATAAGCAATCTTTCATACATTTAACTGTTCCATTTTCAAATTGCTAAACACATCTCTTATCAAACTTCAGAAAGGGGATAGGTTGGGGAACAGAAGAAAAAAATAGCTAAAGTCTCACTTTCGTTTTTCTGACACACCTACTAGATTTAAAATCTGGGGGCATTACAAAATTAAATTAAGTGTGTAAATGAAAATAATGCTATTACAGTTCTAAATCTCATACAACTTAGGAAAAGAACTTGTAGAAATAACACTTGATTTAAACTTTTCACACCTTCCACTTGATACCAAAAGTGTTTAAAAGTACCGAGATTAATTGCCCTAGGAGTATTTACTACAGATGTTAACTGTGAAAAAAAAAGCCAAGAATTTAATTTATATGCTGTATTTAGACAAAATGAGGAGAATGTTTCAAGTATGTGTATTTGAGTACTCTGAGAAAATATGTTGTTACCTGTGAAAAACTTATCATAAACTGAAACAGAAGAAATTGAGGAACTGCACCCTTTCCACAATTCAGAAACTAAATTCACACTACTAGGCACACTCCGTTAATGTGGAGAAAAGACCTTGTGCTATCTGACACAAAAAAATCACCTGCGAAGACAAAGTAACATTCCACTACCAGAAACTAAAGAGACAAAACAGACAACCTTTGATACACAAAAGCTTCAATTCTCGGTATAATCAAGCGCCCTGTGGATGAGATGCTCAGTATTTGTTCATGGAAGAGTGCTGGGGCTCAAACCAACGAGCATATTGTGAGTAGTGACTAAACATGTTAAATGTAGGTTAAGTAAAAACTATCCCCTCCCCTCATCGTTGTCTGACTTTGTAAGAGATTTGCACATATAAACATATATGGCGAAGTGAGTTGATGACTTACAGTATCTTCACCACTTCAACATTTTTCAGAAAGTCCTTTGAGGTTTTAAGATTCAAACACTATTTAAAAAGAATTATTGTTTCAACTACCTAACAATTACCTAGACTTCTTCCAGACTTCATTTAACCTGTAAGTAAAATGAGCATCTTTAACTTTTCCACAGGGCATTTGGAGAATGAGTTATTACTCATAAATGCTTTCGGAGCCTCAGACACCAGGCGCGGTACATCAAGCGTATCCATCAATTTGAGGGCTTTCTGGACCTCAGTTTACCCACGTACGGAAACGGGCTTGGCAAGGGCCGGGAGGTGAAATTAATTAGTGTTTTTAAAATGCTCTGAGATCCCAAGATGAAAGGAAACGTAGAGGCACGCAGAGATGATGACAATAATCATAACAATAAAAAGAATGACTAACTTGGAATTCTGTGTTACGTAAGGAAGCTGAGAAGTTATCAGATTCACACAAACAAAAGGAAAGCCCACCGCCCCTTTGTTCCCCTTCCACTTCGCCGGCCTGCAGCCGGGCCGCGGGAGCGAGAACCGGGCCGCCGAGCTGGGGCTCCCCTCGGCCGCGCACCCGCTCCAGCCGTGGGGGAGGGCGTTCCGGGCAGCTCCTCACAAAGGCGCTTCCTCCCACCGCGCGGGATGCGGCGCCGCAAACTCTGCTCCCCGCCGCCTCCCCGCGGGCGGGCGGGCGGGCGGGCGGGCGCGCAGGCCGCCGCGCCGCGCCGCGCCGCGCCGCCACCGGCCAAGGCTCGGAGGAAGTTCCGCGCCGCCGGCCCTCGCGTCCCCGTTCGCCGCCGCCCGCGCCGCACTCACCTCACCGGACGACTGCTGGTGGCCGGAACGCCAGCTCGGCCCGCCGCACGGACACCCGGGGCGCGGGGGCGGCGCGAGCACCGGTTGAACGCAGGTACCAGCAGAGCCCGCCGCCTTCCCGCCAGCCGCCGAGCCCCGCGAGGCCGAGTGGAACGCAGAGCCGAGCGCGGACTAGAGAGAGGCTCGGGCCCGCTTTGTGGTGAGCTCCCCGGGCTGCAGGCAGATCCGGTGGCGCTGCACGGCCGCTGCTGCCGCTGCTGCTGTCGTCCCCGCCGCTGCCGCTGCCGCTGCCGCTGCTGTTGCTGGCGCTAGAGAAGGCGGCGGCGGCGCCCCCGACCGTCCCTCCGCCTCGAACCGCCTTTGGGTCACTGACACACACTGGGAGGGAGGGACCGGGACTAGCGGGAGGGCGGGGCATAAGGGTAAGGGGCAGGGCCACAGCGCGAGGCGGTGCCGAGAGGGCTCTTGGGAACTGTAGTTTTCTTACTGAGGGAGAGGAAAAAAAAGTATCCGTTCTGGAGGCGCCTACTGCTGGCTCTGAGCTGTGCACGCACAAGGGGGTTGGGGCGGGGACTGTTGCCATAGTCACCCATTCACTGAGCCTGGAGGTTCAGGACTGTAGTTGACTAAACAAGGCTGGTCTTGTGTCTTCGGTGCCATTGGGTTCCTGCCCACAGCCAGTCTCTCCTGCTTCACCCCACCCCCAACCACTTCCAAGTGCCCAGTCAAATCTAACTTCCTCTTGACATGGCAGTCTCCTTGGTTGTTTAGATTTCTTCTGCAAATCATAAATACCCCCTTCCTTTGCCTCCTTCAAGAGAATTACCCAGTACTAAAAATCTACTTGTTCTTAGTGTTTTAACAATTAGGTTATAAAACTGTGAGGAGCATGACCATTAACAGAATCCCGTAATTTCTTTGTTCAGATAGTTACATTTAACTTCAACCCAAGTTCACCATTAATAGCATTGTTGGATCATTGTACTGCAATTTGTTCATCTGAAAATCTATAGTTCTTCAAACATCCAGATTCCATAAATATAAATTCAAAAGATAAGTAGAGAGAGTTCAGAACTGTTCGGTGTATGTATTAGCCAGTTTTAATTTGATAGTGAGAAACCCGAACAAGGTATAGGTATGTTGTGCTCAGCTAAGTCTTATACCCGTTCTAAATACCCAGGTATGCATGTATAGTGGTGGTGAGAAAACACAGTACTGGCTCTCCAGAAGGCTTACAGGTAACCTGCCTCGGTTTCCCTTATTAGACTGCCTAGTACCTGGAAGAAAAAACATTAATGCCAAGGAATCAGACATATATTTCAAGACGGGAAACTAAGGATTTTCAAATAGTCTTAGGATCAAAAAACCTGGATGCCCACAGACCACATAATTATTTGAACACTGAAGAAATAAGTAATTTAAGAAACAAGAACACAGGAGACAGAGAGTGGCTCAGCAGTGCTCAGCAGTTAAGAGCGCTGGTCACTCTTCCAAAGGACCTGGGTTCGATTCCAGCACCGACATGGACACTCACAGCCTCCCGTAACTTCAGGGAATCCAACACCATCTTCTGGCCTCACTGGCCCATAGACACATATGCAGGCCAGATACATATTTAAAATATTTAATGTAGATATTTAAATAAAATACTAAAAAACAAGTAAAGGTATTTACTATGTGCCAGGCACTTTATTGGGCCTCAAAAATGGAGCTGTAAAGATATAAAAGAGACGTACTTTGTATTCATCATCCCCTCTCTCTGCCAAGGAAGAGACAGATAAATGGACTCAGTGTGATCTATGCTGTCATAGGAAAATTGAAACTACCTCAGACTCAGGCAGGGTCAGGAAGTGCTTCAAAGATCATTTGAATGTGGGCTGACTCACAGCTTTCACATTTGTGTATTTTATTGGCAAAGGTGGAAGAGAGAAGCGAAGGAGCAGGGAGCTCGAGGACATAGGGGCTAATGGCACATTTGCTGGCGGTGGCAGAAGCACACTGGGGAGAGAGGCACGAGGAAACTTCAAGAAAATGAGGAGACAGCTAAGCCCATGAAGGGCATGGGTAATATACTAAAGAATGTCATCTTTTTTTTTTTTCCCCCTTCTGGAAGCAGTATTCAAACATGAGTTTTTGATAAGATGTATTTGAGAAGCTTAATGAACCCTGATCAGAGTAAATGCACATTCATATAAAAGCTACCACAGGACTTATGAGATGGGTCAGTGGGGTCGGGTGCTCACTCTTAAGCCTAGCAGCCTGAGTGCCAAAAACTGTAAATATGTAAGATCCCCCTTCATCCAAAACATTTTAAAGATAATTTAAGGCAAAAACAACAATGTTGAGGTTTGATCTTGCTGTCTATTGTAATGCTAAATGTGGGCCCCCAAGACTTGGAGTCTGCACACAGACTTGTGACCCTAACCCCAAGTTATTTCTGATTGGTAAATAAAGATGCCAACAGCCAATAGCTGGGCAGAAGTGGGGGTTTAGGCTTCTCAGGCTTGGGCATCCAAGAAGACAGGGGAGGAGTGCAGGAGGAGGAAGGAGAAGCCACCATGGGTTAAGTGAGCCATAAAAATGCAGCCCTGGGGGCTGGCCAGTGGGAGTTAAGAGCATCCCAGATGAAACATAGTAAATATTAAGTAATAATTTGGATGTGTCTATAAAAGAAAGTAGATTCTAATATCATAGACGGTAGCTATCTGCCCAGTTCTTGTGCTGTTTACGGCTTATTATAAATATAAATGTAGGGGGTTGTTCTGGTGCTCTGATCGGGAATCTGCACGGGAACCCCGAAAGTCCTGTTCCCCAGGTGGTTCTTGATTGATCAATAAAGATGTTAGGAGCCAATGAGCTGGGCAGAATAGGCAAGACTTGCAGTCTTCCCCTCTCCCCCAGCCTCTACCTGCCCCCCACTCCGCACAGGCAAGCTAGCAGATGAAGGAGAGAAATGGTTTGCCATGCTTCAGAGGGAGAAAGAACCACCAGCCGCATCAGATCTCAGGAGTAGTGGCCATCAGCCTCTTCCCCAACTGGGCCTGGGGTAGCAGGCGGGATATTAGAAACACGATCAAGCTGAGGGCAGATTTAGGGGGCTGAACAAGGAGAAGGTAGCCGGGCAACAAAGTGAAGGGCAGAATGAGAGGGACTGAGCTGAGAGTGAAAAGAAGGGTGTAAAAGCTGAAGAAGGCTTAGAAGAGCCTGGCCACTGAGCTAAAGCATATCAAAGATGAGCTAGTGTGTGTGTGTGTGTGTGTGTCTGTGTGTGTCTCTGTTTGTGTGTTTGTATGTATGTGTCTGTGTGTCTGTGTCTGTGTCTGTGTGTGTCTCTGTGTGTGTGTCTGTGTGTGTGTA
>NC_034602.1:9489144-9510325 GCF_900095145.1 Mus pahari
TGTATAGCAAATGCTCCAATGTCCTTGCTTTAGTTGGTAAACAGATCTGTCTGCTTTCCCTTAATATTGCTTTATTATAAGTGCTCCTAAGGTTTGATTTTTTTTTTTTTTGACATATAGCTAAGTTAGATTCAAGGCAGTCCTTGATCTGACCCTGGGCATGGACAGCTAAATCACTGCCCTACGCGGGAATTTAGATAATAGCTGTGCTATAAACACAGGTATAGAAACCAAGGTGATGTGTGTGTGTGTGTGTGTGTGTGTGTGTGTGTGTGTGTGTGCCTGCATCTATCAAGATCTGTAAAGTCTTGAAACTATGTCTTTTCCTTCACAATATAGTTCTATACAACTCTTCAAAATTGGCAAGCCTTGAACTGGGCTTGATGGCTATCCTGGTCTACAAAATAAATTCCAGAACAGTCAAGGCTACACCAAGAACCCTTGTCTTAAAAAAAAAAAAAAAAAAAAAAAAGGCAAGTGTTTGAATTTAGGACAGTTCTGTCATGGGAGATGAATACACTCCCAAGCCCTGTCTATTTAGTCCCCAGATGGAGTCTCATGTCTGTGTTTCCTTAGCCATAGCAGCTCTGCTTGGATTGTGCTGTCTGATTATGTAAGAGTCAACTAAGTGTCTGCCTCCACGCTGTCCTCAAGCAAACACACAAAGTTTACAATACGAACAGAAGGTTTTAGATGTGGACACGGTACTACTCAGATTTCCATTAAGGACGTCAAATGCCTGTGATAGACATCTGGAAAGAGAAAGGGTTCATTTGAACCATGTTTTTGGTGGTTTCAGTCTGTGATCTACTGGCCTGGTTACTTCTTAATCTGTGTGAAGCCACACATTATGGTACACAGCAAAGCTGCTCACTTAAACCCTGGACAGTGCTGCTGGTCCCACCTCTCAGTCACAGTGCCACCCCATAGCACCCTGGGCAGCAGGCATTTGCCACGTAGACCTTGAGGAAACACTAAAGAGTCAAATCACTCACTCACTGAATAGAATTTTCTGGTGAGCAATCTAGGGTTAACTGGGCATAACAATCTTTTCTTGCAACTTGAGGAAAAAAATTGCAAACTTTTCTCCTTTCATGGCAATACTTCATCTGCTGCAAAGGAATATATCTTTGTTATCTTCTTAAATTTAAAAATTTAAAAATCCAAGCCGGGCGTGGTGGTGCACGCCTTTAATCCCAGCACTCGGGAGGCAGAGGCAGGCAGATTTCTGAGTTCCAGGCCAGCCTGGTCTACAAAGTGAGTTCCAGGACAGTCAGAGCTACACAGAGAAACCCTGTCTCGAAAAAACAAAAACAAACAAACAAAAAATTTAAAAATCCAAGTGAACTTCTTCTTTTGGGGGCCAGGAAGATGGAGACCACATCTGAGTGACGATTTTATATGCCTGTGCTCACTTTGATGTTCAAATTACAAGCAGTTTATCTCCAACCTTCCAACATTGCTTCCCAAAATAAAGTTATTTTCTCCTAATACCCACAGTTTCCAAATAGCTCATGGTCAGCATGGAGCACACTCCTATTTTAAACCTGTGAGTGGCACATAATTTGAAGGCTTGGGCTTCTGCTCAAAGGATTTGTAGGCCCCAAATGCTGGCTGTGACATTTTAGATATGTTTGGGAAATGTCAAAGACATGCTCGCTAAGATTTTAATGTTTTAGAGGGAAATTCTTGTACAACAAGGAATACAGCCTGGATAGTCTCAGCACTAGAGAAAATAACAGGATCCGTTGTTTTAGATTTTTTTTTTAAAAGATTTATTTATTTATTATATGTAAGTACACTGTAGCTGTCTTCAGACACTCCAGAAGAGGGCGTCAGATCTTGTTACGGATGGTTGTGAGCCACCATGTGGTTGCTGGGATTTGAACTCCGGACCTTTGGAAGAGTAGTCGGGTGCTCTTACCCACTGAGCCATCTCACCAGCCCAGTTTTAGAATGTTAAAGGACAGAATGAAGCCGGTCATGGGAGTGCACACCTGTAATCCCAGTGCTTGGAAAGCCAAGCCAAGGGGATGGTGAACCAGAGGCCAGACTGGACCACATGGCTAGACCTGTGAGAATGGTGAACCAGAGGCCACACTGGACTTATCTAAAGAAACAAAGCAAAATGAGCTATGAATGGAGAAGTGGCAACTCAGGAAGAAAAGAAACACAGTTTCCCATGACTCTTTTTTTTTTTCTTTTTAAAGATTTATTTATTTATTATATATAAGTACACTGTAGCTGTCTTCGGACACACCAGAAGAGGGCGTCAGATCTCATTACCGGTGGTTGTGAGCCACCATGTGGTTGCTGGGATTTGAACTCTGGACCTTTGGAAGAGCAGTCAGTGCTCTTACCCGTTGAGCCATCTCTCTAGCCCCCCCCCCTTTTTTTTCTTAACCAATGGACTAATTGGTTTTTTTTTTCTTTTTGAGATAGTGCCTCACGCAATTTAGCCTGCCCTTGTTCACCTGAAGATAGCTTTGAACGCCTGGTCATCCTGCTTCCTCTTCCCAGGTAATAGCACTAATTACCACCACATCTGGTGGGTTCCCAAGTAACAGCACTAATTACCACCACATCTGGTGGGGTTTTCTTTTTTTTCTTTCTTTTTTTAAGACTTATTTATTTATTATATGTAAGTACACTGTAGCTGTCTTCAGACACTCCAAAAGAGGGAGACAGATCTTGTTACGGATGGTTGTGAGCCACCATGTGGTTACTGGGATTTGAACTCCGGACCTTCGGAAGAGCAGTCGGGTGCTCTTACTCACTGAGCCATCTCACCAGCCCGGGGTTTTCTTTTTTAAACACAAAAATCTCATTTTATTTTCCTGATGCTCAAAGGAGTTCACTCAGTACAATAACAATAATCAAATCATGCAAATAGTAAGGGGAAGGATGTCCCCTTGACTACATATATGTATACGTATACTGTTTTGTCTTAATTGCTTTAATTTTAAACTATAGTTACAGACTATCAATACAAAAACTAGTTCATTATCAGCTCCTCCCAAAACCCTTTCTAAAAAATAATTTATCTAGTTTTTTTTTTTTATGTGCATCGGTGTTTTGCCTGTGTGTGTGTCTGTGTGAGGGTGAGTTACAAGACAGTTGTGAGTTACCACATGGAATCAAACCCTCATCCTCTAGAAGAGCAGTCAGGGCTCTTAACTGCTGAGCCATCTCTCCAGCCACTTCCCCCCAAACCCTTTTAATCAAGTAAATAAAGGAACATATTTTATGGGGGCTTTTAAAGAAATATGCCCAGGGAAGAGCAGGAATGTGCAGAAGAAAATAATCAATGTTACTGAGAATGCAGTCAGAAAACTATGTCAGAGAGAAGGCAGCGGCTATGCTGGGCCCTAGAAAACAAGCAGGTGTGTGATGGTTTGTATATGCTTGGCCTAGGGAGTGGCACTACTAGGAGATGTGAACTTGTTGGCGTAGGTGTGTCACTATGAGCATGGGCTTAAGACCCTTACCCTAGCTACCTGGAAGTCAGTCTTCCACTAGCCGACTTAAGATGAAGATGTAGAACTCTCAGCTCCTCCTGTACCATGCCTGTCTGGATGCTGCCCTGCTCCCACATTGATGATAATGGACTGAACCTCTGAACCTGTAAGCCAGCCCCAATTAAATGTTGTCCTTTATAAGACTTGCCTTGGTCATGGTATCTGTTCACAGCAGTAAAACCCTAACTAAAACAAGGTGCTAACACGGCAGGTGACTAGCAGGAGGGCTTCACACAGCTCCAGCTGTCAGAAAGCTTAGAAGGATGAATGAGCTGGGCGATTAGACTCTGGATGGTGACCAGAAAAATCTAAGTATGCAGCACAGAAGTCCTGAGCATCATCTTATCCCAAAAAAATTGGTGATGGGATCTGTGGAAAGATTTCTGACAGAGATACTAAATCACATCTGTGTTTGAGTAGAGTGACTAAGAATTTGCAAGAGAAATTGCTTCTGGTGGTACATGCCTTTAATCCCAGCACTTGGGAGGAGAGACAGCCTGATCTATACAGCCAGTTCTAGGGCAGCCAGGACTACATAAAGAAAACCTGTTTCAAGAAATGAACAAACAAACAAACAAATAGTAATTGTTTCTGTTTCTAAAACACAATGGCATGTTCTGGTCTGGTTGTATATGGTTGAAAGAACCCATCAAGATTACTGATTTATTGTAATGTTTGGGCGTGGGATGTCTCCCAGAGGCTCATAGACCCTAGTTCACGGCTTAGTCCCCCAGTGCAGCAACATTGGGAGGTGGGGCCTTGAGGAAGTGACTGTATTCTGAGGATTCAGTGGATTAGTCCATTGATAGAAATTTAGCAAAAAAGAAAAAAAAGAAGAAAGAAAGAAATATAGAGAAAGAAGAGAGGGGGAGAGAGAGAGAGAGAGAGAAAGAGAGAGAAGAAATTTAGCAGATGGGATCTAGTTGGAGGTAGTACGGTACAGGTGAGAGACAAACACAGCAGCCAAACTCCACCTCCACACTACCTCACTTAGACTTGATGAATTGAACAATGTAAGTTTATGACATTCTGATTCTGTTTGATCTTCCAGTTAAGTTGAGATCCAAATAACCTGATTCTTCCTATTAATTTCCACTAGTTCTCTGTTCCTTTAGTAATTCAAGTAGTAAGCTATCCCTTGAATGATTTAGTTTATTTCTCTTTAATCTCTCCATAGACCTGAAGAGCAACTTTTGCAGGTTGAAGATCTCTGGGCTGCGCCTCTCTGGCTTCCAAAGCCCCAGCTTTCTGGAATTCAAGCTTTGCTGTTTCCTCTAGGGAGTCTCCCTTACAGTTTCACTTCCTGCCTTACTCACTGTGTCTCTTAGAAGTGCTGCCTCCAGTTACTGCTAAGATAAGTTGCTGCACAACTCCACCCACCAAGCCACATAGAAAGCTCCCATCCTTCCCACTGACCTGAGTCATTGCACCCCCTGCTTCTGCTGTTAATAGCCAGGGTTCCTGACATAGGCCCTGTCTCTATTTCTGATAAAATCAAAATCTCAGGTTAGCACACAGGCAGTTCTATTTGCTAGACTTAGCCAACCTGAGCTTTAACAATGGTGATGCTTTCTTTAAAAGTAAGCAAAACCAAAGTGTTCTTCTAAAACCTTTTTATTATTGGAAATTTTAACATATACAGTAAGATCAAGCGTGGCTCAGCGACCCACATGTCTCCCTCGTTACCATCCACAGTTCCACAGAGTGGTCAATCTCATGTTGTTTCTACCTCTACCACACCCACTGGTTATTTAAAAGCGAACTCCAAATGTTGTATATGTTCTTTTACATCTTTACATGCCACTCTGAAAAAGGAAACAGCCCTATGAAAGTATAATAAATATCATTATCACATATAAAACCTCCAGGTAATTTCCTAATCTCAAATATCCAGATTTTGTATTTTAGGTTTAACTAAGAGAATATATGATACATATGTAATACATACATACACACATACATATATATGAATATATACATATATTATATTACATTTTTCTTAGAAACAAACAAACCTAATGGTGCAGACCTGTAATCCTACTAGGGAGGCCGAGGTATGAAGATTACAAATTCAAGGTCCTCCTGGGGGACAGCTCAGAGTAAGTTCAAGACCAACTTGGACAACTTGTCCCACAATAAAAGCTAAAAAGAGGGTGAAGAAGTGGCAGAGTCCTTGCCTGGCATGTATGCGGCTCTAGGCTTAACCCTCAGTGCCTAAAACACACATGCGTGCAGGAAAAATATCCAGGTATAATAAAAATAACATATAGCATAAAGGCCATGTTCTCCATGCATCTGTGGAACAATTATTATTGCCTGCTTCTAACTCCCATTGCTATTTCTTAGTGTGTGTGTGATTCTTATAAATGTTACTATGAAAGCAAGCATGTAGCTGGATTTAACTCACAGGCTATAGTTTACTTGACTTTACTTTTTTTAATTTAAAAATTACATTTTATTTTTGTGTTCATATATGTGTGTGTTCTCTCTTCTTACCATGGTACATGTGTAGAAGACAACTTACTGGAGTTGGTAAAACACTTGCTTTGCAAGCACAAGAACTTGAATTTGATCCCCAGAACCCATGCCTTTGAAAAAAAAAAAAAAAGAAAAAGAAAAAGAAAAGAAAAGAAGCAGTTGGGGTGGCCCAGCCTTGCAATCTCGGTACTGAAGAGGCAGGCACATTCTGGGGCTGCCTGTCCTGCCAGTCTAGCCTAATTGGCAAGCTCCAGGCCAGTGAGATCCCCTGTCACAAAAAGAAAACTGGCTGATGCCTGAGGAAAGACACCTGAAATTGTCCACTGGCCTAACACGCACAAGCACGCGCGCGCGCGTGCGCGCGCGCACACACACACACACACACACATACACACACTCGGCACATAATATTCATATGTATTTATTGGATATGGTACAATACTATGAATATTACACAATGCACAGTGGTGAAGTCAGAACACTTAGCATGTACCTCTCCTCCCACGGGTATCATCACTGTGAATTAGATCTATTATTACTTTGGGCAATGGCAACAGCAAATGTATCAATAGACTTTCGTTTCACTTTCACCCTTAGCTTTCCTTCCCGCCAGATAACCACCCGAAAACACTTGTTGGACTGAAAACATCTTAGCAGAAGCTTCCAGTCTTTACTCACAACAGCTATACCCCATGCTGAGGTGTAGCCAGGAAGCCTGTGCGACTCCACCAGATTCCCCTCCTAACAGCAAGCATTGACCCCAGCACGACAACCTCAGCAGCACACCCTAAGCATTAGCCCGGGTCTCCTGTTCTCACTGGCGATCTTTCACTGTGGGCTTTGTTGTTTGTTTGTTTGTTTTTCTCTATGTGAGAATTCCAAAGACTATGTAGAGACATTACTGATAAACAGATGGGAGAGGTGCTGAAAAGCAAACTTTCCTACAGAAGACAAGGTATCCTAGACGATCATTGTAAAACAGATGCCCACATTGACTTCTGACTGGCTATATTTAACAATATTTAAGTTGTGACAGAACTTTCATTAATGCAGTTTCTGTGTTTCATTGTTCTAATTGAGTTATGCACCGCTTTTGAGACAATTATTTGGCCATCACAAACAATGTGTGCTATTCAGTTGTCAACCATAGCTATCACCTTGCTCTCTTTTTCTTCAGTTCCAGATTCCAACAGATTATTTGACTGTGGGATTATACTGGACTAAGTGTTATGGACAAGTAGGCAGTACTTAAAAAGTGTAATCAGAACATCCTAGTTATTCTGGAGATAGATCCTGTGTATAGCTTCAATGTAACAAAGGGCTAGACAAGAAAGACTATGTGTAATGTTAAATATATAAGATCAGATCTAAGACTTGGAAATGGTCCTTAGCTGGTACTCACTGTTGCCTCTCATCCTTTGAGAAAAATGTCTGCAGTGTTGTA
This sequence comes from Mus pahari, assembly GCF_900095145.1. Lineage (NCBI taxonomy): Eukaryota > Metazoa > Chordata > Mammalia > Rodentia > Muridae > Mus > Mus pahari. The sequence continues at coordinate 9,496,585 of NC_034602.1, forward strand.
ATCACTGAGCAAATGCCAGATGCCTTCTGGGATGTTCTGATCTTGCCAAGAATACCCTATTCCCTAAACTCTTATCTGCTCTGTGGGAAAGCTTTCGAATATCCAAGTCTCTAGAAGGCCACGCCTAAATCCTGGCCACCCAGCCCTAACAAGAGTGCACCTCCAAGTGCCTCACAGGTAGTCTGGGGGAAGTGCCCGAGGAAAGGAGATAAGCAGAGGAGGTGAGATGTGCACCTATTTCTTATATGTGACACAGAACACTCCTGTTAGAATTCTGTTGATGTCAGATTCAGTAGTCATAGTAGGGCTTGATAAATAAGCAGAGCAGTACAGTGAGAACCTTGTTCTGTGGCTATTGAGCAACGAGACTGATACGCACAAAATAAGCTCTTTCATAACTTGTATGTCAGCCAAACTTCTGTTTATGCAATTTCTAGATTTAATTGTTCACACAGCCGCAAATGCATCCCATTTTGTAAGACTCTTGCACCGTCTCAGTTTGTTGAGATGTATAACTATTCACCCTCATTTTTCCCCTCTCCATTTCTAAATTCTAATAAGCTATTCAACTGGAGGATTAGTTTTGTGCTAATGGCTGAAGACAAACAGATGATATTTGGACATAAAGAAATGGAATGCACAACACAAATACTTTACAGTATTCTCTGAGTCTGAAACGAGGAAGGTGTTAAGCTTTATAAACATAACCACTGGGAACTTTTACAGATAACAGGGCGAGTTTTAGACTGGGCTGTTGACATATGGCCACTTGTGAGTGAAAGGCAAACATTTGTACATGATAATGCTGGCAAACTGGTTGGCAGGGAGAAAAACCTTCCAACCTGTCTTTGTAAATGGAACAGAGAAAATGGAGCCAAATCATATAATAAGAAAAACAAAGAGAAAAAGATAGGTTATCTCCAGTTCTACAAGGTTAAAAATATTAAATGTCTTGAGACCACATACTCAGCAGTCAAACAGGACCTCATAAGTCAGAGTAAATTGGAGCTGTTGATAATGAATAAGAAGGAAGAAGAGAGGGATGGGGCAGGGGGTGATAGAAAAGTGGGGAGGGCAGGCCAAGCAGCAGCAGCAGCAGCAGCAGCAGCAGCAGCAGCAGCAGCAGCGACATGGTTAACGCTCACAAAATTTACTAGTAGAAAATTTCAACTTAAGTACATATGATTCTGTCATCCTCCAGATCACAGAAGGCTAGAAGCAATGGAAATACTTTCCCAGTCTTTATAAATCCTAACATTTGTGTTAGCTATGTATGAGGGATGGTTACATGAATTGGTAACTTAAAAATCTCTGAGGTAGGAAATATGTTCACTTCATAAGAGGCAAAAAGATGAGAAAAAGAGAGAAATTGAATAATTTGTCCAAGGTCCCACAGTAAAAGGCGGTAGGGTCTGAATTCAATATAAATTTTTTACCAGCACCCATCCTTTTAGGGAAGAATAGCCAATCCCAGGTGCAGCACGCTTGGAAAGGGTTGGAGGGATGGTGTCCATGCCTTTGCCAATTTTTAAATAGTTGACCAACTTTCCACGGATGCACGGTTAGTGAACAGTGGCTCTGGAGAAGATTCCAAGTCTGTCTGACACCCAAGCTTACTTTCTTTCTCCTGCAGCTGAGTAACAGCCACCAACAAACATAGTCACTTAGAATGCATTCCATACAGAAGGTATCAGCCCCAAGTCCACCCCAACAGAACTCACTGGGCCTTTGTGCTTGGATGCAGGGGAAGAAAGCAGGGCAATAGTGCATGTGTGCAGCGGATGCCCCAGTCAATCATCAAGAAGTCTCCATGTTTTGTTGACTCTTTGTTTTAGGTGGAATGGGAGTGCATAAGCATGCTTTTAAAAGTTAACCAAAAGTGTTTAAAACCAATGTAGGGTTAAAGGAATGAGCTTAAAGTCATAGAAAATTTTTCCATGTGGAATCTATCTTTTCTAAAGCATTAGATGAAGATTTCTATGCTGGAAAGTCATAGATATGCTAATTACAGGCTAATATTTTGTGTCACAGGAACCAACAAGGATAGCTCTCACACTTTAATAACAGCTTGGATTATGTTTAAGTTCTGAATCAAACAACATTTTAAATGACTTGACATTGTTTAAAATATAACATGAACCAAACTGTTAGAAAAATTAAGTAATTGGATTTCACTTGATTATAAATTTGTGACAAATAACAAATATTCAAACCCCTGTGAACTGAAAGTTTATGCAGTCACTCTAAGCAGAAGATTTCTGAAAAGAGTGACTAGTTTAGTATGCCTTTCTTATTTAGTGTGACCTTCTTGGTTGGTTGGTTGGTTGGTTGGTTGGTTGGTTGGTTGGTTTTGACATGGTCTTACTCTGTAACTCTAGGTGTCTAGGAACTCATTATGTAGAGCAGGGTAACCTTGAACTCACAGAAGTCCACTTGCTTCTGCTTCCCAAGTGCTGGTATTAAAGGAGTGTGCCACCTTGGATGAGTCTTAAATGCATGTTCAACTCTATTTTGGGTAGTTTTTCTTCTATGATGGCTAGTCACACAGTGGTAATCATGATTCATAGTCTGAGCTATAAAAAGGGAAAAAATAAACTATTCCATGTAACGAGTGATGACTTTATTTCTATCCTTTAAAAATCAATCAATGTTTAGTAACTTTCAGATAACATTGCTATATAAATTAAAAGATGTTATTCTTTAACCTATTCACATGAATTTTTGAAGAAATCCTTGGCTATGAAAGACAACCATTGGACTATCCAGAGACTACCTCATCTGGGAATCCATCCCATCATCAGCTACCAAACCCAGATACTAATGCACATGCCAGCAAGATTCTGCTGATGGGACCCTGATATAGCGGCCTCTTGTGAGGCTATGCCAGTGCCTGGCAAACACAGAAGTGGATGCTCAGACAGCTATTGGATGGAACACAGGGCCCCCAATGGAGGAGCTAGAGAAAGTACCCAAGGAGCTNNAGGGGGCTGCAACCCTGTAGGTGNAACAACAATATGAACTAACCAGTACCCCCTGAGCTCGAGTCTCTAGCTGCATATGTAGCAGAAGATGGCCTAATCGGCCATCATTGGGAAGAGAGGCCCCTTGGTCTTGTAAACTTTATATGACCCAGCACAGGGGAAGGCCAGGGCCAAGTAGTGGGAGTGGGTGGTGGGTAGGGGAGCAGGGGCAGGGGGGCTGTATAGGGAACTTTCGGGATAACATTTGAAATGTAAATAAAGAAAATAGTAATAAAAAATCTTTTAAAAAATGAAAAAAAAAAAAGAAAGACAACCATATTTCTGTCCATTGTCCATTACAGTCATAGATGTTCTTTTAAAGCTGCTGGCTGTGCATAGAGATTTGACAAATTTTTGATAATTTAAAAACAGCAATAATTTTCAAGTGGTTAGATGATTGTAGGCAGACAATAGTCAAACAGATGAATAATTCTAACATTTTTGCTTATGTTGAAGGAGCTTTGTAGGGGGTAGTAATTACTTAATTTGAACCCACAGACATGTGATCTGAAAATGGTAATAACAAGGCACAAACCTTGGAAAAGGGTTTTGGTAAAGGCATTTTGCTAATGGTAGAAATTGTTGAAAAAAATCCAATTTTGGCGAGGTAACAGGCACTTAAGAACTCAGCATTCAAGGGGCTAAGGCTCTGTTAGGCTTATGGGTTCAAGGCCAACCTGGGCTACACAATGAGGCCATCCTTTTAAAAACACACAAAGAAAACCCAAAGCCAAAGGAACCAAGAAGTACATGTAGTTTAAGAGAAACAAAACAAAACAAAACAAAACGAACAAAAAGCATCCTTTTCTTCCCAGACATTTATACCATGGATGATGTGACGCTTCGACTATCTTTTTCAGCTTTTCCAAGAGTGTTCCAGTTTTATTTATGTGTATAAAATTTATATGTACCATGTATGTAGGGGTGAAGCCAAAGGAGGACATGGGCACCCTGGAACTGGAGTTAGTCATGAGCCACCATGTGGGTGCTGGGAATAGAAACCAGGTCCTCTAGAAGAGCAGAAAGCCTTCTAGCCACTGAGCCTTCTCTCTAGCTCCAATAGTTCTATGTTTAGTATTTCATTTAAAACCACTTTAAACCATTAATTTGATATTAATATTTTTAATGACTTCAGAGTATAATAATCTGACCTTTTTGGAAACCTTACTTTTTCTTTGATTCTAAATGGCTTTAGCATTATCAGAGAATTTCCAAAACTGAGTTCCATACTCATTGAAAGCCTAGAACAGTGGTGGGGGAGACAACTCAATAAAAAATACACAAGCATGAGGACCCAAATTTGATCCCTACTGCCACATAATAAGCCAAGCATGGTGGTGTGCACTGGTAATCTGGTGCTGCGACTGTGGAAAAGTTGGCAGGTGACTTGATTTCATTTGCTTTCCATCTTCTCAAAAAAGATCAATCTTTTAGTTTCCTTCCTTCTCCCCATTACAATTTTTACTTGGTTCATGTAATTCAAACCTCGGGAAACAATTCAATCCTTCCCTTCCTAGGACTTATCTTCAATACTATAATACCTATGTCATTCTATGACCCTGATATTCATAATGATGAGAACAGTCTTAGTTACTGTTCTATTGCTCTAAAGAGACACCATGATCATGGCTCCTTATCAAAGAGACATTAGTTGGGGGGGGGGTGCGTTGCTTACAGTGCAGAAGGTGAGTCCATCACAATCATGGAAGGGAACATGGGGACAGGAAGACGAGGTATTGGAGCAATAGCTGAGCACTTACATCGGACCCACAAGCGGGAGGCAGGGGAGACAGGGTGTGGAGGGAGGACTAAACCTGGCATGGACTTTTGAAACCTGGAAGCTCATCCTCCAATGACATACCTTCTCCAATCTCCTAATCCTTTATAGATTGTTCTACCAACTGGGAACCAAACATTCAAACATGACAGCTCATGGGGACATCCTCACTCAGACAACCACAAGATCATACACATATACCCAACAGATAGATTTATATTGGATTTTGTTCTAGTTTAGTTTCTGTTGCTGTGATGAACACTATAATCAAAAGCTACTTGGGAAAGAGTTTATTTCATCTTACAGGTTACAGTTGAAGGAAATTGAGGAGGAACTCAAAGCTGGAAGCTGGAAAGAACTGTAGAAGAGTGATGCTTACTGGCTTGCTCTCTGCCTCATAGTCAGCTACCTTTTTTTATGCAGCCTAGTTTCACCTGCCTAGGAATGGTACTACCCACAGTGGGCTAGGTCCTCCTACATCAATTAGCAATCAAGAAAATATGCCATAAATATGTCCATAGGCCAATATGATAGAGGCAATTTTTCTATTGAGATTCCCTCTTTCCAAGTATATGAAATTGACAACCAAGATTAGCAGTTGGTGCTTTAAAGCTTGTCCTAGAAAGCTCCAAATGCAATTCATGTCAATGTCCCTGAAACTGTTGTTGGTGTTTATGTGTTGTACTTTTATAAAACTGAAAATGATGCAAACTCATGTAATCAGATCCTACAGTCAGAGCTTCCTCAAGGACTAATAAGAGTATACCTAGTACATTTCTTTCTTTTTTTTAAAAAAAAAATATTTATTTATTTATTTATTATATGTAAGTACACTGTAGCTGTCTTCAGACGCTCCAGAAGAGAGCATCAGATTTTGTTACAGATGGTTGTGAGCCCCCATGTGGTTGCTGGGATTTGAACTCAGGACCTTTGGAAGAGCAGTCGGCGCTCTTAACCACTGAGCCATCTCACCAGCCCCACCTAGTACATTTCTATTCATAAGTACATATAATATCTTTGTAGTTCATAAAATTCATGCTTAGACAAAAAAATTCAGTGTAGTGTTGGCTCATTACTTGTGTGTGATGATAATTTGTAGTGATCATTTGAGTAGACCTAGATACATAAACTAGATACAGTGTTTCTAGGAGAAATCACTCTTCTCCCAACTTTTTCTGCTTTAAAAAAAATAGTTAACCCTTTTTGACTTAACTATTTTTCCCCATGACTCAAAAAATAATCTATGACCTGAATACATTTTTATCAGGTCTTTTCAATAACATCATAAAATTACATGTAGTAAACTTAAATTTAATTAGAGAAATATTTAGGAATACAAATTTTAGACAATATTCTTTTCTTGAAACTTGATGGTGATCTTCAAAAGTTCACAAATATTTTTTAAAAAAAGATTACTTCTTTGAGAACTTCATGCACTGTTTTGATCATGTGATCACGTCACTCTCTGCCAATCCCTCCCAGATCCCTCTCTTCCTTACCTCCCCAACATTTTTGTTGTTGTTGTTCTTAAATAACTCACTTCAGTCCAATATGTTCTCCCCATATATGCCTGGGTACAAGCCATCTACTGCAGTGTACTTGACCATACCATAGCCTGAAAAACAAGAACAAAAAACTGAGGGCCTCTCCTCCAGCATTCATCAACTGTCCATGGCCCCTCCCCTCCATACTAAAATGTTGACTGGCTTGATTCTCACAAATGAATTCCCTCCCTTACATAGGTACTATCTAACAATTGGAAGGTAAAAATTTTCATATCAAAATAATATCATTGCATCTATTCAATGTGTATGTTTTCCCATTTTTTGAATGATTGACTAATTCAGTTGGTAGGCAACTGTGTGGACCATGATGATCTGTTCTAAGTTATCACAGTGAACTAGAGCCAGACAGAGCCAGCCCTTTTGCCATCTATGTGGTCATCATCTTTGCTCCTCTCCTGCCAGCTTGGCTTCCTCAGTGTTCCCTGCAGATCCGTCAGTGACCATTAACAATCATTTTGTTGTACTCAGCTAATACAGTCACTTTGCTGTGACAGTGACCAGCTCCTCTACCAGCTCTCCAAAATCACATTCTGCAGCTTCTTTCTTTGACTATTACGGTTCTCTCCCTCCCCATTCAAGCTTCTTGAAGGAGGCCTACATAGTTCTTCCATTTTCATACCCTCCTTTGTTCCCTTTCTTCTCTCTATTACAGGAAAATATATACTATACCTGTTTACTACACAAAACTTGCCATTTAAATCTGCCACAGACGGACCTCACTTGGGTCCTCGATCCATGGGCATAACTCAGGTTCGGTTAAGGGTGGTCAAAGAGTCGGCAAAAGTGAGGTGACAAACAGATGCGACACAAGGGAGTGTGGATCTGAATGTAATTTGTCAAACCGAGCATCAAACTTTTTGTACAGAAGAAAATAATGAAGTTATACAAAACAGAGGAATGCAAACACTGAAGGACTAGCAGGATCCAACTGGGATAGATTTCAATGTTAACAACTGGGATCAAAAACAGCTCCACCTCTGTCTCAAAAAAGAACCCCAAAAACCAAAAACCAAACCAAACTAAACAAACAAACAAACAAAACAGCTTCACCTAAGGTCCACTTAATCTTAGGAGCCAGGGGCAAGGGCTTCATGCCCTTGCCATAGTTCCCATTCTAGTCTATTATATAGTCCACCTTCCCCCTAGGCCCATTATAAATATACTTGTATATGGGTGTAACTCAGCTCTCTATAGTTCTAAGTATCTACTGTGGTTCCTCCTTAGATCACAAACTTCCTTCTTCCTAGAGAATGGTAAATTCCTGTGTAGGGCAGTGACTTAGCTATCCATGCCCAGGTCAGATCAAGGACTGCCTAGAATCTAACTTAGCTATATGTCAAAAAAATCAGACCTTAGGAGCACGTATAATAAAGCAATATTAAGGGAAAGCAGACAGATCCATTTACCAACTAAAGCAAGGACATTGGAGCATTCGTTATACAGGATGCCACGGTTCCAGGAGACTAAGTTTCCATGAACTTTTCACCTCACGACAGTGCCCAACTTCAAGTGCTCAACTTTGTAGTCTTAAGCACATTCACACTCTTGTGCAGCAGTCATTTCCAACCCATTTGTAGAACCTTTTCAACTCCCCAAATGGAAATACAAGAAACACAAAGTCTCTCCCCATGAGTCTTGGCAACTATCCCTTCATATTCTGTCACCATGAATCTGACAACCCTTGATTCCTTACATAGCAGAATCACACAAGGTTTGTCCTTGTCACTAGCTTATTTGAAGACATCTTCAGAGCTCATTTGTGTCTCCTCTTTATTTTGACACAATCTTCATGACATTATTGCTTACCGATACTATCCACTCCTTTGGCTTCTCCCTTCTGCCCCTGGGTTGACTCCAACTTTGTGTCCAACTCAGATTTATTTTCTGAGCTCTAGGGACAGTAGCTAGATATCTCTACATGAATGTTGAAAAGACCATATGATAAAAACAAGACTTATCTAAATTGGAAACTTCTAGTATCTTTGGAAAGTTTGTTATGTCAAATGATGGTTTGCTGGGGAACACAGGTGAAGGGATATCTTGCTAAAGCAGACACATGAGAGAATGTTTGCCTGAAGCAGACACAGGTGAAAGGATGTTTGGATATAGCAGACACATTAGAGGACGCTTGATGAAGGACTATAGATATGACCCCACAGTGGGAGAGGAGCGCTGAGCATTGGTTTGGTTTGTTCCACTTCACTATTCTTCGCTAACAACACGAATGTACTGGTTTGCCTTACATAGCATGTCGAGCCCAACTTGTGATAACTCCAATGTTGAGAGAAACTCACTAAAGAACTGCTCATGAGGTTCCTTCGGCAGCTGCTGCTTGTCACCTCAGGCTGGCTGGTGAGCCTGATGGGTCCTTTAGGATTGAACTACAGTTGCTGGTTCATGCCTGATGTCTGCCTGCCAAGAGGAATAGACTGTAGATACCAATTTGTGTGTAATATCTGCCTGCCTAGAGGACTGGTCTGTAGCTGCTGTCATATTTAGTGTTTACTATAAGACTGGACTGAGAAAGATGAAGCCTGCCCCCAAAGACCTATTGCAGAACAGGTTTACTTCCCCCACACCCTAATACCTTTTCTCTTCCACTACCTCTCCTGGGCGGTGGGCTAGAGGAGAGGTTGAGCCCTTATTGCAAAACATTTATGCCTACACTTATCCCTTTCCCCTCCAGAGTTGCCATGCTCATAAGAGTTGTTTTTCTTTAGTGTACTCAGTTTTTCTACTTATCATGCCTAGTGCTATTTGTCAATTTGAGTATTGGACTGATTCTGATTCCATTCCAGCATCACTGTCCCATTCACCCACCACGTCTGCTTCTTGTCCTTCAGATTCATCCTTATCTGCTAATCCCTACCTGCTGCCCTATTCCCTTAACTGCTGAGAATGTTGGTACCTAACTTTAGCAGCATTTCCTTCTGGCAAGTGCCCTTGTTGAGCAGAAGCAGCCCAATGCAATGACTAGATGCTAATGAGCCTGATCATGCTTCCCAACCATGATAGGTCCTAGCTCTATAATTCTTCCAGGAAGGGATGAGATGCTTATTGTAACTCGTTACAACCCAACTTGTCCTTCTGAACCATTTAGGTTCGGCTTCTTTCCTTTACCCAAAAGTGCTGATCCTGAAAGCAAGCCTCCTCATGCACACAGATTTCTATCTGAATCTGTATTCGCAGATACTGGATAGCAACACGGGGTAGCACTTGTTCTCACATCACTTGCTTATATCCATCACATCTCTATGCTGCTACCCCATAATTACCTGTTTACTTAAGCATCTATGCCTAAATATAGTCAGCAACTTGAGAAGATGGATTTCTGTCTTACCTTTTTATCTTCGTTTGATTTTTATCCTAATTAAATGCTTCTAAATAAATAAGAGTGTAGATGAAAGCAAGAGAGATCGACATCTTTGTAAGCCATTAGGGAACATTCCTAAAATCAGTTCAGTCCTTCCTGAACCATAGTTCTTTTTAGAATAGCCCCATAAAATCTGGGTTATCTTTCCTTGGGTACATTTTCGGTTTGCTGCTTTTCATGTTTCATGAAATTGTAAAGCTGGGCGTGGTGGCGCACGCCTTTAATCCCAGCACTCAGGAGGCAGAGGCAGGCGTATTTCTGAGTTCGAGGCCAGCCTGGTCTACANAGTGAGTTCCAGGACAGCCNGGGCTAAACAGAGAGACCCTGTCTCGAAAAAAAAAAAAAAAAAAAAAAAAAAAAACAAACCAAACCAAACCAAACAAAACAAAAAGATTCTGTACATGATCATGCCTAACACCTAGTAAGTGCTCAGGGGGTGTTAGCGGTGTTAGCCAAATTTGAATTTACTTTCTTTAAATTGCTATTTGATCATTTTAGAGAAAAGACTCCTGTCCTAGTAAAGAAATTGATTACAGAGTAAAAAGAGACAGATGTGTTGGCATATCCTGTAACCCAAGCACTCAGGAGACTGAGGCAGGAGGATCATGAATTTGAGGCCAACCTGGGCCATGTATTGAGAACTTGTCACCAACCAATGAACTACACATATAAACAAACCAGAAGAATCCGGATTTGACTGGCCTTGGTCCTCTTTCCCATTGCCACTGATGAGATAATAATTTGCCTTTGTTTCCCATTAAGTTCTTTTTCTATTTATTTATTTATTTATTTATTTATTTAGGTTTTTCGAGACAGGGTTTCTCTGTTTAGCCCTGGCTGTCCTGGAACTCACTCTGTAGACCAGGATGGCCTCGAACTCAGAAATATACCTGCCTCTGCCTCCCGAGTGCTGGGATTAAAGGTGTGCGCCACCACGCCCAGCTAAGTTCTTTTTCTAAATTATTCTATTGTTAGTCCTCAGCTTTTTGTCAGGCACTGGCAATGAAGATTAAAAATGGCGTGGCATTCATGTATCTACGGATTTGCAGCTACAAAGTAAGGAAAGAAATGCTAGCAAATCATTGTGGGTTCTAAAAAGGTGGATTCCCAATGTTTTCTACAATTTGTAAAGAGCCATGAAAGAGTGAGAAACTTAAAATAATTGCATCATAAATAAAATCTCCCTTTTAAATGTCTCCTTCCTGCTCAGATTGATCTTGTCTTGGAGTAAGACACGTTTTGTCTTTCTTCTGTTCTTTCTCTCTGTATCTGCTTCCTCTTCTGTTAAGCATGCAGAGAAAGCGACTCCTTGAGCAAGAAACAAGCATGCACATAGCGTCAGAGTCAAAATTAGTAGTCATGGTTTCAGATCTGCCTGCTTTCATGCTGCCCTGGCCTATGAGACACTTACCTGTCTGTAGACGGCCCAGTTCTCTGTGTGAAACAGCATGGCACAGTGGGGAAACCACAGCCTGAGAGATCAGAATAAACTTAAATTTTGGCTTTACTAGTTTCTTGAGCAAGTACTTAACCAAAATTGAGTTTCTAATAATGACAAGATCATCGAATATATATCTAGCTTTGTGTGGCAAGCCTTTGATAAATTATTATTTTTCAAACCTAACTCAACTCTTGGATAACTGTACAAATGCCTTAATCTAAGGTAAGCTTATATCAGGGGCAGAGCTGACCTGATTGTATCAAGTAAGACAATAGTTAATATAATTAGCTTGACCCAGGACAGCTATTGGATAATAGGAATTCTAAGCTATTGAGACAGCACAGTCAACTCTGAAAACCGAGATGGGTACAGTTTGAACCTCATGAGTGTTCACCACACTCATGAGGGGTGGGAAATGGGGTTTGAAATTCTTTGGGGTCAGGTATTGATTCCCAAAGTAAGAGAGTTCATATCTGATTAGAGTGACTTAATAGTCTGATTTTAGGATCAATGTCTCAGCCACTTTTGGTTTTTAGGAAACTCCATTAATTGATGGATATAGAACCCACCTTCTATTATGAAATGCAAAGCCGGTTTCCATATTCCTAGAAGTAAGGGAGTGTCCACGTGACCTACTGTAGAAGCAAAGCCAAGAAGCAATCTATTGTGATAGAAGAAATATGGCTGCACACTGAGGCTAGTGACATCAATGTCTGGGTTCCAGAAGTACTGTGCACATCCTGTGAAGTACAGAAAATTGTAACTATGGTGACCCAGAGAAACCAGGCACATTTGGCTAGGCCAACCTCCTTGGCTTGGGTCCATTTCTTTATCGTCTTTTCCTTGCTCTCTTCTCCTCCCTTCCTGTGTTCATTCCCTTCTTCCTTCCTCACACTTCCATCCCTTCTTTTTGTTCCTCCTCTCCACCTTTGTTTCTTCAGATATGGTTCCACCCTGCTGCTTCAGATTCTCAGTTCTTCTGTCTTGGCTTTGTAAGTGCTAAGATTACAGTTATGCATGCTCAGTTCTCTGGATCATTTCTTTCTCTTAGTTCTTATTTTTTTTAAAATTATCATTGTATGTGTGTGAGTGGTTTGCATCATGTATATCTATCTGTGCACCATATGCATGCCTAGTGCCAGGGAGACTGAAAAGGATACGGTAACTCATGGGACTGAAGTAACGGATGGCTGTGAGATGCCAGTGGCTACTGGGAAGTAAATCCACGCTACCTGCAAGAGCAACAAGTAAGAACCACTGAGCCAACGCTGGAGTCCCCCGGCTCAATTCTTTGAACCTGGTTCTTTGGACTTCTTGTCAACCTTAGGAACTGTCTATTAGCGTACCAGTATATATACCTGTTGTCTGTTGAAGAGAAAGTCCATTTGAGTCATTTGCCTCTAACTTTTAACTATTCTAGGACAAATAACAGAACCCATGTTTGGTCAAAGTGGAGACCAAAGCTACCACTTTATCAGGAGGCAAAGGAAGAGAGGTCAGTGCCAATGTTGATGGCCCAGATGGAAATGGATAATAGTTATGGGGAGCTATATTCCCTAACCCAAGCTTCTTGCAAGAACCAAGACTCAGTTGGTAATGGGAAGGGATGCTTTCTAGGGAGTCATCCAGGGCAGCAAAAATGTCCAGACTCCTGATAGGGGGCGCAGAACTGAACCAACACGACAAGTGCAGCTCATTCTCACCTCCTGGTCCCCTCCCTGGGCAGAGTCAGTAAGGGAAGCATCGAGTGGTGTCATGTTTCATGCCTCCCACAGATGTTTCTCGGATTCACCCACAGCTTGAGCCACCTTCACGGTCTGTGGGATTGTAGGGAGCAATCTTAATTGGGTTCATGAGGAGTCTTAACTGACCCCAGCCACCACTAATAAGACCCTGCTCTCCAGAAGAGAGGGAGAGTGGGACACCAGCTCTGGACTTGGTAATCATTTCCTGGCTGAGGTCAGAGAATGGGACAATAGACCAGGTGGCCAGACTCTGGGAGGAAGGAAGGCGTATAGGGAAAGACATATGAGAAATGGCCTGCAAAGGTAGGAGACACAGGCCAGACACTCTCACTCACATGTGCTCCTTCCATGTGCTCACCTGTACCATGTGCTCAGTAACATGTGCTTAGTTGCCTTATGTGCTTAGTTACGTGAGCTCACTGCAAGTAGTCATTTCATGTGCTGATCACATGTGCTCAGTCATTGCATGTACTCAGTTGCATGTGCTTAGTTGTTACATGTGCTATGTACATAATCACATGTAGTCAACTGTTACATGTACTCTGTTGTTAGCTATATGTGCTCATTGCCTGTGCTCAGTTACATGTGATGATGGCGGCACTGGGATGGGCTACATGCAAAGCCTCTGAAGTCTCCAACACCTCACACTGTCTCTTCTTATTCATAGCAGTGATAAGTAGTTATCAGTAGTGCACACCTTTAATCCCAGCACTTGGGAGGCAGAGGCAGCGGATTTCTGAGTTCAAGGCCAGCCTGGTCTACAGAGTGAGTTCCAGGACAGCCAGGGCTATACAGAGAAACCCTGTCTCGAAAAACCAAA
>NC_034602.1:9510580-9513797 GCF_900095145.1 Mus pahari
CCCTTACATCTAGACAAGGAACTGTAGAATTGGAGCTTAAAGGAGACCTGGCACCCTTACATCTAGACAAGGAACTGTAGAATTGGAGCTTAAAGGAGACCTGGCCTTCAGGAGACTGAAACAGTTTGGGGCTTGGTGATCACATCTATGGATATCTTCTCACCAAACCTGTTCTCCTGGTGTGCTTGCCAAAAGCATGCTGACCAGCTCTTAAAAGCAAGTTGAGAGCCATGCAAGGGCAGTCGTGTGGGCTGATGGTGTGGGTGAGACGCTTTGTCCTGAGAGTCCTTCAGCCTCCACGCTCACTAGGACATTTGAAGAGCACTTTCTGTACCCTGAACGGGATATTTTTAGAGTCTTAGCTGCCTCAAAGTAGAAAATAAAACTCAACAGGATTTTTAGCTTGTTTTTAATTTCTATGTTTCCTTGGCAGCAGTAATATTATACATAGTAAATATCTAGGGTAAACCAAACAGTCACGTGAAAAAATATTTCACACCTCTATTTTGGAATTATGTGCAAATTTTGCCACATCTCTCACGTTGAATAACACATAGTTAAATTACTAATCAGTCCAGTGTGGTGAACTACAATCAAACCATTAGACATTGTCCTATTGCATAGAAATAGTTGATTGCTTAACCCAGATAAAATATGTAGTAAAGGTTGCTTCTTTACAAGCAGTTTATCACTGACTTACATAAAGCTGTGAACACCAGATTAACAATGGCTTCAAACAGAGTGAATAACTAGAGAAATTAGATGCTCCGTCAGAGGCAACAGAACAAACATGAAAGTTAAGTTTCTATTAGAAGAATAAAACTGAAAGACCCCAGCCTCTCTGTAACCGGGCACTAGAATTCTGGCACCTGTGCCATAGACTAGCCATAGACTGAGAAGTCCCCCTGGGGCTAAAAAGGCACAGCTGACTGAACCAGCTGACTGATGGTGGGATGCCCCATCTGCCTTTAGCTTTGGCCCCCCTTTTCTTTCCTCCCTGTTGCAGATTACCTTGTTCCCATGCTCCGTCCCTGCTTCCTTTCCATGTTCCCCCTGCCCCTGCCCTTTTGTTGGTGTCTGTCATCTTTTGTTGCAGTCTTCAAGCCTGAGCTCCTTTCTTTCCTTCCTCCCTCTTTCTCCTCGTTTCTCTCAAGGCAAAACTGCACAGTGGTTATTAACAGCATATGATCTGAAAGTAGATTAAAACCTCCAATTCTGTCTTTCCATTTGCTAGCTTGATTGACCTCGGGTAAGTTACTTAACTTTACCCGATGCCATTACCGTGTACATTCCCCGTGAACATTCCCCATGAGAGACCCTGGGAAATGAAGGTCTACAGAGAGTACTGGGTGATCAGGGCAGGCACCCATTCGTTCTTTGAGAAGGCAGACGTGTCCATCTGGTGAAATGGAATTACAAATAGGGAGCTGGTGGAGAATCAGTGGAAGGTTTCACATTCAAGCATTAGGTGATATTGTTTTAGATAAACGGGGCCTGAGGTCTCAAAAGCATATTGGGATGTGGAACAAGGGAAGCAGACAGCCAGAACCTGCTGGCCCATCTATCTGTTCAATACGGTATTTCACCATATGACCTTCAGAAAACAATGATTGAGCTTTCCATATCTCAAGCAAATTCCACTTTGGGATAAATCACACCCAGAATCATACAAGAAAAAGATTCTGGAGACCTTAAAATCTACTTCAATTAATTAAATTGGTAGAGTAAAAAAAATCATCATATAAGTAATTTTAAAAATGTATGAAATACAGTTATTAATATTTCATAAATGTGGAAAATTACATGAGTTTAATGCATGTGAAGAAAGCACTTTTCACAGTGTCACACAATGAGCACCCAACAATGTCATTCATGAGTCCCCCTCTGTCTCAGCCCCTTCCTGTGTACTCTCTCACTGAGCACTGTCACCAAGTTTCTCAGCATCATTGCTGTGCAGAGTGCAGGATGGTGGGGAAAGTATGACAGAAGAGGCATGGCATATTCTTTTCTAGGCAACATACACTGTATCTCTTCAGACAGCAACAGCGTGATGCTTTTAACAACCTACGAGCAAGGCAGCATCACCTTCCACATTGAAAGATGATAAATAGAAGCAGAGTACACATTCGCTTGCCCAGATTGCACAGAATTTACATATTCTTCCAATTTGCACATAGCAATAGACAACCATTTCAAAAACTTAGTGTGTGCATCTATGGTGTGTGGTCTGTGTGTTTGGTGGGTAGTGGTGGTGGTAATGTATGTGTGTGTGTGTGTGTGTGTGTGTGTGTGTGTGTGTGTATTTCACAGGTGGAGGCTGGAGAGCAGCTTTTGAATGGCAGTCAGTTCCTTGCTTCTACTGTGAGTCCCAAGGACTTCCATTGTCCTCTCCTAGATGAGTCACCTCACTGACCCTAAATCCACGCATTTTAAATACTGTTTACATTATCAGTGGGAATACCACAACTTGTTCAAAGGGAACAAAGGTTATTTATCAAGAGTTCCTCTTCCATTGTTACGGTGTGTGAAACCTGGACAAGCTACAAATGCCTTTCTTGGTTTGGGATAATTCTAATGATTAGAAAGAATTTATTATGGGGCAGGTTAGACAAAACCTTGATCAAACCAAGGGAAAGCCAAGGTAATTAGTGAAGAAGATGAAGAAAGGTGGATGTTCAGAATTAGAAGTAAAATTTACAACCTGAACCATGAAAAACTTGCTGTAAAGGAACCCCCATTGCACCCTTGAAAGCCTTATGATTCCCCAAATCAATTCCAAAGACCGTGTTCAATGGCGCTTCGACGTTTGATGGTTTGCAAAAGTAGTGTTTCCCGTGGGATTAGAAATGTCCAGTGGGCTTTCCTTAGGGCCCTGCTCTCAGCTCGCACAGGTCCTTGTTACCCACCTCCTGTTAGAGGGCTGATGGTGTCTAACCCTGGTCTCTAGGAGGACAAATTAAAGAGAAGAGAGTTGGTCCTGACTGCCACATGAAAATCAGTGGACATGGAGTGTGGCCTTCAGTCTCTCATGCTTTTACTTTCCGACTCCTGCTCTCTCAGCCCTTCCCCCAAATTGTTTTAAAGATAAATTTGATTTGTCAAGCCAGGCATGGTGGCGCACACCTTTAATCCCAGCACTGGGGAGGCAGAGGCAGGCAGATTTCTGAGTTCGAGGCCAGCCTGGTCTACAAAGTGAGTTCCAGGACAGCCAGGGCTA
>NC_034602.1:9513832-9529311 GCF_900095145.1 Mus pahari
AAAAAAAAAAAATTGATTTGTCCTCTGTGAAGCAAGACCTGAAGTGTTCAAAAGGCCAAGTGGACAAATGAAAACCAGTCTTTCTCAGGAGTGACACATTTTTTTAAGTGAAAAATTCTGAGACATAAAAGCTGACTGCACACAGAAAAATCAAAGACTTGCCCCTAGGGAGGTCCAGGGCGATCCCTGCACTTTAGACGGGCTAACTGTGCTTTTCACTCTGCAGAGCTCAGGGTTGTAAACTGGCTGTTGGGGAAGCGTTTGCTTTCCTGGAGTTTGGAAGGTATATGATATGAAAGGCGGAGGGCAGCAGGCAAGGGTTAGACATGGTGTTCTGACTTGTTGATAGCCACGCTTAGCACTCGGGGTTATTTCTCACCAGTATAGTGAGCAGGGAGAGCTGGGTGTGACGCTTTACTGCAGTCCCAGCCCCGGGAGGCCAGGACACGAATACAGGGCCAGCTGGGGTGCCAGAGCAATGCTTATCTCAATGTAAATAACTAATTCAAAATAGTGCTGGGTTCAATGTTTAACTTAACCGAAACCAGAAAATGCAATAAAATGACTCATTCAAAAGCTGGATTTGGTATTTTATAATACAACTGGCAAATTTTGCAGCATATCATTTAAAATATGGGTTAAGGTATACAAATATACTTGATAGAATGGCCCTTCTCTGTGGTGCTGTGGAGGTGTCTGGGGTTAGATTCATGCCTGTGGACACTGGAGGGCGGGACTGGCCCCTGCAGGGGCTCCAGGCTGCAGCTCCTGGGATTGCAGACCAGAATCTGGGCCTGACGCGCGATCCTTACATCCCCACTCTTCCCCTTCTCTGAAGAGTGTCAGCACTAAAGACATTTTGCCAGGGATCAGGAAATAGCTTGATGCTCAAGCACATGACCAGCATGCTTAAGGCCCTCGGCTGCATCCCAGCCATGGGCAAAGTGGCTGGTGTTGGAGGGAGAGAGAGATTTTTTTTCCTACTGGGTATTTAAATGATTACCTTTAGTTAAGTATAAATCTACAATTTTATTTCCTTAACCTTTGGAAACTTTGTTCTCAGAAAACAAAATATCTGTTTATAATTTGAAGAATAAGTTTAACTAAAATCCTTGGGGGTTTTTGCATATATATATATATATATATATATATATATATATATATATATGTATATATATGAAGTGTACACATGCCACTGTGTATGAAGTCAGAGGATAACTCTCTGTGGACTTGTGTTTCAGAGTACCATCCTCTGAGCCAAATCCTGGGGCTTTAGCTGCACCCATTTGCAAAAGAGCAGACCCATTGAGTGTTGATTGCTGAGACCCTCTTGAGTATCCAGCCTATCCCCATCACCCGTTGTACAAGGCTCTGTCTTGACTGATCATGACTTGGAGGACAGGCTAGAGTATATTGACCCTGGAAGGCTAGGGGAGAGGGTGCTTAGGTAGGTATTCAGAATATTAGGCCCTTAGACCTCCATAAACCAAAGTAGCCAAATTACTCATTGGACATTTTGAAGAAATAAGAAGTGTTTGGACTAAGTTCAATCAATGAATAGGAAATAGGTTCTTTTGAAAATATCTTATGTCACATAGTTAATATTTAAAATGACAGCAATAGTAATGATCTGGCTGACCATGTAGAAATAATATCCTCCAGGGGTAGAACTTTAGAATGATATGAACTATGCTGGCCACTAGACATGTCTACAATGATAGGAATACTTTCTCACCGCCACAATCAAGCATGACTTGGCCACATGTGACTAAGCATCTGAGACTGGGCAGTAAAACCAAAGAACTAAATTTTACTACTAGTTAGCTTACGGCCACCTGAGCTATATTGAGCAGTAGCTGCTGTATTACTATTACTCAGTTCAGTCCCACAGTGTTACTGCTGAAACGTCTTGGAGAAATTTCTTTAAATTACTCATTTCTTCATGCATGTAAATATTCACCTTAATGGACTATTTTTACAAATATTTGCTGGATGTTTTTGTTTTCCAGACACTGGGAATAGAGAAGTAAGGAACAGCCTGAAGCCCTATCTTCACAGAAGTTGTGTAGTCTTATGGACTAGAAAAATGCCAATCAAATAATCACACAGCTGGTAGGAATTAGAGCATCTCAATGTAGTATGATTAGCCTCTGTGGCTGATTTCTTTGAAGGAGAACAGGCTTTACAACCTCTTTAATGTCTTTTGATTTGTCCCATGGAAGTGAGCTAGCATATGAGAGATCTTTGACCCTATGAAAGGACGGATTTTATCAGCTGACATTGGAGATTAGACAGGATCAGCAGACATAAAGCTGGACATTTTTCATACTGCGTATGTAAACAAAACCACTCGTTCTTCTTAGAATGAAAGTGATTAGAAGTTTTACAGCTGTCAAAACTGAAAGCAGAACAGCAAGCCCCAGGCATTCAGGAAGTCTCCAAGCCATTTTGGCTCACTGTACAAAGCAGAGGCCTCTTTAAGAGCCTCTTGTTATTAAATAAAGTATAGGAAATACACATACACACATATGTGTGTTATAATCAAGAGGTCAGAAGTTGAGTGAATTACAGTTCTGTAAAAAAACACTTTTGAGATGTTCTTGGAAAAATACATCCCTACTGAATACTAACTAGGGTGTGGATATAGACAAATTGTGTTTCTTGAAAACAAGGCATGTAAAAACAACACTGATCTCTTACGTTTAAATTTTCCCATTTCCCTGAGAGGATTAACTGGGAAACATTTGATCCTAGGGTCCAGGAAACAAAAGTATCTGAGAGGCTAATAAAGTAAGTATGAATTAAATCTTGTTTGCATGTAGAATTCCAATCTCCCTGGAAGTTTTAACTCATAATCAAGCTTAACTGTGAAATGATATATGATAATTTGAAAATAATTATGCAGTCTTCAATGAGACACGACTAAAGTAAGGCAGTTCTGAATTAAAGTAGCATGTGACATTCCAGTTTTAGCTGCTGTAACTTTAATTGGGGCTTTATCTCAGGATAGAACTGTCTCTTCAAAATATCCAGGCAGAATCTTGTCCTCCTTCAAATTATACAAAAAGTGTGGGTAGCAAGCCACTGGGCAATGGCTTATGGATCTACCCAGACTTACTGAATGTTGCTAGCTGCCTGAGCATTTTTCTTTCACTGAAACACTTCAGAACATCTGAGTTAAAGAGCTCACATAAATACATCTAAATAATATTGTATTTAAGTAGCAAATCACTGTATAGTATTGTACTGGCCGGTTTTTGTGTGTCAACTTGACACAGGCTGGAGTTATCACAGAGAAAGAAGCTTCAGTTGGGGAAATGCCTCCATAAGATCCAGCTGTGGCCGGGCAGTGGCGGCACATGCCTTTAATCCCAGCACCTGGGAGGCAGAGGCAGGCAGATTTCTGAGTTTGAGGCCAGCCTGGTCTACAGAGTGAGTTCCAGGACAGCCAGGACTATACAGAGAAACCTTGTCTCGAAAAACCAAGAAAGAAAGAAAGAGAGAGAGAGAGAGAGAGAGAGAGAGAGAGAGAGAGAGAGAGAGAGAAAGGAAGGAAAGAAAGAAAGAAAAGAAAGAAAGAAAGAAAGAAAGAAAGAAAGAAAGAAAGAAAGAAAGAAAGAAAGAAAGAAAGAAAAGAAAGAAAAAAAGAAGATCCAGCTGTGGGGCACTTTCCCAATTAGTGATCAAGGGAGAAGGGCCCCTTGTGGGGGGACCATCTCTGAGCAGGTAGTCTTGGGTTCTATAAGAGAGCAGGCTGAGCAAGCCAGGGGAAGCAAGCCAGTAAGTAATATCCCTCCATGGCCTCTGCATCAGCTCCTGCTTTCTGACTTGTTTGAGTTCCAGTCCTGACTTCCTTTGGTGATGAATAGCAACATGGAAGTGTAAGCTGAATAAACCCTTTCCTCCCCATTTGTTTCTTGGTCATGATGCAACAGGAATAAAAACCCTGACAAGTATGCTATGGAATATTCTGTGGAAGGGGTTGCTACAGAAAGCCTTTGAGAATACTTGGGTCAATACATCATTGAAGGCTTTGTTTCATCCAGAAATGTGGACACCATGTCCCTCCCTCTGTAAGGGGAGGGGGTGAGGTGAGAGGACCCTGCTCCCTCCATAATCAAGTTTACTCACCTTTCAGGTCCTGAAACTTTACTGATTGCCTTGAGTTGAACTTTCTGTCAAACCCACAGGAGACCTTCTCAGATCTCCCCAGAGCTGGCATTGCTACTGGAGGAATTCTATGGTTTTATTGCTCCGTCTTTTCAAGCCTCCTGCTGAGTAGGTGTCTGTGAATTGAAAGTCTGAGAGGAGAGTTTCAGTTCATATCCTGGCTGGTATTGATGACCTCTCTGCCTACTCACCTTATGGGATGCTTGCTATATCTTACATGTAGTTTAACATATAAGCAAATTGTCTTGTCAACTATTTTAAACATTTACAATGTTAAATCTTCAAGAGGACCTGAAGTAGGTCAGTGTCCCAAAGTCTTCCAGACTTCCTCATTTCATCTCGGTTTCCATGGGATTCATTCACAGCTGGAGCGTTCATTTGCTCTCTTGCCTCCTGGGCCCCTTGTGTATTGTTACTTTTGAGAAAGTAAATGAATAAGTTGCAACTGGGTGGAAAGCAGCCAGAAGAGGCCACATCCCCCTTGCTTCTTCTCTGCGGTAAGAATTGACTGTTGTTCCTGATACTCTCTAGATTTGTATCTACTTCTCTTCTAGCACCTGCCATTTCTTGGGGTTTTTTGTGTGTTTCTCTTTCACATTAAATCTTCAAAGGTCTATTCCATGAGTAGTGCACCCAAAATTCAATAAATATTTATTGAATGAATTAAAGGATATATAAAGATACATTATAATGACTAAAACAAAGTCAAGTTTAGATAAAACAGATCCACACCTAAATTCCAAATACTGGGAGTTAAAGAATCTTTCTCACTCTGTCTCTCTCTCACACACACCTATATGCACATATAAGAGTCTCAAGATGTATGTAGCCCTGACTGGCCTGGAACTCAGTGTACACCTCAAGATAGCCTTGAGCTAGCAATCATCTTACTAGCCTCCAGAGTGATGATAGAACTACAGACACCGCCGTGCCAGGCTCCACATAGCTTTCTACTCTGTGATTTTATGTCACTTCAGTTTATAGATCTAAGGCACAGACCTTAGTTTCTTCCAAATGCCAAGAAAATAGGTAAAAGAGATTTGTCTTGAGCAGACCCTTGAATGTGTTAGCCATTTTGTGCCACAGTGACTAAAATACCTGACAGAAACAAATAAAGAGGAGATATTTGTTTGGGCATGGTTGAGAGGGTTCAGTTCATTGAGGAGAGAAAAGAAGAGCATGATAGAGAGGAACAGTTGATGTCAGGGTGGGCTGAGAGCAGAGTAAGAGTAAGCAAGCTGTATTCTGTCAATTTACACACACACACACACACACACACACACACACACACAGAGGGGGGAGAGAGGGGAGGGGGAGATTTTCTTCACTAATCTAACTGATTCTAAATCTAGTCTAAGCTGGAAATGCTTGGTTTACACGGTTTTGGAGGACTGAGTCAGAGAGCATGTGTGAGGTCTCCTACCTGTCATGTGATCAGCACTTCCAGGCATTGGTAACACTGTAGCCACTTACTGAGAGCTTACTATATGTTGGTACAAGACTAAATAGGATAGACCCTGTGATCTTCCTCCTCTCACCCCCAGCCCACAGAATATTCAGGACTAAGGAAAGCGACTTCATTTGGGCTCTTGGTTCTGGAAGTCCAACTACATGGTTCTGGCTACATTCTGATCCTAATACAGTGGGAAGGCAGTTAGGCAAATGGGCATTTATAGAAGAGGGGAGATGGTCAACCCCTGCCCCCCATGATTATCCCACTTCCATGAGAAAGCCAGTCCACTTTTTCAGGAAGGCCCATCACCTCGGATCCCACTTACCTTGGGGTCCACACCTCAGCGTGAGGCTCATAAGTGATGAACCTTATTCGCTCCATGCCATGGCATTATTTTAATTAATTCTCTTTGCTTTTGAAGATGATCTAGAAAACCAGGTAATGTATTCAAGGTCACAAAGCCAGCAAGAGGTAGGCTTGGGATTTGAAGATCTGACCCTGGAACTTATTGAGAAACATGTCGTCTTGAATAACAAGGCATTTTCAGGGTGGGAGAGTTAATAGGAAGAGAGTGAACAATGAGAACCATATTTGCTTTTTATCTTGAATTGTGCAGTGATATACTACATTGATAGAAAATTAGTATATCCAGGGGGTGCAAAATGAACAGAGACTTTTTGTAACAATAATTTCAGTGTAGTGAAAACATATTCCTAAATCCACAATTTTCATAAGGCACCCACAGAAATAGTAGAATAAAAAAGAAAAAAAATTTAAGCCCGGTATTTAACTCTTGTGATCTCATTTGGGGTGGGAGATGAAAAATGATGAGCAAGAGAACAAGTTTATGACCAACCTGGAGTATATCAGTGACTTCCAGACTGTCCCAGGCCCTAATTAAAAGAAATGATATAAAATTTATCAATTATTTTGAAGAAGTTTTTGAGAAGGCCAGTATCAGTGAAGTGCTCAGGTCAGTGCTTATCATGTACTAATCATGAAGTGAGTCTTGCTGGGAAACAAAGGCTGAAGAAAAAAACACTTGACCTGTGAGGTCACTCGGGAGACAGTGCTTAACACTGTTTAAGCTTTAGGAAAAACACCCTGGCCAAACTCCTAAAAGAGTATAGATTTTCCTTTTTTTTTCCCTCTCCTTACTAGGAGTTCTGGCATTTTCTTAATCTATTAGTCACTATTGGAAAACACCCACTAAAATACTCAAGTTAACTCTTGAAGTTGGTCACTAGTGTTCTCTCCAAATAAAAATGCTTAGATTTGTTCTTCAAGAAAACGCAACAGAGCCTGGCAAGCAAGCCTTAGCGTCGGGTTAGTGTGGCTAGTGCCTATAAGCTTCTGTGTTCCAGATACAGATTTACTGTAGTCAAGCAACATCTGAATCAAGTGTCTGAAGAACACCGTGTGATTTAGCCACATTGCCAGTTATATTACAGCACGCTTGGAGACGTTGCCCCCGGACCAGCTGTCATGGTTGTTTCTTAAGAGTCGCCCAATATAAGCTTTCTCGAGGTCTCATGAGGACAGGATCTTTATCTAGGGCTCTCACCTCTGCAGGCTCAAGATAGGCACACTATACATCTTCAGCGGCTTCAGAAAGAGGAGAAGTGGTTCATGCTGTAGTTTGGTCTTTCTAGGAGTCCACCTTTGTGATTATTATCACAGTTAAAGCGTTCCTAAACAAACTTCCAAACCCCTCGATGTTACACGGAAACATTTTTCAACTAAGTTATGGCTAACAACCTTGATGATTATTATTTAAGTTGAATACTGAGACTATAAGCCTACTTCAGTATTGTGCCAAACTAAATCCCCATGATTATGTCCTCCTGCAGAGATAAAGCAGAGTCCCAAGTGGACGAATGTGGGGCAGAGCAACTGTTCCCTCCAGTTGCTCCTGACACAAATGTCTGTCTGGGTGGGGAGGACAGTGCCCGCTGCTCCAGGACAGGCTCTTTCTCTATATTCTGTAGACTTTCTCGCTGAGCTAATGTTACTGTTCACTTGTGTGAAGTCCTCAAGGCTGAACACGTGGATTCCTGGACTTCTAAGTGATCTCTGGACAGAGGACCGAGCAGGAGCCACCTACCTCCGATAGGATTACTACTTGGTGTCCCTGTGAGGTTTCCAGTCTGTTCTGGTTTGGATGTGGGGTGGGCACACTCTCCCAGAAACCCGCAGAGGGAAGGACAGTAGGACAGATGAGCTGTCCTGTAGAAGCACAACTCTAAGTCTGACCTCTTTAAAGGCAAGCAAGTAAAGAATAAAATTGCTTCTTCAGTGTTTAAAGCATCTGTTTCCCAAAGTTTAGCCAGGGGCTGAGAGCATACTTCTGTCTTGGGGTCCTGCCTGCAGCAGGAAATTGTGCTGTTGCATGCATCCCTGTGTAGAGTGTGAAAACGTCCCAGGTAAGAAGCGTGACCAGTGAGCTTCTGATACTCTGGCCTTTGTTTGACTGCAGACAGAGCTGGGATGATGACTAGCAGAAAGACAGATGGTGCTCAGGAAAACAAAGGAGACTGAAGGCAACTGGATTACCCACCTAACCAATTCCATGAGTGAAATGCATGGGACACAGCAGGAATGGGACCTAGAGGGTGTCACAAGTGCCTATCAGAGCTCAGGTTAACTGGCCCAGCCACTCACCAGCAGAGTGAGATTGGGCAAGTTATTCGCTTTTCTGAGCTTCACTTTCCCCACTTGCAAAATGTAAATAATGAGATTTCCTGTGTCCCCAAATTGTTACCAAGTCCAAATGATATAGACACGTGAAACAAACGTGGTGATCTAGCCAAAAGTAAGAACTCAGCAAGCATTAGACCTTACCACGTGCAGCCCAGGCTTGCACTCATGGTGCACTTGACTGGCTTGTCTGCAGCATTCTCACAAAGGTCTGCTTTGGAGCATATCACAGAAATGCACACATGTGTGGGAAAGCTTGGGGCTCTTTTAGGAATGTCCTGAATATCTGTCACTAAGTGTGACTTATTTGGCAAATTTAGTATCACTAATAACAAAAATAATTAATTTTCTTATATTCGACCTTACTCGGTAATAGACATTTAATATCTCCCACCCTTACATATTCGTAGTATGAGGCAATTTAAAAACACACAGCTGTGCATTAAAAAAAAAAAAAGAAAGAAAAAACCCAAACCCAACCCAACCCAACCCAAACCAAAAAAACTTAGACCATCTGAAGAGCAGCTCCTTTCTTGCATAAGATCTTGTCTTTAAATATCAGGTCAGCCTGTATCAGGGGTTGGCAGATCTCTGAGTTAGAGGACAGCTTGATCTACAGAGTGAGTTCCAGGACATTCAGGGCTACACAGAGAAACCCTGTCTGGAAACAACAACAACAACAACAATAAAGATAGTTACCTAGGAATAACAGGACACATGTTTTCTATTTTCACCATATAAATCTCAGCCAACAATTTTTTTCTAGAGAGCTGGCTGGTCTGGGTCAGGAAAATAGACATGGCTGTATTTTCATGGACTCTAGATTTATGGTTTTTTTTGTTTGTTTTTTTTTTTGTTTTGGTTGTTTTTCAAGACAGGGTTTCTCTGTATAGCCCTAGCTGTCCTGGAACTCACTCTGTAGACCAGGCTGGCCTCGAACTCAGAAATCCGCCTGCCTCTGCCTCCCAAGTGCTGGGATTAAAGGCGTGCCCCACCATGCCCGGCCCTAGATTTATGTTTTAACCCAGGACCTCACCCCTACTCTCACAAAAAAAAAAAAAATAAGGAAAAGTTCCTGGAAGCCATTTCGACAGTGTTTCCTTTGTAATTGGTCTATGACAGGGTCTCTGAAAAGCACCCTGGGAAGTCTACCCCTCATCCTTTCAGAGGATGTGTGTAAGGAGCCAGAGTCTCCCTGTGTAGCCCAGGCTAGCCTCTGTGTCCTGAGTTCTGGGACTGCAGGTATCTGACCACACCTATCTGGAAAGCTGAGTCCTTAATCTAGGGTTTGGTCAGTTCATATACTTGGCCCATGAAGATAGTTCAACCTAACGTGAGATTTTTATCTCTCCCTCTCTGTTTGCTTCCTACTTGAAAGAGAAAATGTTTTAGGGCAAATCATGGTGAATAGTTTGCAAGTAGAAAATAATAAGTTCTGAGACAAGATGCCAAAGTTCATAAGAAAGGAAAAGATTAATGGAGAAAAAAATCAAACTGGATCATTGGAAAGAAGCTTGGAGATTGGGCCTTGCCTTTCAGCAGGCCGCAGTGGGAACCTCAGTTTAACTTACTTTCTTGGCTAGGGACTTGAGAATATTTAGTCTTTTAGATATGATAGGACAACCTATGGGTACTTTTTCTGTGGCTATCAAGCACAGAATAAAGTGATTGCCAGTTGTCTTGAACAGCTGAGCGGTGACACAGTAGTGTCAGCCATTGCCAGCCTGGTTCTCCTTGGCTTGCCTCCCCTGTTGCTTTCATGGCCTTAACTAGCCAGCTCAGCTCACCTTTTCCTTTTCTTTGTGCCCAGCATATTTGACTCTTTTCTTTCCCTGTGAAATCAAGCAATGTAGAGAGTACTCAGATCTAAAAGAAAATGTTAAAGATGTTTTAAAACTAGAGAATAGGAGCTCTTTGTGTCCTGAATCTCCACTTCCTATAATATCTACCCCCAAAGTCTGGCTTCCTGTTCCCATGGGTCATCTGCCTCTTAGCCAGTGGCTCTGAAACCCAGAATTCTTTCTGCCTACCAGATATCCCACTGTCTATTCTACCCGTTCCTGCAGGGCATAGGTTTTTTAATCTACAGGAGAAACTATATAGTACACAAGATAGTCTTTAAATCAAACCCACTCCCACCTATGGAACACCACAGATGGATTGTGTTTGTCAATTTATTGTGGTCTTTTGGAGAGTCATGAGACATTATAATATCTTTATTCCCAACTACCAAGTACTAATTATTTGTTTTATCTCTTTGAGGCTGATAT
This sequence comes from Mus pahari, assembly GCF_900095145.1. NCBI lineage: Eukaryota > Metazoa > Chordata > Mammalia > Rodentia > Muridae > Mus > Mus pahari. The sequence continues at coordinate 9,524,423 of NC_034602.1, forward strand.
TAGGCCCACTGAAGAGTTCATACGGTAGGGCCATTAGGACAATTTAAACTGCTTGTAGGTTCTGTGTGTGGTCACCTTTTTAACCTTGTGCCAGTGTTTCCAAAACTATCCTGTTCTGAGAGGGGTCTTCTACATCAGTGCTTGTGTGGTGCTCTTCATCTCTCTCTCTCTCTCTCTCTCTCTCTCTCTCCCTCCCTCCCTCCCTCCCTCTCTCTCCCTCTCTTTCCCTTCATTCTTCCTTTCTTCCTTCTTTTTTTCCTGTCTTAGCCCCTACACACCATCACCCAAGACCTGGGCTTACCCTTTAGTCTAGAAGATAGGCTAGGGAGATGGGAATGATCAATTCATCTGGGAGATTCAGGCTCTCTGCGTTCTTTCTTCCTCATCTCTACTACGCTCAGCATTAGATCCTTCCTCTTCTCAGACTGCAATGATTAATGACACTCAACTCCATTTGCCAAGTCTGAGTTATCCCAGAAAGAATAGTCCTTGGGGACTTTAGTGGTCCAGTCAGTAGCAAGCTCCAGGCTCCCTTCCAATTTTCTTCCCTGACTATCTGTATAGAAACTTCTAGCTGTCTCTGCAGATTTTGGTTAGTGAATATGAGAACATGTTTCCTTTACCTCCCACTACTTTTCACACACACACACACACACACACACACACACACACACACGGGGGGGGGGTAGGGGGAGGGGGAGGGGAAGGGGAGAGCATGCAATTCCCAGAGACTAATGATCTAAAGGCTCAATCCCCCTTCTTAGCTGCAGGTATCTGCTTATATTGCTGTGCACACAGGAGCTAGGGTTTCCCATTGTGTGTGCAGAGCACTTCTGAGGCCTCTCTCCTCTAGCTACTACTGTGACAATCACAGTAGGACAGCTTGGCAAATGGCAGAGCCCTCCACCTCACCAGAGCTCAGAACTTAAAGCTTTCTTTCTGTGGGGCCTTTATTTCCTTCACTGAACTCAAAGTGGAAGAATGAAGGCTGAGGCTGTAGTGACCTCCCATCCAGGGAATCCCTAGAGAGACACTTGGAAAGAGTTGTTTAGCTTGTCATATATTTTTCAAAATGTGGAACTCTGACTTATTAGGACAGGATGTGTATTTTTCTGATTTTTTTCTAAATATAAAAATATAAAGTTCAATTAATCCATGGGATAAGGTTTTATATCAAGCTCAGGTCAGTAGCCAAGATTCAAGAAGACAGACGCCTGTGCTGAATCCTCCACTCTGACTACAGGCAGAGGCCCACACAGATCTGCTTCCAGGTTTAGAAGAGATAGTAGAGTCAGCCTAACTGAACACTGTCATCCTGTACCGAGGAGTGTGGTCCAGACGCATCTTAGCTTGTCCAATGTCAGCCAGATAAAAGGAAAAGAGCAGAGTGTATCCCCAAAAGATCAGCCCAAGAGATCAACCCCAAGAGATCACCCCTAAGGGATCACCCCTAATGGATCACTCCCAAGAACTCACCTCTAAGAGCTCACCCCCAAGAGTTTACCCCCAAGAACCAACTCCCAAGAATTCACCTCTAAGAGATCACCCCCAAGAGATCATTCCCAAGAGATCACATCCAAGAGCTCACCCCCAAGAGATCATCCCTAGGAGACTGCCAAAAGCTCACCCCTAAGAGATTACTCCCAAGAGCTCACCCCTAAGAGATCACTCCCAAGAGCTCACCTCCAAGAGATCACCCCAAGAGATCACTCCCAAGAGCTCACCTCTAAGAGCTCACCCCTAAGAGCTCACCCAAAGAGATCACCTCCAAGGCCCTTTGAGTCCAGCAAACACGGGGTTTCCCTTGATTCCTTTCTCATTCTTTATTGTCAAGCTGGGATTCTGCCTTTCATGTCTGCCACTGAGATGTGTCAAATCTAACAGCAGAGAAACCTGAAAGGTCTGTCTGGGTATAGGCTCCAACTTTCCAACTAAAAAAGGCAGAATGCATTTGGGGGGTGTGTGTGTGCTCCTGAATGTGAGTGGAGACAAGGAGAGGCAGTAGAGGAGGCCTAGCCACACCAGAGATCTTTCATACATTTCTAGGAGCCTCCAAGTAAGAACCCTAATGCATCTTCCTAGGGCTGCCACATGACCAAAATGGAAACTAAGAAAGGAAAAAAGGAAGCTAAGGGTGAAGGTTTCCCTTTCCATCCTGAGTTCCTCTTCTAGCACAGGAAGCAGAAGAAACAAGGCTGAATGACATCAGAGGCTCTGGTTAAAAGGGAGACAGAAATGGAGGCATATGGGGTGGGAAGTAACTGGCTGTGCTTGGTGCATCCGATGCAAACAGGCATCCTGCCTGATACCCAAAGACATCACTGTATGAATGTGGTCTCAGTTGCAGAGTTGTACCTCAAATTCATCTGCAACTTGAGCTAATTCAATTAAAACCAATTTTATAAGCCAGATAAGTGCTGTGGGAATAGATAATGCAGTGCAGATCTTATTTTCAAGTGTCTTACATACCAGGGAAAGATGCTCAGTAGTCTACAAACTAAGGCAGAATGTAACTGTGCTGCTAAAGAGAGAAACATAGTTCTCTGGGAGACCTGGGGCTCCGACTACAGATGAGCTCTTGGCCTTACATTGGAGCTACAGCAGAAGATTTAGAAAAGGTGTGTGTTAGGGAATGGGTAGGACTCAGGAATAGGGGTGACATTGGGTGAGAAAAAGGTTATGAAATGACTGTGGAAGCAGCTTTCCGACTACTATTTGTGATTCCTGAGGTCACTTTTCAACTTTGGTCTATGCATTTGTACTCCTAGTTTTCATGAGACCTTCCTTCTACTCTCAAACCTGTATTTAAAGATAACAAGTTGTTTTCCTCAATTGGGTAGTAAAGCAAGACAAAACAAAACAAAAAAACAGAAAAGCAAAAACCAGCCAAGCAAACAGAACTGGATTGGATGTGCAAGTTCAAGGTTTTGAAGACAAGTGAACTGTTAGAGATGTAACCCCAAACTGAAAATGGAAGACTAAAGGGTAACTGGAACTAATCTGTTCCTTTTGAGCTACCAGGAATTAAAATTGTATGCTTGCTCTCTGGAACATGATAACAGTGGCAATTTCCTAAGTAGCCAATACCTTGATATTGAGCCCCTAGAATCTCTAAGGAAAACAACACAGAAAATAACAACAAAACTTAAAGCATGGGCTCCTGATTTTTTGTGTTATTCTATTATTTCCTGATAAGTTGGTCTAGAAATAGTTCATAAACACCTTCAAAGGGGATTCTGTATGGAAGAAACAGCTAATAGATCATTCAAATCTACTTTCTTTCCTTCTAGAGCTACAGCTGAGTGGAAGCTTCCAAGACAGAGGCTACGGAGGCAGGGCATACCTCTCAAACCTTTGCAGCCAGATGATCCTGTAAATGTGACAGGAGGACTTAGTTGAGACTGGGGCATCTTCATTCTCTCTTCCCCATCTGCTGAGTAGCTGCAGGTGGTGGAAATAGCATAGATCTTCAAACAGGCATAAGGAGAAAGGCCGTTTACCCACCAGAAGCAATGGCAGAGAACTCTGCGTGAGAAGCAAATTTACATCATTTGGTAGATCCATTTTCTTGGCCACCTGCTCCCTGAACAGTTACAGGGCTCTGCTGTAGTGAGCCTCCCTGGGGAAGAGGACACTCCCATACACGGATAGGACTTGGCCATATGACTTGGTTGGCTACTGGACTGTGAACAGAAGTTGTAGAGATGGATTCAGGAAACCCCAAGGATGATTACACAACTCCACCTTTGTACTCCTTGTGCTGAAGGCAGCCTGTTCAGGTACCGGTGTTCTTCTTCAGGCTAGATCCCAGATGAGGAAGACAGTTGGAGAAGAGGAGTAGCTGACCCCCAGGACAGTACAGATGATGAAGAAAAAGAAGCATTGCTGTTTATGGAGGACCCGTAATGACAGCTGACCACTGTGCTAATCCACTGATGTTCTTTCTCTTTTAGACAGGCTCTTACTATAAGTCCACACTACTCTTTTTTTTTTTTTTTTTTAAGATTTACTTATTTATTATATGTAAGTACACTGTAGCTGACTTCAGACACCCCAGAAGAGGGCATCAGATCTTGTTACGGATGGTTGTGAGCCACCATATGGTTGCTGGGATTTGAACTCGAGACTTTTGGAAGAGCAGTCAATGCTCTTACCTGCTGAGCCATCTCACCAGCCTAAGTCCACACTACTCTTAAACTTGCTGTGTAGTCCAGGATGGCCTAGGACTTGATCCCCCAGCCTCAGCTTCTCAAGTGCTGGGATTACAATCATGCATTATTATACCTGTACTTGACATTTTGATTATTATCTAGGATAGCATATAATTTACTCTGTCTATGACATTATGAAATTGGAAAAACTAAGCGTGTAGCAAACTGGAGAGTAGGGAACAGTGAATCAGAGACCATAAGATGATTTTTTTTAAAAACTAGAATTAAACACAAGTTAATGAAATTAAGCCCTATTAATATAATTAAAAATCATAAACTGAACTTGTAAACTAATAAATTAGTTAATGGGCTACCCTCTGACTCCACTGACATTGGATTCCTTTTGCCATCGAGAGTTAGATACATGACGGGAACACATTCCATAACAACTTCTGTATTACTTACTTCTCTTACTTTGGCTGATGATTTGAAGGGATATATCATGGTGGGCAGCTTCTTGGAAACATTAACATGTATACTTGTTCACATATCCCTGAATCAGGAGGCAGAGGGAGACTCTCACCTTTGCCCCCGTGGTCCTATTACCCTACATCTACCAGCAAGCCCTGATATTCTACTCCCACTGTCCCCCCCACCCCCCACCCCAAGCAGAATCAATAGCTGGAGATTAAGAGTTCAAACACCCTTTAATCCCAGCACTCAGGAGGCAGAGGCAGG
>NC_034602.1:9529322-9530367 GCF_900095145.1 Mus pahari
AGGGCTACACAGAGAAACCCTGTCTCGAAAAACCAAAAAAAAAAAAAAAAAAAAAGAGTTCAAACGCGAATCTGCATGAGTCTCTAGTGGACATTTCACTTCCAAACCATAGCAATCCCTGTGTCCCTACAACCCCAGAGCAGTCCACCCTGCCTTCTCCCTCTTGCTCCTGGAATGTCAGGAGAGCAGGGTACCAAAGGATGTACACAGGCCAAAAACAAAAGTAGATAATGAATTTCTTCTTTTTGCATGAGACTAAATGCTATGTAGCCTTTGAAGAAAGGGATAAGAACATCTTAACTCTATGGCCCTTGGCAATGGCATACCTGGTTGGGAGCCTGGGGAAAGGTCGTGGGCTGGGGTGCAAAAGAAAGTATGCAAGGATTTACTCAAGACTGTAACCATCTAATACCTGGACATCTCAAATTTTTCTTGATCAAACAAGATAATAATAAGTAGGGAATGAGAAATTCCAAAATATAAAATGTCATAAGAAAAAAATTAAAGCTAAACAAGTCTTCATATTTTTTACCTCATTATAATGAGTGAATTTATGTCTATAAACAATGACTTTATGGGAAATGTTATTTAATTAGTTAATTGTTCATAAACTAGAGAATAAAATGTTCCTGGCGATATCTGATTGTGTTACAGAAGATGTTAGGTTGCAGCCATTAGTTCTATCATTCCTATACTTTTTACTACAGGGATGGAGAGTCTTGTATTTGGTACTACATGCTGTTCAGCTTTAAATTATAACAACAACTAGTTGGCTCTATCACAGTATACTTCTGCTGAGCTATCCATTGGATGACGCATTCAACGTATTCCATTCAGCAGATACCCACCCCCCCATCTCATTTTTTCCTATTGTAGTATTCTGATATTTTGCTTTTTTTTTTTTTTTAGATTTATTTATTTATTATATGTAAGTACACTGTAGCTATCTTCAGACACTCCAGAAGAGGGCATCAGATCTCGTTACAGATGGTTGTGAGCCACCATGTGGTTGCTGGGATTTGAACTCAGGACCTTCGGAAGAGCA
>NC_034602.1:9530378-9578379 GCF_900095145.1 Mus pahari
GATGGTTGTGAGCCACCATGTGGTTGCTGGGATTTGAACTCAGGACCTTCGGAAGAGCAATCAGGTGCTCTTACCTGCTGAGCCATCTCACCAGCCCCGATATTTTGCTTTTTAAGACTTCAGTTAACTCATGGTCAGTCATGTCCTGAAAATATTAAATGGAAGCTTCTAGATGATAGGAAATCATAAGTTTCATACTGCATGCTATCCCAAAGTATGTCATGGAATCTTAAGTCAATGCCATTCTGTCTTTTCTAGAGTATGAATCATCTCAGCATGATCCAGCTTGTTGATTTGCTTGTGATACTAGTGAGGTTCCACAGTGTTTGTGGGCTATCACAGGCAGTTTTGAGCAGATGTTGTATGTCTGCATGCATGTACCTCTCAGATAAGGAAACATAACTGTACTTTAACTTGGCAGCTTCTTGTGATCTGAATGGATATTTTCTAAGTAGAGAAGGTGAGGGTGACAAGTTCATGGCTCAGGTCTGAACCACATGCTGCATTATGTCACGTTAACTGATAACAGGCAGCATCCCTGAATGATACCAGTTATTCTCAATAATACAAACTATCTGGTGAGCAGCTTAACAGATAGTGGTTCAGTAGTCTCAACATGTGTGTTTAATTAAGAAATTAAATGTATGACAACTAGGAAGTTGGTATATGATGTGAGTTGGCTGTAACCTTGGCAGCAGTATATAAAACAATATGCCCTTGGCAGTGGACAAAGCCAAGAATCATCCTCGTGTGATGCTTAGCTCGGTAATGCCATGACATACCACAGAAGGGAAGACCATTAGGCAATACTTGCTGCCTCTTCCTTTCACCCAAAAAGGTGGCTGGCAAAGTCACCTGGTTAATAGCAAAAATGCATGAAAATGTTTTAAACTACAACAACAAGCTACTTGTTTTCTATAACATGGTACAAGTACCAGGATTCAAACTTTACATTTGTTGAAAATATTTTATATTTGTATTACTACTAGTCTTCGGTCAAGTCTTTTATTTTCCCCGAAGAACAGACTGAAGTGGATGAGGAAAGTGGCTGAGCAGGTGGCCCCAAGAGTGACGAAATGCCCAGTAGGAGTTGGGAAAACTAAATACTGATCTTTGTTTTTTCCAAGAGGATTCTTGTGTTTCTAAGACATTATGACCACGGTACAAGGGGCCACTCAGCTGTGGTCCTCTCAGCACAGTAAGAAGTCTGTGTCTGGGATTCAGGGGACAAGAAAGGAGTCTTCTAAGATAAGGTTCTATGGCGAGAGCATCCCTCTTTCTGGGTTATGTGAGATGGACAAAGCATGTGGCCCTCTGAGGTAACAAAGGAAACTGGCCTCAGAGAAATGACACAGCCTAGATGCTTACCCATAAAAATGCCATTGCTCAGAGCAGTGCACAGCTCTGTCTTGAAAAGCTTTCGGTGAGTTATGGGTCTGTGAGCCACTTAGGACTAAATTCTTTTGCTTCAATTTTTAGCCACGACACAGGTTGACTCCTTCTTTTCCTCCCCTTTGAAACAGATTCCAAAGAAGTGAAGATATTTAAATCATCAAATCTCACTTCTTCCTTCATTCATCTACTGGTTCATTTACTTACTGAGTGGCCCTGCATGCAGGACCTGTGGTAAAAGCTGAGAATTCAGAGACAGACAGACACCAACTCCTGCTCCCACAATGTTATAATCAGAAAGACTGACCCAACCCATTCCTAGATGTCATGCTGAGAAACAAATTAATCAAATACTTGCCAGATGGTCTAAGCAGTCGGAAGTAAACAGAGAAGGTACTGAGCCACAGAAGGAACAAGAAACAGGAGATTGCTAGGTGGGCAAAGTGACATTTAAACACACATTCAGCCTTAAAGGATGTACCCTGCCACCACTGGTCGTATTGATGTGAACAGGCCTTAGTTTGGGAGGGCGATCTTGGAGCCAGAGTCAACTGGACAGAGCTTACTTTTCCCACAGCAAAATTCTTTTCTGTAGGACATGGGATTATGACCTAACTAGCTTAGCAGCCACAAAAATATTTCAAAGTCAAAACACGGAATCTGTTGTCCGGTTGCTGGTGACAGCAAAATGTTCATTTGGCTATGCTGGGTAACTAGAAACCAATCTCTCTGCTTCTTATTGCTTGCAGGTTTGTTGTTGTTTTTTAACCTTAACACACACACACACACACACACACATGCACGCACAATAAAAATACATACACACAAACACACACACAGGGGAATTTTCAGGACAAACTTCTAGATTGTTGTATCTGCAAGGTGCTTTTACTTTCAACATTTCCTCTACCAAGACTTCAGCACCACTTGAAAAATGTCCACAAGGTCCTTACTGAGGAAGGGGTATCACTTAGGAGCCATGTCTACAACATGCCTCACTTTGTTGGACATCAACAGCACCATGTTTAGCTTCTCACACTCTTCTGCAGGACAGTGCTATCTGTCTTGAGAAGGAGTGGGAGCTGTTAGAGATACCTGCTGTGGGCATGGGATGGAGTCATATGCTGTCACCTTAGTATGAGCACTAGATTAAGGAGGTAGCTGCCAGATTTCTTCATTGTATAAATATAGCCCCCCCCCTTTGTGATTGTGAAATGTTCTGGGGGTGATATTTTGAGGCCACATGCTTTTCTTGTTTTCCATGACATTTCAGGAGGAGTTTGAAGAGCTCAGGGCTCTATGAAAATAGTGTTATCTAGGCATTATATCTGATTAACTGCATTTCATAATAAGGCTTTCATTAAAAACTGTTATCTTGTGGGAAATAAATAGACTTCTCTTGACTTGGCCAAAGAATAAATAGTGCTAAAGAAGCCAATTACTGCTATTATTATTCAAAAGGAGTGGGTAACCCTTAGGATCAGGTCTCTTGTCTCCCAAATATTCTTCACTAAATGTTGGTCCTGCTTCCTTTGTCTTTCATCTTTCAATGCCAAAGAATTACTAATGGAAGACTCTGTGGGAGGCATGGGTAATCACATCTTCCTTAGAACCATCAACTATAACTCTAGATTGGGCAGATTAATGTTGGATTTTATTTTTAAAAGCCACAACTTGGTAGCGTTTATATGAATGCAATCCCTGTTACTGAGTCTAAACACAAGGACCTGTCCTGTAGACTTCCTGCTGTGATATAGTCCATGGGGTAATTGAATTAGGGTAATAGGGTTGAAACATTTTGTAATTTAATGAGTTTGTGGATTTCTTATTCCCAGAATTATAAAAGAACCTCTGTGAATGTCAAATTCAGTAATTATCACACTGAACAGAATTTGGCTCTATTTAACCAACTGGCAGACCCTGTAGATAACAACACGATTTGATATTTATAAAAAGCCTACCCACACCCCCACTCTTAGAAACAAATTCATTAAGTTTAAAGGTTCTCACAATTTTGTGAAGAAATTCACTTTTCTGGAACTTTCTAAAGTCTCTAAATTAGACATTAAAAAGGGGGGGGGCATTTTTTAAATATAATCCTACAGCTTTCCCTATATTACAGTGGCTGGTTATGGACCAAGACACTAACCGGCTTGCATTTGATGGATATTAATGGAGGATGAAGATGAAGATGATGATGTTGATAAAATGCAAAGTCTCTGTGGTGTTAAGAGTAATAAACAACTGAATTCAGGGAAGGGGGATGAAATCAGGATGTGGCAAAGCTGAGGTGTTAAATCCTGGCATTAGGTGCACATGTGGATGGATTCGGAGTAAAAGCACAGAAGTATCGGTTTTGCCATTCCTTGCACTTTCCCCTAGTAGTACTGCTGCCAAACGTGCAAAGAAACAGCAATAGCCATCTTTATATGCCCAGTGCTTACAAAGATATTTCAGTCTGACCAGCAGCTCCAGAAAGGGACAACCATTGCTTTCCCTCCTTGAAAGGTGAAAATCCCTGGTGCTGGAGAGTTTAGGCAACATCCTATGGACTAACCTGGCTGCAACCCTAACAAACAGCATGGCCCTAGGATCTGAGAGCATAAAGACAGACGACCTGGCCTCCCAAACTGTGCTGTCTCTTCACTGAGGACCAGGAGAGTTAGAGCCCTCCTCACAGGAAGACTGATGAAAGTGTCATGTGAACACCATAGTGTCTCCCGTAAGGCAGCCCCTGTGCTATGATAGATCCAGGCAGAACATGAAGATCCCCCATCCCGAGTTCTGGTGTCTAACCTGTGAGCGCTGCTCTTCTTAACAACATGAAAAGCCAATAGCATCCATTGTCAGGGAGAACTCACTCAACCCTTGTTCTGTGTTTCTCCCTCAGGGCCAACATTACTGGCAGAGAAAATGAAGGCAGGATAATAACCATCATAGACATTATGAAATGGCTTCTTATCTGAATCCATACTTTCACCCCCTTTAGTGCCTCCACAAACCACTCCAGACTGACAGGATTATCGTCTCTATGGCTCACAGGCATGTTTCTCTTTTCCATTTGAGTCTCAAGTCTCCTTTGCTTTCTAAGCTGACATCAGATGATGAGGGAAGATTCAAGTGAGGTTTTACTCAAACCCAACATGGAGACTGGAGACCCAAAGGAAAAGTCGTGTGCTAAGCTGTTTTGCCTCTGAAGCAAGTTCCATAAAAACACAGTCCAACTAAAAAGTCTACTTTATAGTAAAAGACACTAAAAGAAGCTATGCCTTGCCTCTTACCCTTTGATACAATGTGTGGCTATTCCTCTGGGCCAGCCTAGGACAGTCTTGGTTTATACCTGCTTTCCCAGTATAATTTTAAATAGCACCCCATTGCATCCTCAGAATATCTCCATTTTGGATGATAAATACATACCTAAGTAATAATACTTCTCATTAGGTGATTTTTTTAAAATACTTGTAATTCTTACATACAAATAGAAAGCACAAACAGTGAAGGTCCAGAAACATGGACTGGCCTTCCATCTTTGTTTTGGAATCATTATTCCCATCACTCCATGTCAATTTAAATAAGTAAGGGTAACATTTTGTTTTGTACTGTTTTCATTCAAAAGGACCACTCTCTGTAGGGAGGATAACTAAATGGACAATGTGATTTGAGAAATCAAGAGACTGTGGCAGTAAATGGAGATCACAACATAGATTGGGAACTTATATCCAATTTTGGAGAGGAGCAAAAGGCAAAATAGGACACAGGAAACTTTCTGAGCAGAGCAAGTGTCAGGCAGAGCTGTCAAAGCAATGGCTGGAGGCCTTGATGTCCCAAGCCTTGAGGACGAGAGGTGTCTCACAGTGCTACAGTGTATGCCTTAGGGGTGTGTGTGTGTGTGTGTGTGTGTGTGTGTGTGTGTGTGTGTGTGATATGTTTGTGATGCCCTAGGTTTGAACTCAGTTCTGTCATAAAGCGGGGAAGTGGAAAGAGAAGGACACTATGGCTTGAGTTTGCCTGTACCTATTTGAACCTCATGGACAGTTACAGGGGCTCAGAAGGCCCCACCGCTCTCTGGAGACGCTTGGCAGTTAATGATTGCTTTGGGAAAGGGGAGTCATTTTCTTTATTGCCACAACCACTGGTAAGTTGCCCACGTTTCAGTAATATCCTGTCTATGCTCATGCAGTCAACCCTAACTCAGTGGATCCCAGAATAAGACATGAATTGGGCACAGTGGTGTCTGACTTTAATCCCAGCACTCTGGGAAGCAAGGCAGGTGGATCTTTCTAAGTTCCAGGCCAGCCTGGTCTATATAGCAAGTTCCAGGACAGCAGAGATCCTGTTTCAAATAAATATCGACATGAAAATAGTAGGGAGACATACTGTGAAGAAAGGTTTTAGCAGAAGAGGAGAAGAGTAACGGATGGGTGGGAAACATAACCGAAATTCATCCTGCATGTGTGTTATCAAAGAATAAAAAGTAATGTGGAGGGGAAAATAGAGCCTCTAATCCCAGCATCTAGGCAGGCTCCACCTTTCTCTCTTTGATCCCCTGGTCTCTTCCTGATTCTTTTGTTTTGCTTTGTTTTGAGACTGGTCTGGCTGGCCTGGAACTCCATGATCTTGAGTGTGGCCACATCCAGTTTTTTGTGGTACAGGAGTTAGAGCCTAAGACTTTGTGCCCATTGTGCAAGCACCTTTGCTTTCTTTAAATTACATTTTCATTATTATTTTTTAGTTGTGTGCATATGACTCTGTGCGGGTTTGTGTGTGTGAGTGTAGATGCCTTCAGACAGTAAAGGCCATGGGAACTCCTGGAGTGTTGTGTGGTTGTGAACTAACTGATATGGGTGTTGGGAACTGAACTCAGGTCCTCTAGCAGTCTGAACTTTTAACTGCTGAGCCACCTTTCCAGACTCTGGGGTTTTGTCACATTAGACAAGTCTCACTTTGTAGGCCTTGATGGTCTCAACAATCCATCTATCACTCTTTCTTAAAGGCTGGGGTTATGGAAGGAACCACCACACCTCACTTTCTACCCCATTTCTAAATAAAAAGTTATTGTACTGAGAAGTTCATTGTTTTTACCAAATCCGTCCAACTCCTCTCATGGCCCAAAGCCCTTTTTCTTCCGGGTGTTGTGCATTCTTTCTTGACTGAGTCTCCACAGTGACAGTGTGTGCAGGGATGCAGGCGGCCCACGGAACACGGGCTGCACTGACTCTTCCTCCTCCCTGGCAGCCATCACTTGCCAATAGCTCCTCATTGGGCTGCGGTGAGCATTCCTTGTTTTTTGTTTTTTGTTTTTTCTTTAAAGCTAACTGTGACATGCTTTGTGAAAGACTACTGTCTGCAGAACTTCTAATAACACATCGTTCTGTGTACACTGCTGAATATGTATATGTGCATATTTTGATGTTGAAGGCGAGCTATTTTTAGTTTCCTTTTTGGTGTGTTTGGAGTGACTCCTAACTGTTGCTATGCTGCTATGGGAACAGTATCCATGTACACTGGCATGTTTACAATTGTTTAAAACACTACAAACTTCCCGGGGCAGAGGCAAAGGACTTGCTCCCATCAACGTTGCCCCATGCTTTTCTTTTATTATTAGTTTACTACTCCCAGGTCCATGTTGGAGTCTGCTTAAACCCAATCCATTTTGTATCTGTGTCTGCACCAAAGGCTTCCCCCCTCTGATATACATCATTATTTAATTAATTTTACATCTCTAACAACAGTACTGCAGAAAACAAATTTAAAAAAAATGTCCCCCTGAAGTCAGAAATATTATGTGTTCTTGTTAGGGGTTGAAAATTGAAGAGCTTCCAGGTAAGAAATAGAAATGGCATCCCTTGAGGATATATTGACTTTGTACAATGTTTAGGAGTAGGGGCCTGAATGGGAAGTTAAGTCTGACCATCATAATTCTTCTTGGTTATATCAGCTGAATTTAAAGACTATTCTAATCACCAGGAAGATGCAGACTAGAAACTTCCAGCCTTTTCTAATCAGGGACAATTAGGTATCTGAGAATCTTTTCAATTTTTGGAAAATCAGTTCTAATAGAAACTCAGAAATTAGCGAGGCAGTAGTGATGCACACTTTTAATCCCAGAACTCAGGAGGCAGAGGTAAGTGGATCTCTGAGTTCGAGGCCAGAGGCCAGCATTGGTCTACAGAGCAAGTTCCAGGACAGCCAGGGCTACAAAGAGAGAAAGAAAGAAAGAAAGAAAGAAAGAAAGAAAGAAAGAAAGAAAGAAAGAAAGAAAGAAAGAAAGGGAAGAAAAGGAAGAAATAAATAAAGAAATTAAGGTGAATGAAGAATGAGAAAAATGTCTGAAGACATCAAAGAAGTGGTCTTGCCAGGCGCATGCCTTTAATCTCAGCACTCGGGAGGCAGAGGCAGGCGGATCTCTGAGTTCGAGGCCAGCCTGGTCTACAGAGTGAGTTCCAGGACAGCCAGGGCTATACAGAGAAACCCTCTCTCGAAAAACCTAAATAAATAAATAAATAAATAAATAAATAAATAAATAAATAAATAAAAATATTGGTCTTCCTAGTGTGTGTTAAAGGCATGTGAAACTGGAAATAGAATCCATCATCACTAATTCCAGAATGGCTAGGTATAGTCATGTGCTCCAATAGAGCACACATTCTTACTAGTCTCCTCTAAGACATTCTTTCCTACGTTTAAGATCTATTTGCATATGTATATAGTGTGATAAGTTTAAATTGCCATAAGGAAGTCTGTTTATATTTGTCTTCAACCAAAATCTCATTTTTGTCATCTTGCTGAAACAGCCATTTAAGTCACACAGAAAAGGAAAGCCCAGTTTTGGTGACTTTCTGTTTTAATCCCAGCACCCTGGAGCCTGAGGTGGGAGGCCTGACAAGAATCCGAGGCCAGCCTGGGCTGCACAGTGAGTTTGAGGCCAGCCTGGGTTGCACAGTGAGTTTGAGGCCAGCCTGGGTTGCACAGTGAGTTTGAGGCCAGCCTGGGTTGCACAGTGAGTTTGAGGCCAGCCTGGGGGATATGTAGCAAGACCCTGTCTCTAACAATCAAAACAAAAACAAACAACAAAACCACGTCGTCTCCCAACCCCCACCTCCCAACCCTCCCCTGCTCTCAGCCTTCACATACAACAAAACGTCAAATAGGAGCATGGTTTACGATCCAAAATGGGCATGATTTATGAACCCCAGCAGCCGTCCTGACCCGCGTGTGTCTGTCTGTCGGACATGTGTAGATGGGGGGCGGGGGGGTTGAAAAGGCATTTCTGGCCAGGACCCTTCCCCCAAAGCATTTTTGCAGTTTCTCTGCGCCAACTCATCTGTGAATATATCATTCTAAATCCTCCATAATCGTAGATCTGTAGATCTGCGTGTGAGTCGTCGTGGTCGTCTTCTCCCACTCCCCCTCTTCTTCCTCTCCTTCTCTGTGGAAAGGATTACTCTCTGCCCCTTGAAGCTTAACTGCAGTTAAGAATGTGACCAGGAAGCTGGGCATGGTGGCACACGCCTTTAATCCCAGCACTCGGGAGGCAGAGGCAGGTGGATTTCTGAGTTCGAGGTCAGCCTGGTCTACAAAGTGAGTTCCAGGACAGCCAGGGCTACACAGAGAAACCCTATCTCGAAAAACCAAAAAAAAAAAAAAAAAAAAAAAAGAATGTGACCAGGAGGTCACATTTAGATTAGAACCCAGTAAAACCTGATGAGCTGGCTAAGCAGGACAGTGGGGGAAACTCGCAGGTCCTACTGTGGCTGCTTTCCTCTGGAGTGGGTGTGGGCGGGGGTCACGGGAGTGCCTAACAGGAAGTGAATCTGGCACGGGCTCAGGCCAGAGGCCAGGAGACCCAGGCAAACCAGCAGGATGGGATGTAAGGGATTGGCTGCCTTGGAGCATCATCTCCACCTCCACCCCCGCCCCAGCAGCCGCTAATTGGCTTTCTCATCGAGATTCTCTGCACAAGCAGCTTTCCATCTCCATTCTGTCTCTGAGGGAATTTCCCAAACTAACCTCCTTTAAGCTTTCCTGAGGGACTATTTGTGGGGGCAGGTGGAGGAATTTCCCACCTTCTGACCACAGTGTAGCCTGGAGAGATTTACTGCTGATCTCCATTTGGGGAGCTTTCTTTTCGGCTCACCACTACTTCCTGTTTCCCAGCGGTCTCTGCTCTCAGCAGAGGGAAAATGAACATGTTTATAATACAGTGATGCAAGCCTCCTAGTTCTGGGCCACTGTGACATTGAATTTGTAAGTCAGGCCCCAAAACCTTGCTGAGAGATTTGGAGGGATAACACTGAAAATTACAGAAGTATTTGGAGTATAGCTTGTTATTCGTGTGCCACAGAAAGGATTGTTTCATAGATTTGTCGCTCCTGATTTAAGAGCGATAGAAACGCCTCTGTTATCAGAAACCACTAGCTGCTGGAGAGATAGATGCCTGAGAGCCGGTGCTCATGTAGAGGGTTGGAGTTTGGTTCCCAGTATTTGCATAGTACATCTTCTCACACCCAGTTGAGTCTCTAGCTTCGGGACAAATGAGGCCCCTGGCCTTCACAACATATACATATGTGCACATACCCACATGCAAATAATTAAAAAGTGCTGGGGCTGGAACTTACATCGTCACAAAGGCTGGGCAAGCACCCCATGCCTGTGCACATGGCACACCCTCGATGCCCCTTTCTTTTTCACTTAATAACAGGGCAGTGCCGCTCACGGAGTACCCCAGTGTGATAAGCACGGTGCGGGGGAGTTCGTAGTCACTTCTCATTTGATTCTGGTAAAAGTCCGGAGGAGTAGGCTCATTAGACCCAATTAACCAGCCGGGGTAGCTGACAGCCACCTTTCCCTGGCTGGTTTTATCTATCTATCTATCTATCTATCTATCTATCTATCTATCTATCTATCTATCTATCTATTATAAATAAATAAGGAGGGAGAAAAGAGTTTATTTTGCATACACTCCTATATTGCTGTTCATTATTGAAGGAAGTCAACAGAAACTGGAAAGGCAGATCCTGGAGGCAGGAGCTGATGCAGAGGTCTTGGAAGATGCTGCTCACTGGCTTGCTTCCCCTGGTTTGCTCAGCCTGCTTTCTTACAGAATTGGCATTACATACCATGGCCTCGGGCCTTCCCCGTCTTTCTCATTGATCACTAATTTAGAAAATACCTTACAACTGGATCTCATGGAGACATTTCCTCAACTGAGGCTCCTTCCTCTCTGATGACTCTGTCTGTGTCAAGTTGACACCCAAAATCAGCCAGTACAGTAAGCCATTATATAGTCATGTGCAGATTTTAGAAAAGTATAAGAAAAGAGAGAGGGAGAGAGAGAGAGAGAAATGCTATTGCCTGGACTTAGCACTCTAGAGAAACCCTGGCTGGTTTTAAATAGCACTCCGAGTGTGTGGAATGCCCAAAGTCCGTGCTCATAGTCATTCAGTCATGAGCTTGTATCAAAGTTTGGGGCTTTTTCATGGGTCTTTAAAGGGCTACTACCAACAAAGTGGTGGGAAAGACCTTGAGAAGGAGCAGATCTCAAAACCAAAAATATTTTTTGAAGCAGTATGGGTGGTCTTTACTGATGGTCATTGTACCTGGCAGGCCCTCTTTACTGTGTCCTGGGGAACTGCTGCTGAGCCGGAAGGTACTGAGAATAAACCTATGCAAGTTACATCAGTCAAACCACCTAACTAGTTCTTTCTCCTAGAGAACTTTTCCAGTTAACCCCGCTTGCTACCCTAGCTTTGTTCATTTTATCAAGGTCCTTAGAATTAATTCCCTGGGGGGCAGGTCCAGCCTTTCTCTGGCCCTGAGAGGAGGAGGTTTACTTAATCCTCTGGGAACTGTGTTGTATAGTTGACCTACTTTCCTGACTCTTAATTGCCTTTAAACCAGCCAGATTAATATCTGTGTGCATGCATGCATGTATGTGTATACACATATATGTGCACACTCTCACATGTACTTGTGTGCCCGTGTGGTCTGGGTCCTCGAGAGGATAGATTATTAGGTGACCTTCGAAAAGTACTGCAAGTATTTTCAGTTCCACCAGAGGAGTGAGCAGCATCTGGGGTGCTGGAGGCCACCCCGGGAGTGAGGAACATGGTCCTGGGAAGTCCCAAAGGCTGCAGCAGCTGCAGGAAGGTTCCCTTACCCACACTTCCTCTGATTGCTGAGAAGTTGCCCAGTGACAGACCTGCATTCCTTAGTCTAAGGGCTAGGGTTCAAATATTAGTCTAATTTCTAGTTGTGGAACTTGGGGTGAGTAAGTCTTTTATTTAATTGCTGTTCTGGGGATCGAATTCAGGGTCTCACCCATGCTAGGTAATACTCTACACTGAGTTATATTCAAGCCCAAGCCTTATTTTATTTTATCAGAACAGGATAGCAAGCAGCCTATGCAGGGCAAGAACTCGCTATGCAGTCAAAGATGACCTTAAACTCCCGAATCTCCTACCTCCTAAAAAATGCTGGAATCACAAGTTTGTGCTATCATGTCTGGCTCTGCCCATTATTTGTTAAACTGCCAGGAAACATACCCCAGCCTTTAAGCTGTGAACATGCAGGCTGAGTTTTCATTTCAGGGACTCAGGTGGCAAAAAGAGGGCAAGCACTATGTGCCTGATGCCCTGTACCAGGAAAGGCAAGCAGGGACTAGAGGAAGTGGGGAATGCCTTCCACAGTCTAAGGGGCATGGCTTCCTAGTCTTCACTATTGCCAGGACATCTTCTCAGTAGCTTATGCAACTTCAGGGGCCTAAGTAGCCAGTGCCAGAATTAGGCCTGCAGTCTGCTTTCCAGAAAACGAAACAAGTCTTTTAAAGTCAAAGCTAGCCCTCCACAGCTCTTCCTAAGCAGGCAGCTGTTGGGCCTTAATTGGCCTTAGTTTGGGCCTTGAGAACAAACCACAGCCTGGCTCAATCTTTCTCCTCTGCTTGAGAATGACTCAGCATGACCTACTGACCTGAATGAGACGGTCTCTGTCTAGCTACCACTGATGTGTCAATTTCTTATAGGCCCCGTGAGATCACCCCATGTCATCTGACCCCATACCCCTGTCCCCACCTCCTTGCCCTCTCTATATAAGCAAGTGCCTAGTTTATTAAAGTGAGTTCCTGCTTTGACGAGATTCCCAGCCCTGTGTGTTTCTTTTGGGCCGTTGACACTTGACACTCGACATCCCGCTCATCCCAGGACCGACCCGGCTGGAACAGGTTCTCTCCTCTTGCCTGGACCTGCTGGTGAAGAGCCACAAATTCATCATGTGTTCCCTTGCAGACAATGGTACACTTTACTGTCAATGTCCCCTTCCCTGTAAGTGCCACTGTCCTTCCTGCCATGGTGCAGGCGAGCAGGGGACAGCAGTGGACGGCACCATCAAATCAGGGGCTGAGAGTTTCTCATTCACAGAATGACAAGACCCTGCCCTGTACCGTGCAGTATCCGGACGGAGTGATGGAATGTTCTAGAATCTCAAGAACAGCCCAGCTCTGTCTGGCAGCCGTATTGGCACACCCAGCAGAGACTGCCCAGGTTCTCATTTCAACCTCCATCTTCCAGCCCAACACATAAATCTCAAGCATTGCTGTTTGTTTGTTGAGTAGGGTCTTATGTAATTCCTCCAGTTTCCCATGTAGCTAGGACTAGCTTTGAACTCCTGATCCTCCCGCCTCTACCTCCCACATGCTGGGATGACAGACACATGCCTCTATAGTTGGATTAATTTCAAAACTGAATACTAAAACCGAAACAGACCAAATAACCCTCAAGGATGTTTTTCTCTATAAGTTAAAGGTATCACAGCTGTTGCTTAATGATCTATGTACAATGGTTTGATGGTATTCCTCGTACAAGGTGGGCCTTATGGGATATGGGAGACTGGCAACAAACAGAGTTACCAGCCGATTAGGAGAACCCTGCTGCTGTGTCCAAGGTACACTGGGCACCTCCAAGGGTGATTTGATACCAGAGAGATCTATATTGTAGCTCTTCATGGGTGAAGCCCGGTTGTAGAAAAACCTCAGGCGACTGTTGGCCCAGAATGCATTGATTCCTTTCATGACTGTTTCTGTGGACTATAATGTAAGAGTCGGAGGAAGGTTAGAGTATCATTTGAACTTGATGCAACTCTTCATAGTTCCATGCTTTTGTGTTGCTTGAAAGAGAAAAGAAAACCAACCAGGCCAACTCCTTCTAAGCAGCTTCCTGGCAGCCATGGTAGAGATTGTTATTTTCCTTCTTATCTGTTTGATTACTGAGAATGCTCCATGTCCCTTGTGTCTGTCTAGTTGTGATTACCTGGGGCTGCCTACTACTAGAACTTTCCCGACTGATAGGTCAGCAGATCTGTACACGTTGGCATCCATGACTGCTTCTGCTGTATCCATGCCTGGGTGTCACTACAGTTCTGCATACTGTTGATGTTTTATCTTTCCAGACCCATCTCTGGGAAAGTTGCCACCTTTTAAGCACAGTTCTGTGCTTCACAGTGCCCACATGGACTCGGGAGAGTGAGGTCATGTCTTCATTATCTGTCCCAGGCCATCACAGTCCTTGCTGGTCCCCATGATCAGTGCTCTAATGCAGTGCAACTAGATGATTGTGAGCCAAACAGTCAGTTTTTCTCACAGTATTTTTAGCTTCTGATTTAGCCACAATTCTAAAAATAAGCAGTTGTTAGTAGATTTAAAATGCATTACCCATAAATTCTCTGAAGTGTATTAAATATGATTTCAAATTTTACTCTTACAAGATGCCATTGCTTATGTAGATAGGAGATGAGGGACCCACACCAGTAAAGGCTGCAATCATAGCCTTACTTACAGGTCCTTCCTCTGATCACAGATGCCATCTTTGACGTTACCTATTTTTCAAAGATATTTTCAGTTTAAATATTTGCTATGACTTAGATATCATGACGTGTCTTGGATGACCTTTAAATGTGGTGAGGACCACAGTAGCAAGACCTTGCTGCTGTCCCCATTCCTGTAAAATAAATAAACAAACAAAGCTTTAAACATGAAAAAAGGCAATTGCATTCTTGGGCTCAAAGTTGAATCTCAGAAGAAATGAGTCACAGACTTAGACCGGACATCTAAAAATCAGTTGCTCTCTGTCTGTACTCCCCTCCCGCTGTCCACATCGACTTGTGTGCTCTACTCTCCTGTCAATGGAGGCATCAGCTGTGGGAAGTACATGGTGCTGGGGCATGGCAATGGGGCATGGCAACGGGGCCTAGCTTCTGCTTCACTCTGAAATTCCTTCTTAGAAAAATGAGCACTTGAAGTGGCAAGGGCAAGGTATGCCTCCAATTTAAGAGGCACTCATTTTACACGTGTTATCTTTAATAACAGTGATTTTGATTTTATAATTTCTGAGATGACCTTATCCAGAAGAGTGTTCATAGTCGTGATTATTCAGTACTATGTTAATTTCCTACTATTTCCATAGTATTTAGTAGACATTTATTAGGCATCATGTATGTTTGCCTCCTTGAAAAAGTAATGCACTCATTTGGCAAGTATTGATTTTTCACGTCAATACACAAAGAAAACGCCTAAGAAAAATGGGATCAGCTACAGTGCCCTCCTCCTCCAGTTGTTGTTGTTGTTGTTGTTGTTGTTGTTGTTGTTGTTGTTGTTGTTTTAAGTGACATAGTCCTAAAGGTGAGTCTACATTCACTGTCTCCAGTTTCTCTCTCTTTCCACACACACTATGGAGATTGGCTTTCTGAAGTCCTGGGAAGCTCACAGGCCACATCGTAGGGATGTATGCTGGTAGAGAACTGCCCAGCTCTGCCCTTCCTTCCTTGGAAATGGCTTCTTAACATGGGTTTCGGGGCACACCACCCTCTCCCATCCTCATCCCCATCCTTGGCTTTTCTCTTCAGACCTCTTTGCTAGTCTACCTCCTCTTCTCTCTGGCCTTGACCATCCTACAAAAGTCATTTAAGGTATGTCTCCAACTCTGACTCTCCCCTGAACCTCAGACTTTTACCATCGAAGACTGAATATCTCAAACTTAAGTGCAAACCTGGGATTCTATCTTTTCTCTTGAAGCCTGTTCTACTCACAGCCTACACCAGCTCAGCTGGTCATCACTTCCAAAACTACGGAGTCCCCCACATGCCTCTTTCTTCCCCCTAATCTTTTTACAGCCTACATCCAACAAATTTTCAGCATTTCTGCTTTCTCCTAAGACACAGTCCCTCTCTCTCGGATTATTGCACCAGACTCCCAACAAGTCTGCCTATTCCTATTCTTACCAATGTGTGGCCCCGACTCAAGAACTCAGGCAACATGATGCTTCAAAACTGTAATTCAAACGTAAGCTCACAAGCTCACAGTTGAGCCCATTTCATTCAGGGTGAAGATGAGTATTTGCAGAGGCTGACACACCCCAGGTGACCAGCTCCGTCACCTCTCTGGTTTCAACTCCTGCTCATCTCCCGTTGACACATTTGCCTCCACCCACTACAGTGTCTCACCTGTTCCTCCGACTCCCTTAGCCATACTGGAGCCCTCAGCCTGGAGTGCTCTCCTTGTTCATGCGCTCCATCCCTCACTTCTTCTTCAAGAGCCGGCACTGCCAGCTCCTTAAGCCTGAACTGCCTTCCCTCGTTATGCTGCACACATCCGATGTCTTGGCCTGGCCTGGTATTTCGTTTTCCACATTCCGTGCACACATTGGAATGACTGGTTCACTATGTTGATAGTTTATTTTCTACCTTCCACCTCTATATAACTTCTGTTAGGACAGGGGTCCTTGTCTTATTCTCTGATGTACTCTAAACACCAGGATCAGTGCTTAGAGCATAGCTTGAAACCACTCGATGTATTGAAGTGGACTTCTAAACCTCTAAGGCAGGAATGATGGGCACAGGAAAGTCTCTAAGAGTCCTCTTTGTGTTAATTTAGTGACTTTAACAGGGTTTTATACCTCTCACTTCCTGGTCACAGATTAACAACCACCTCTCCCACCAACCCATATCCCTCTCCGTTTGGTAATCTCCTTTGAAATACTGGAGTTATCTGGGTATCTCTCTTCTGGAGGCATCTGAAGGGCCTGGGATAGAGAATAGGTTGGGGAAAGTTTCACGGTCAAGCACCTCAGTCTTCACTCTCCAGCAGTTTTCAGGAGACAGCTCATTGGTCCCTTCTGAGAGGCAAACATGGCATTTACAGAGCTGTTAAGTCTCATGACCTACTTTCCCTGAAAACTGGTGGGATTCTGATAGCTTAGTTTCTAGGTGGAACAGTTGACCACTATTACTCCAGATGTGCTGAGGGTTGCAGATGTTACATGTTTATATCAACACTTCCCTTTGGGGATGTATCATGAAATACATTTCTCAGTACTGGGAGATAGGTTACATGTGCCAATGATTAACATTCTGAAACTACTCAAGAATATTTTGTGGTAATGTCAGCCATTACACACTCATGAGCAGGTCAAAAGGACCACACAGTTGGCACAGATATTAAGGGGTCGTTCACCTGTAGGCTCTTTGTCCTGTAGAAGACACTGCCCAGCATTCTCACACATGCCCTTTTTGCTCCTCCCGGGATGCCTTCTGGGAATCTACTATAACAACTGGGTTATACAAATAGAAATATAATCTGTCTGTAATATGGTTAAAATAATTGATATGAATTTCTTAGAAAACTTGATTTTCTTTTGAGACAGGATCTTTCAAGGTAGACTGGTGTAGGACTTCTGTCTAGCCTTAAAATCGGGGTCCTTCTGCCTCTACCTCCTAGGTGCTGGATATACAGGCATGAGCTACCTCATCCCATTCCTTATTATTTATAATAAAGTTTTCCCCCTTAAAGTAACTCTAGTTGAATAAATAATTTGTCACTCAAAATATAAGACTAGTGTTTTAAATAATCACCATATTTTTTAAAATTAAAAGCATTGCTGTAGGAATATAATGGCATTGTGGGACATTGAAATACTTAAAAGAGTTACCAATAATTACACGCCATAATTTTCTGGTCATTTATATGTATTTCCTTCAATCATTTCCTATATACTTCCAGATTGTCCTATACAAAGTGACACCAGTGTCCCTGAAGGGTAAAGTCTCTGAGGTTGGGGGCCCTTTCTGGTCATAATGCAGGGCTCAGTACAAACAAGAACCTGAAATTTTATTTCCAAAATAATGAATTAATGAGTGGTTTTCAGAGGGTTGAAAGCTGACTGTGTACAAGCAATGATGGATTGCTTGTTAGTTCATAAGGAGAGGCCAAAGTCCTAACACTGAACAAACATCAGTCACTGTGACTTCCTCCTGAGCTCAGATCTCACGGGAGGACAGCTTGAGAGGAAAGGAATCGTGACACTGCTTCACCATGAGAAACAATGAAACTAATTTCTTCACTTCTCTGTTCTTTGTCTGCAAAGCACCTGCGCCTAAAATATCTCAGTCCTTGAGATATTGACTGAATGCTATAAAATGGGAGACTGAGCTTGAAATAAAATTGCAAATCATGTTTTGAGTTTGATGTAAAAGCCCAAGAAAAGCAGGTTGGTTGCTCATTTAGATTATAAATGTCATCCAAAATAGAAACCAAAAGGTTAGGTAATTTCTAAATTAGATACTCATTCTTAGAATAATTACCATGTCACCGCATCTGTATACTTCGGTCAAATTTGAATAACACTTTATTGCTCAGAATAATCTTCTATTCTTGTTGCCAGATAATACTTGACGTAATTGCTCTCATGCTCCCTGACTGCAGGAAGGGTGTTGGCTCACATGGCTGGCACAACTCAACTCAGCAGTGCAGCTTAGTTTTGCTGGAACTTTCCAGTCACTTTAAAAAAAAAAAAAAACCAACCAACAACAACAACAAAAACAATAAAACAAACAACAACAACAACAACAAAAAACCTCCCCTACTCCATTTCTTCACAGTCATGAGACCTGATCCACATACAATCAAGAGAGGAGGCCAGCAACTGAAAGGCATTGGATGGAATCATTACAAACTCTGTAGCAACAGTTCTGGGATACAATTTCAGTAACAGATAGCCCTGGACCATTGTGATAGCTGAGCCAATAGAAGGTGGTTTCCAGCCTTTGGTGTTCCTAAGTCAGAGTCAGAAGTTAAGAAATGGTAGTCCATCTCCTTTTATAGTGTGACACCTACAGAATTACACAGAATTCTTCCAAAACAAAAAAACAAGAAAAACAAACAAACAAAAAAAAACCACATGAACTTGTCTTTGGAGGCTCGCTCCTCATTAGGAAAACATTGCTTTTCTAGTGAATATCTCACACCACAAAAATAAAACAAGAGCAGTGTATTTACATTTCAGTTACAGGGTATGGTGGTGTGAATGGGAATGTCGAGGGCTCATCTATTTGAACACTTTGTTCCCAGGTGGTAGCATCCTTTGGGGAGGTTTAGGTGTGGCCTTGCTAGAGGAAGCAGGTCACTGAGAACTCTGGGAACTTAAGCTTCCACCATATTTGCAGTTTGCTCTCTCTCTGCTCTCTGCTTGTGGTTCAAGATGTGAGCTCTCATCTTCCTGCCTCTGCTGTACCATCAAGGACTCTTACTCTTTTGGTATCATAAGCCAAGAATCTCTCTCTTCCTTGTTGCCTTGGTCATAGTGATTTATCACAGCAACAGAAAACAGCTAGTACTCATGGGAATAAGAATGAGTTGCTTTAGCCAGGCGTGGTGGCACATGCCTTTAATCCCAGCACTCAGGAGGCAGAGGCAGGCAGATTTCTGAGTTCGAGGCCAGCCTGGTCTACAAAGTGAGTTCCAGGACAGAGAAACCCTGTCTTGAAAAACCAAAAAAGAAAAGAATGAGTTGCTTTGCTAATCTCTCATTCACATTTCCTAATGGCGAATGCCTTTTTTCTTTCTGAGTTAGAATTGCTTATTTCAAAATTGCTAATAGATTATTTTTAAAAGAATCACTTATTTTATGTGTATGAGTACACTGTAGCTGTCTTCAGACATACCAGGAAAGGGCATCAGATCCCATTACAGATGGTTCTGAGCCTCCATGTGGTTGCTGGGAATTGAACTCAGGACCTCTGGGAGGGCAGTCAGTGTTCTTAACCACTGAGCCATCTCTCCAGCCCCTTGCTAGTAGATTTTAAAGATCCTCATCAGATAGAAAAAAAAGGAGTTGGCGAGATGAAGGATACAATGCTCACTTTTTAATCAATGAAAAAACACCCAAGAAAATTAAAGATGGAGAGATTTATTTTGGATTTACTCAGAGTTTTCCTTTTGTGAGCTCTTGGCTTTGTTTCCCATGACAAGGCAGAACATTGTGACAGGGAGTGTGTGGTGGAGCAAGGCTGCTCATTTAGTGACTGGGATAAAAACACTGGGATAAGACACAGCCTCTGAGGCCATGCTCCTGTGTACTGGCTGCCTCCAACTAGATCCCATCTGCTAAATTTCTATCAATGGGCTAATTCGCTGATGTCAGAGCTCTCAGAATACAGTCACTTCCTCAAGGCCTGGCCTCCAAATGTTGCTGTCCTGGAGACTAAGCCTTGAACTAGGAACTATGAGCCTCTGAGAGACATCCCACGCCCAACTATAACAATAAATCATTTATCTTGATAGGCTCTTTCTACCATATATAACCAGAACCAGACTATGTCATTGTACTTTAGAAACAGAAACAATTATTATATTCTAATGCAAATAAACTTAAAAAAAAAAAAAAAGAAATGCTTTGGGGCTGGAGAGATGGCTCAGCTTAAGAGCACTTGCTGCTCAGAACTCCAGAGGACCCAGATTCAATTTCCAGCACCTACACGGAGGCTCACAACCCTCCAAAATTCTAATCCAGGAGATCCAGCGCCCTCTTCCGGCCTCTGAGGATACCAGCCATTCAAGTGGTACACATACATTACATAGAACAAAACCCTGGTACACACACACACACACACACACACACAAACACAAACACAACCCTAAGAAAAAGACAACAAACCCCCCATATTTTAAAAAAATGTAAAATTTTTAAAGAAATAGTTTAGTCTTGCATAGCTTGAAAATGAAAGCCCAGTACACAGAGACACTATTGATCCCTTGGTATATGTTTTCTTTCTCTGTAGCAATAAATATATAAAACTGTGATACGTTTTTGTGAATTGGGCATGAGTCTAAACACAAAATTCATCCTTTTTTTTTTTTTTTTTTTTTTTTCAAGAGAAAGCAAATAGTAGCATAGAGGATATACCTTGCATTTATTTGTTAGATACTTCCATCAAAAATCAACCGATTTTTTTTTTTTTTTTTTTTTTTTTTAGATAAACCTTGCCCAAGGCAGTTTTGTAGAGTATCTGGAGTATCTGTAATAACTTGGAGCATAAAATAATATTTCATGATGTGGGGTTTTCCAGTTGTGGTGTCATTTCAGTGTTTAAATTATTTCTAGATTTGGAACTTTTCAGAATTCAAGATTAGGGTTGCTCAACTTAGATCTGTCAATTTCTGGAATTTACCTTAAAGGACAGTTGGTGCGTAACTCTTGCCCCTTCTTAATCCCTCCCTCCTTCTGGTGCCTCGACTTGTAGACTTGCTCGCTGCCCTCTGGGAGCATGGAGACAAGGGCTGCGCTGCATTTGGGGAACAGCAATGCACACCACATTCCCACCTTAACAGCCTCGTATGAAAGACGTGATATCTTGTCTAAATGAATCCTTTTTGTGTCTATATTTCCTCAAATGAAAAATAACTTCCATGCAACTAATTACTTAGAATGGAAAACATTGACCTATGTCTGACATAGAGAAATAAATTTGTTTAGCCAGTACCTGTAGGCTTACCTGCCTATCTCTCTCTTGCAGACTAAATTTGCTCCTGTGGTTACAGTGAGAATTTCCTTAGACCATGGCCCCACTGCTCTGCTTGAGGGATGAACTTAACCTTGACTGGGATAATCATAAGTGATCTCTAAAAATCTGGAAATAAGATTTGGGAAATGAGACATGAGTTCAATCAGGAAGGCTAATAATGTCAGAAATGTTCACACAATTGTTCACACATGTTGGACTTTCCCCTGTGTCTGGGGAGAAGAGGTGAAAGGAACAAGGTAGAGAAGAAAAAAAAAAAAAAACAGTGAATCAGAGATACTGAGGGAAATTAATATTTAACGATGGAGAAGAGGGGAGCTCCTCCAGGCTCCCGCGGTCTGGGGTCCAGTTGGTGGGAAGTAGCTGTCCACTTACCATCTGCAGGTCTCATTGCTACTGTTTTCAGGGGGCCCATCATCACAGAGGCTGCCACACAGGTCAGAAATGTGCACTGCTCTGGCAACCATTCTGGTCCAGTGGTGAAGATGTGTTCTAAATTGGCACAATCTGATTGAAATTTTATATTCCACATCCAGGGGAACACCTTCTTTTGCCAGAAGGGAGCAAGTCACCGTGTTCCAGTAAAACAGGTGGCCAACCTACAAGCTGTTGTTTGCCAACCCCCGTGTAAGCCAGGTTGAATCAATTTTTCTGCTACTTATTGCCAAAACTATCATACATGATATATAGGTTCTCATTCATTTGGGGGGCACGCTGCATCCTGCCCCCTTGAGTCTCTAAAGAGGTCCAGTGTCTGGAGATGATAACCAAAGTATTTAAGAAAAGGTTCAGCACAGACTACCACACCAGATAACTATGTGAAGTGCATTGGCTCAAATCCCTGTGCTGTGATCTCGTCAATGAGTCCTCTCCTCTACTTAAACACACCAAGTCCCCACCATTCTTTCTGGATTCTTCTTTTGGAATGCTCTTTTGATGATTTTTACCTATTAAAAATATAATCTCTTTTAGCGCCCCCTGCCTTTAAATCAGTTTAATATTTCTGTGCCAAAACTGTGACACTCCTTTTAAGAAATGGGTAGATCTAAAATGTCCTTAATAACAAGCTCTTTTTGAATTCCTGCAGGCCTGATCATCAATAACACAATCTAACACTTGACACACGAGGTGTGACTGTGATGTCTCACAAAGTTGTTAGCACAGATGCCAAATCTCAGACAGCCAATGTGTTCCACTAATGCGCTCACAACCAGGAGTTAGATTCCAGGAACACTGCTGTCTCTTCAAGTATCTTTGAAATTCCTCCAAAGTCCTTCCTCTACTTTAACAGCTAAAAATTGATGGGGATATATCACATTGTCACCAGCCTTGGCTTGGAATAAGGTCCTACAATTTGCCAAAAAAAAAAAAAAGTAGATTGCCTTAATATTTCTAATTGCTGAATATTCTCCTTTCCCCATTCATTCCTTCCTTTCTCCCACAAGCAGGAGCTGGAGAAGCCACTCCTGCAGTTGCTGAGAGATTAAAGTCTCCGTCATCAATGTGTCCATAATTGAACAAGGAAGAAAATAAATCAGTAAGTTACAGTGCAGCTGCAATTTGCCCAGGCTTTACCAGCCTGTGCATGCAAGTATAACCATCACAGAAATACCTGAGTCTACAGGTTTTGCCCTGCTCACATGAAGGCTTTTATGTTTTTCATGCAGACTCCCTCACCTCAGCCCTCCCCTGTGGAAATCTGTTGTTTTCAAACCGCTAGGATGCAGCAGTCGGAACCTTTTTACATTTTTGTTTGTTGATTTTCAGGATGTTCATCTAATGATGGAGGAAGACATTACTATTATGCTACGTTTTATTATTTATTATACTACTCTGGGCTCCTCATACTGTCTCCTTAAGATTCTAGAAGACGACAGCCAGTGCTATACAGAGAAACCCTGTCTCAAAAAAAAAAAAAAAAAAAAAAGATTCTAGAAGACATTTTGATAAGGGAGGAGACTGTGACAGTGACAGGCAACTTGACTTGCAGCGTCTCCCAAACAGTACACAGTGGAGTCTGCATTCTTTTCTAAACTGACCTGCTCCAAAAAGAAAGGTCTAGTCTGTCTCGCTGAGCATGCAGAGCTAAAAGACAGCAAGGCCAGCAGGCTTGTGTCCTTCTCAAGCTCAGCGTCCTACTTCATTTCTGTGATAAAATATCCTGAAGGCTAGGTCGATATTCTGTAAATTTAACACAAGCTAATGTTAGATTGGAAGAGGAACCTCAACTGAGAAAAATGCCTCTATCAGAGTGGCCTATAGGCAAGTCTGTAGTACATTTTTATGATTGACGGCTGATGTGGGTGGGCCAAGTCCATGAGAGAGGGGGGTGTAGGGTTTCAGACAGAAACCCAATGCTGTTGGCCATGGCGTTTGATTGAGGACAACGACTTACTTTATCCTACAGTTCCAAGTTTTAGTCTATCACTGTGGGGAAAGGATAGCGGCAGGAGCTTGAGACAGCACATCCACCCTCACGAGCAGAGAGAAATGAACATGCACACATCCACTAGCTTGCTTGCTTGTGCTCTGCCTGATTTTTTCCCCATTGTTTTCGAGTTTAGGACCTCCTGCATGGTGCTGCCCACAGACAGTTGGGCCTTCCCACAATCTCCTACAGTCATGACCACAGGTCAATTTGGTATAGACAATCCCTCATTGGTAACACCTCCTGGGAGTTTCTGGTGTCAGATTGACAGAGCTAATAACCACTGTGACCCAGGCAGATTCGTCTGTTTGTCTCCCTTTTGCCTTCCCTTCACTCTCTGCCTGCCTTCTAGTAATTTCTAACAGAACATACTCTATCGCACACATCTGCATCACAAGGCTTATGAGAGCAGAAAAGAGTTAGACCGCCAGACTGCATGTTACTGGGATCCAGCTACCGTCTGAGTATGAGTGGGGACGATGTTCCTTCCTTCCTTCAAGGCCACACCTTGTTTTCTGGGCCCAATTGTAGGGCTATCTAGGCCTCCTTATTCCCAAGTCCTTGATAATTGTCATCTTTCCAAATCTTCTCCCAGTTCCCTTTTCTAAGAACTTAGGGGCCAGCAAGGTTGCTCTGAGGGTAAAGGAGCTGGGTACCAAGCCTGAAGACCTGATTTGATCCCCAGGACCCACACAGTGA
Organism: Mus pahari; assembly: GCF_900095145.1. Taxonomy (NCBI): domain Eukaryota; kingdom Metazoa; phylum Chordata; class Mammalia; order Rodentia; family Muridae; genus Mus; species Mus pahari. Next base: position 9,554,740 of record NC_034602.1, read on the forward strand.
GATGAAAAGAACCAACTCCAGTAAGTTGTCCTCTGACCTATGTATATTCTCACACACTAAATAAATGTAATGTTAAAACGCATTCTTTAAGTATTTAAGTGCAGCCCTTGTGACCCATTTCTGGGAAGCAGACATCCTTGAAGTCCAAGTACAACCCAGACTCAAAATTCATTTCTTGATTACTTAAACCCATATAGTGATAAGAGATGCACTAGATACACAGGCTGGGCAGAGTAAGGGATCAAAGAAGTAGAAAATGAGTGGGGATGGGGGGAGAGCAAGAGTGAGAGAGAGATAGCAAGAGCACCAGAGAAATGCATGTTTGTCTTTTACGTATCACTCCCACCCACCTTCATCAGTCCTACATATACAACAAGCTCGATATTGGTTAATTGAATTACTCCCTTGGTGGAGCCTCACCCTCCTGCACACTAATACTTGCTTTGCTGTACTGGTTGCTCTTTGGTCAGACTGGCATATGAGATGATCGAGAATGAGATTTCACGTCAGTGACCAGGGACTGCACCGCACGTGCTGAGAGCATTGTGCGAGGTGGGAGCTGCTGGCATGGATCAGATACACCTGCAAAGAAGCATCCAGTCAGGCACTAGAGATAATCGGTCAGTGTCAAAAACACTGAGTAGGTAAGGTACAAAGTTTGTGGTGTGCTGGAAGGCCAGACAACTTGTTGGGATACAACAGTGAGGTCTATAGCATGACCTCAGAAATGGTTCCACAGAGGAACAGTACGGGCTCAGAGAAGGGTCCACAGAGGACTTGAGAGAGGGGAGCATGTGGCAAATGAACAAATCCAGTCTAAGGAACACGAGTAGTAGACGCTTCTAGAATTTCCTTGCATCTTTTATCACATGCCAGTCTCTTAAAACATTGTGTATGTATTCTCTGAAAAATATAACTTCATAACCAGCATTGCTCATAAGGACTGCAACAGTGAAATTGTGGCCTGGCATGTGTTTTAGCTAGTGTCTGCACTCAAGAAAGACTTTGATTGAACAATGCTTCTGGCAGTATTTTAAAGAAAAGATTAAAGTAGCAATGCTGCATGTGAACCACTCTGTCCAATTCTGCATGCAAAGCAGATGGCTGCTAAATGTTCCATTTCTGGTATTGTTTGTCTTATAAATGCTAAAGAGGAGTTGAAATGAAGGATTCCATTACACTAAAGGAAACTCTCTCCCCCCATAACATATTCTTGACTAACCAGCAAGCTCTATGCTCCCCAGAGAGATGCTCTTAGGGGCACACACATTCCAGAACAATTAGTTTCTTTCTGTTGCTACTAAGAGCCCTAAAAGCCATGGAAATCAATACACACAATAGTTTATCACTGACAGATTAACATTTTCTATTGATTTCTCCTGGAATAGAACTTTGTGTCCCCCATGGAGCTTTATTCTTTTAAGAGACAACTAGGCTGCAGAGCTTTGAGATGCTTTGGCAGCAGTTTTTATGAAAAATAACAAGAAGCCCTTGATAGCTTCAAGTCTCACTGACACGCGTAGGAGGGAACTGCACTTGCCTACCTGTGCCCACAGTGCATCTCTGTGCCCAGAAGCAGATGTTCTGTGTCTTGTCACACAACTGAGGACTGCTATCAGTTTGCAAGAGTCCGGTGGGCTCTTGTCTCTCTCTCCTCTCTGAAAACCACGGTTAACTGGTCATGCAGACTTGCATGTTTGCCAAGCTGTCCTGGGAACTCCATTACAAGAGGCTCTGGTTCTGAACTGAGGCCAACAGGTCCCAGCTGTTACCTGCTGTAAGACTTTGAGCTGGTTCTTTTCCCTGATAAGAGCAGGGTGTACAAAGGCCACTTGATAACATGAAATCCTGACTGGATGACTGGCCCTGTATCCTTACCCCTCCTGAATGGATTGTGAAAGTTAAATTGTGACATCAATACCATATTTTAAGTGTGTGATGGGGGGAGGTGAAGGACTGAACTAAAGGAGTCAAAATTCTTCAACAGTCATTCTTGATTATTTATGTATATCTCAGAGGCAATGTAGCAATGGGATAATAGGACAAAGGAAACATCAGGGGTTCATCTATTTATCTTATAACTTTTATTTTATACTATGGAATTCACAGAAAACATAAATTATAATAGTAAAATGAATAAAGAAATAACCCATTTTATAAAGGCAGACATTGAAAGTATTCTACTGAGTCCCTTTATTTTTGTCTGGAAATTTTTACTCCAAATGACCCTTCATACAAGGGATATAGCTGTTCAGTGTTCCCAACAGAACAACATTATCCATCAATGTTCTTTGTGTTCAAAGATACTTCTGGCAGTGATGTTCCTATTCCTGTGCAAGAGTCTGGCAGAGAGCCCTACAATGTGACCTAATTTCTAAACAGCTTGTCCTGCTGGTGAGCTAGGATTCTTAAAACTTGCTGCACATTCATGACTTGAACCTATAGAATCCTATAGGTGGTGAGGAAAGAGTTGGGAAGGCGAGAGAGACTCCCACCTGGATTACTTTGTGTTACTAGAATTTTTTTCTATCTGGGGATAACAGTCTGCGTGTTATTAGAAAGGACGGTGCAGAAACCAACACATTAACCGTGCTTTCTAGGAGAAGGGCTCTTGAGAGCCTGGAAGTGGAAATCATTAGGTGATTTCCTGTTGACTCTGAGGCACATCTTGTATATTTATAGTCAATCTGCTCTGGAAGGAATGGGCAATGTTTATGTATGGGCCTGTCTAATCATTCCTTCCACTCTGAGTGGTTCTCGAAAGTCAAATTATAACATTGCATTATGCTTAAAAGGGAAGGGCACTTCACAGAGAGGACACTTACTAACCTCTTGAGGGATCCTTGTGCATTGATCAAATGACAGATGCATTCAGCTTTCACAATGTAGGAGTGTAAAGAAGAATGTGGGGTCGCTATGGAGCCATGGAGGATCATAGAGCAAGTGGTTGTCGCCTTGGCACAGAAGGGAAAGTTCCAGAAAAAAAAATGATCTCAACCATCATGAGAAGAAAGGAAACAGAAATAAAAAGTGACAATCTTCAATTCTTAAAAGCAGCTCTAGCTCTTATTTACAAACAACACATTGCATAGGTTGGCAGGGCCTTTGAGCCTTGCCATGCTGGTAAGCTGTCCTCATGTTCTCTCTTGTAGCTTACTGTGTGTGAAATGTGCACTTCACATAATGAAAATCATCCCCATGTTATAGGAACAAAAGCTAAAGTGAATATAGCTAATAGACAGCAGAGCAGAGTTACGCAGGGCACTCGGACACAGCGCACATTGCCTTTTTGTTGCTCTGACTTTTATGGATCCAAAAAGGCTCTTATTTCTTTCACTATCTTTTGGAAGGAAGGGATCCCCGAAGAGATCTGTTGCCTGTTTTGTTGTTCAAATCTTGATATACAGTACTTGCTCCTGATAAAGAAAGAGGCTGTAGATGGCATCATAATTTAATGTCAAGGAGTTTTAGACATGAGACATGCAGTGTGCTCTTCTTCCCTTACTCAGCATTCCTAGCCACACACTGACATTGTCCTCTGCCAGGTTCTGGCTGTCCACTCTGTGTAGATTGAGCTGCTAGAATCATCAACCACACAGAGGTGGCCAGCAGCAACTAGGATTTCCATTCCTGTCTCGCAAGCTGCGGATCCTGGGAATCTAGGGAAGTGTTAGACTATAGACTTCCTCTCATTTCTTCCCACAAACTTTCCCACACCCACTTAGCAGACTTCCTCTGGAACTAGAGTTCTATATTAAAAACTGCCTGGATGAGCCCATGACACTGCTCTCACCCTTGGAAGCAATATGGAAAGGGCTGTGGTGGCTATCAGTATAGTGGGTTTGCCTATCTGCAACCTACCTATATGTGCTCTCCTTCGGGTTTTCTCCAGCTGCTCCTGCTCCTGCTCCTGCTCCTGCTCCTGCTCCTGCTCCTGCTCCTGCTCCTGCTCCTGCTCCTCCTCCTCCTTCAACTCCTCCTCCTCTTCCTTCTCCTCCTTCTCCTCTTCCTCTTTCTTCTATTTGTGGCAGTGTCTCATTATATAGCCCAGGTTGGCCTCACTGTGTAGCCAGACACACTCTGTAACCAAGGCTGGCCTTGAACTCATAATTTTCCTGCCTCAGCCTTTGAGGCCAAAATGGAGGTGTATGACACCACAAGCAACAGATTTGAAATTTTATATAATTTGGGATAAAGTAGATTTTTTCTGAATATTTTAGAGGTAAAATGAATGGGTATCCATAAAACAACGCCAGTATGTATCAACAACTGGGATCCACTGTTTAAGGGTTCCTGTAGTTAGTGTAATATTTTCTTCATGACATCTCTTTTTTTTTTTTTAGTTAGGACCAAGGCATGCTTATACAGGTCCACATGTATAGATGTGTACAAGATATACAGGTAGACATAAACAAATGTACACATGGATAATTGGAAATACTTTTATACTTAACTATGACTTTTGTTCTCATTAAATTACAATTTAAAAACATACAGTTGTGTACTTGGGGAAATGCTAAGCAGTGGCATCATTATAGGACATTAAGGAATCATCTGGGTTGGGTTGTCAGCTTCAGTGAATTAGTCATCATTCACTGGATAGTGCAGAAGACATTGTTCCACTGAAAAAGAATCGAGCCCAGTCTGAGAATTCACCATGCTCCCTAGCTGTTCAGGCATGACTAATCAGTGGCCACTAACCAGAAAAGGGCAGGAAATAGGCTCTGACCAACTAGAGTTAATTGAGATAGTTTGTTTGGGGCTTATACATATCACTTATCTTATTAAGAATCCAGTTTGCACCTGAAATATGTTATTTGTCTATAACATATTAATCTTTCAGTAAATTAAAATTTTAGTTCTTCTCTTTCCTGATTTATATATGAATTAAAAAAACATTTTCTGTGTTTGGGTGTTTTGCCTGCAAGTTTATCTGTATGCTATGTGAATGCCTGGTACTTGTGGGAAGATAGAGGCAGGCATTTGATGGGCTGGAACTGGGGTTATGTACAGTTGTGAGCTGTTATGTGGGTGCTGAGAATTGAGCACAGGTCCTTTGAAGAGCAGGAAGTGCTCTTAACCATCCATGACTCCTGCCTTACCTCTTCCTCACTCCACCTCTGTAAATTCTTATTGGTTCTTCATCTTTTAATTTTTTAAAAAATAGTTTCTTGCTTAACTGTCCCATTTGGAATTCTGCTAGGAATAATGGTGACCTTGGCTATAACTTCTAGCGTTCGCATTCCTGGAGCATTTGTCTATGCTCCTTGTCTGACACTGACCCCACTTGCCGGAACATCTCAGTGGCTGCTCAGTGCTGTGTATCTGTTCTGGGATGGCTGTGGGGTGGGGAAGCTAATTGCTTTCATACTGCAGCCTTCACTGTTCTTTGGTTTCCTTCTATAATGTAATTTCTTCCATTTCCAGTTTGTAGGCCTCTCTCTTAATGGAAGAAATAATGGAGTAGATGCACTAAGAAAGTTTCCAGTAATTTCTGTTAAGTGAATTCTAAAGTGAACTCTTAAGACAACAACAACAGAAAACAGTGGCTCTACTTCCCCCAAAGCCTACCGTGTACCTCAAACCAGTGAAATGCATTTACTCTACATTCATGTTACCAGTGCTGGAAAATCTCTCCATCAGCCAAAATCAAGAAAACAAAATACAAGAATTAATATATAGTCCATCTGCTTGCTTTTTTTTTAACGTTTTAAAAAATGGATAGTCTGTAACATGGACTGACACCAATGTCTCAACCGTGTATCAGGTGGGTTGGAGCCTGCAGAAGTTGAAATGCATGTCTAGCATCATGTGTTGAGTTATAAAGACAGCACAGAAGCCCCAGTGAGTAGCCTGTCTGTTTCTCATGATTCTGCACAATGCATGCAGGGAGTGCCCTTCATAAACGGAGGCCTTAGCTTAGCAGTTGCAGACTTCACTCTGAGTCCACAGTGTGTGCTCTTCTATTAGTCTTCAAAGAAGAGCTCCCTCCTCCCTTCTAACTCCCTGTCAGAAGACTCTTAGGTCTTTGAACCCCTAGCAGGGATGTCCAAACTTTTGGCAAAGACACACCATCTTGTCATTTACAAAATTCAGGCAGCAGAACACAAAACCAAAATTAAACAAAACAGAACCTGCAAAAAGAAAATCACTTTTAAAAATTCAAAATGTTTGCAATTCTGTGCTGGGCTGCATTCAGAGCCTTCAAAGCACTGGTCAGATGGTAGACTGGAGTTAGGAGCCTGCCCAGCCAAGCGGCTTTGGGGCAGTCATGAATATTCACAAGAGTGTGGGGCCCTGCCTGCCAGTGAGTTTCTGGCAGTTGGGAGCCTGGGAAAGGATGGGCCAAAGCATTTGTAGTTCTTGTTTTGTGAGCTCTGCTGACTCCAGACATCCTCCCTGCTGCCCGGCCGGCTCTCACTGCCCAAGCGCTTGGATCCTTCCAGACTTCGGGCCTAGGTGCTGCAGTTAAAGAGGCTTCAAACCCCTATTCCACCCACCAGGCAGTGCAAGGCAAATTCTACTCAGAAAATTCAGACATCTCTTCTCTCTGAGTTTGTTCAGTTAACAGAAGGAAATGTGCCTGTGCGCTAATTGGAGGTCTCTCTCCTTCGGTGGCACCTCCAGTTTTACAAGTCTCCTTGCTCTTGTGATCACGACTACTCCGCACATTTATTTATTTTAGATCTCGAAACTATATTGTCTTTATTCCCACCCCACCCCGCCCCATTCTTTATTTAGTATAGCACAGTAATTAAAAGCCAGACATTTGAATTAAGAATCCTGCTCGCCCACTTTAGAAACTCCGTGAAAGTGGCACCATTGCCCTCTGCTTCTTCATCTGTTGTACCACCTACCATATGGATTTGGTCTGAAAAGGAAATGAGTCTCAACAGAAATGCTTAATTCTGTCTCTCAAGCAGCAGAGCATTTAGTTCAGTGATTGAACCCAGGGCCTAGGCACATACTAGACAAGAGCTCTACTACCAAGCTACACCCTCATCTTCCTTCTTATTAATTTATATTTTAATGGACAAACCTGGCCCCAAACAGGGGAATGTCACAGTGGAAACCATCTGGGGCAAATACTACTGAAGGTGAAGTCGAATCAGAAGTCGAAGGGCTAATAAATGGTATCCACCAAATCAAGGAGAAAGGCTGGACCCAGAAAGAAAGCAGAAGGGGTCCAGCCGTGGCGCTGGAACGCTGTCACAGTGAGGAAGCATGGACCCTGGGCTGCAGTGCCACCATCCGCTGTGCAGTTCACTTTTAGGCTTGTCCAAGATCCCGGTCTGCGCTTTACTGATTATGGAAGCACTAAGAACCTCAGGCTGGTTCTGAATTTGAGAACGCTATGTTTACTTGAGCCCTAAGCCATGCTGCTGACCGTACTCTCTGCCCTTCTTGCTCCCACCCTCACTATCCGGTGATTTGGCATCTTATGCTCACCATGCTATCACACACTTGCCTTGCCCAGCCCCTCTAGGTGGTCAGTTGGCTTTACCCTTTCTCTCTCCCCTGACACTGTCTACCCTCCATCTCTCCACTACGCGTTTTGACCCCTGGGTTCCCACTGGTCTCCAGATCTCTCTCTTTATGACTTCCTAAAGCATGCTCGTTGTAGAGGAAGGAGTAAACCCTGGCTCACCAGCTCATTTCCTCTTCCCGAAGAGCTGAGATGGCATGTCCTGGTTTCATTTGCTGTTATCTTGGGACAGAGACCCAAGGTTTTTTTGTTTTGTTTTGTTTTGTTTTTAACTAAATTTACTTCCCCCCCCTTCTATCCACAGAAAATACTAGAGAAACTTTGAGCCAAAAATAAATGCTGACTTTCTAAAAACAGTATAAAGGTTTTTGTTTTTGTTGTTAAATGTGTGACATTAGGCCAAGCTACTTAAAGCCAGTATGTATGTGTATGTGACTCCTTCAGTGCTCATCAAGGTCAAGATTTGGGTCCTCTAAAGCTGAGCTTCAACTATCTCAAGTAGCCCCTTTCAAGGAGCACGTGCGTCACCCTGCTAGCCTGAACTGCCCACAGTTCTTTCATCTCTGCCTGAATCATGGTGGCACTGATGACAGCTTTGAGGTTCATCTGAGGTTGTGGGGCTCTAATTTCTTTTGGATTTCCTTTTGGACCATTTTTTTTAGCACAGGGGATCTGCCTGGTTCTCAGTTGCTGGATGAGCTCTGGAATGCACTAAAACAGTAAATGTAGTGGGTCTTCTGCATTGTGTTACAGTTCCTTCACGGGGGCCTAAGAAATAGTCCCGTGGGAAAGAAAATCCACGGAGTGACTACATGAGAGTTTCCTGACAATGTGTGACTATAGGCAGGCCTCTTGGGACAACCTTCAACAACACAGTGACCCAAATTCTCCACAGCAGAACGGTGGAAATCTGATCTGGGGTCTGATGTTTCTGGTTCAATGGGCCTATGGTGAGGACTGACCTCATCGCATTCTCTCTGTCCCTATACTAGGCCACCACTCTGACTCTGAGTTGCAGGAAGGGGTTGATAGGACCCCTAGTCTCTCTTGCAGGAAAACAGAACAGTTGGTATGGTTTCTGCTGTGGTCATTGTTCATTTTTTAAAATTAGTTTTCTTTCTTTTTTTCCGTATGGCTTACCACACCCTGACTAATGGTACAGATGATAGTTTCCTTTCACGTTGGTGTCCCTGTGATTGATTGCTTATGTCTCTAAGAATCACTCCCTGCCTTCCCACCTCATTGCAAATTGCTACTATCCTCAGAGTCTCCTCTGTGCGCTTATAAAACTGTGTTGAGGTCCTTGTGTGTAGATGAAGCTCGGCACTGCTTGGGACGAGCATTCCAAGAGTGAGAAGACTTAGTGTGCATGGTGAGTTTGAGAATGGGACTTCTGGCAGAGATGTCCAGGAAAAGGAAAAGTCAGGAGAGGGGTCTCGGAGCATCCTGAACAGAAAGCAGAGGAGACCCAGCCCCTTCAAGTGAAAGTGTTTCCAAGTTTCTCTGCCCCAGGCCATCCAGGGGTTAACTTGCAATCTAAGAACAATGGCAGAACTGGTTTGTTGATCCCACATTTGCAAATATGAAATTTAATTTAGGAAAAAACCTAGGAGATTGTGCAATCAGAGCTGTTTCTATAAGCTGAAAAAATATCTTTGAGGGTGAAATTTCTTGCTTTTATTCTTGAGAAAACGTCCTTGATCATGTTAGAGGAAAACACAGGTTAGAAAACTCACTCACCGCTTACCCTGACTTTCCTCAACCTGGAGTCTTCTGACTGACAGCAACCGGAAGGTGAGGGCGCCAGGCTCGCTGTGGGGTTCGGTTCTCTTTGTAAATTTAGAATCATCCCACCTTCTTTTCCTTTTTGAATGTGGCTGCCCTTTAGAGGTAATTTGTAAGTTTTCTGAATGGTTGGTTATTGCTGCTTTTCAAAGATCACCTATGCAGTCAAAATTGGTTGTCAGGTATTTCTTGTATATAATATAATATAATATAATATAATATAATATAATATATAATATTCTCTGTATTTGCAGCTGTCAGATGCTTTCTAAGCTGGTACTATCTGAAATATGCAGTCTGCTGGGTCAGAGGCCCAGTACTCTAAGAATCTCTCAGTTGAAAATGTACCTTCCAATACTAGCACTCAGGAGGCAGAGGCAGGCGGATTTCTGAGTTCGAGGCCAGCCTGGTCTACAAAGTGAGTTCCAGGACAGCCAGGGCTACACAGAGAAACCCTGTCTTGAAAAACCAAACCAAAAAAAAAAAAAAAGAAAAGAAAATATACCTTCCTGTGCAGTGGGGTCAATGTGATGACCCCCTCCCAAAAAAGTACCCACAGCTACAGATATTATCAACTCTTGCATTCTCAAGCAAAATCCCAGTTCTGATTTACTGTAGATTTTGGTTGGAAGAAAACCCTTCTTAACTGCAAATCGTACCTTTGGATACAGGAATTGTAAAATAACATACTTGTCTCTTTTTAAAAATCTTTCTGTCCTTGGTCTTGGAACCCATTATAAAAACGCAGTCTATGTGGTTTATGCTAAATGATCAGGCAGTATGCATCATACACAGTGAGGAGAAGGGGACAACTTGTTCTGTGTCCAGGGTTACATTTCCTTGTGAGTGGCTGGACAGCATTTCCTCATAGAGATGAACACATGCTTGAGACCCACAGGCTGAATGCCCTGCTTGCGTTTACCTTCATGCCACCTCTGACACTCTACTTTTCTCAAAGGAATAGTTATAACCAACATCTTGCGTGTCGTTTCATTCCCAAATGCCAATTAGTGACCAGCTTCCATTTCTACAAATGCTACAAAATGATCATTTTCATTTTATAGCTGAGGGGAATGAGTTTGGGAGCAGCTACATTGCTGAAGGTCTAGACAGTGAGTTGAGGTTGGATCTGATGCCGGAACAGCCCCCCACACCCCACCCCCGAGCTCATGCCCTCTCCATGAAAACGTGTCTCCTCCCAGAGTTTTCCTCGCACATTTACAATCCTTCCTCCTCAGCTTTCTACTTGAACTTGGAACCTTCTACTTCCTGAGCCAACTCCCATAGATGAAGAAGTTCATTTTAAGTTTACTCAAATGTAAAGTGAAGGAACTGAGAATTCTCCGGGTCCAGACTTCAAATTCTGTTTATCTGGGAGTTCTGCTTCTCATCTTCTGGGCTCATCAGAGATGGCTCAGATCAGTGGTGACGCCTGACTGTTTGTCCGGACTCTTGTCTTGGCTATGACTGTGCTCATTGGGTACCATGACGTTATTTAACAAGCATATGCATCTCTGGCTCTCCAAACATGAAGGACGTGTGTGAAGGATGGCATCTCTCTGGAGGGCATGCATGGGCTTAGCTAATTAGAAGCTGAATTTCACCCGGGAATATTGTGTAACTTTCTCTGGGAAGAGACTGCATCTATTTACCCCAGGCAAGGCACTGACAGAACAAACAAATGATTACACTTAAGCCCAGCTTAATGAACCATGAATTTATTGGGGTTACTTACAGAACATAGATGATGCAAAATGCCCCCTGCCCTGGACTCCCCCTGCTCAACTTGCTGTCAGCATAGGGCTGGTGGTTGGGAGAGAACATTCTTCCTAGCAACTGTTCATTATTTTTATAACATTAGGGAAGGGACTTGTGAATTTTGTAGATATCAGGAGTTTTCTGATCCTTTCTAGATTTTTCTGATCCTTTCTAGATTTTTTTTCTGAGTCCCCCAACCCCACCTCTTCCCTCCAGGAGTTCCGAAGCATAGCAACTCAACAGTTAACACTTATTAAATGCCTGCAGTGAATAAAACCCTAGATCGGGGTCAGGCATGGGGTACCTGAGCTGCGGTTGCACATTCTATACATCTTCTTAAATTGTGTACCTTCCCACAGTCCCATCTACTTTCAGAGCACCTATATTTCTGCTTACGTTTAATTTCTCTCACTTGCAAGAACTCCAGCATGCCCCCTGCCCTACCTACTATGTTCACAGTCAAACACAGCCATGGGACTCTCTGATTCTAGGATGTGCTGCTAGAATTTAACCCATTCTGAAAAGTGCCTCATGCTGTCCTACTAAGCTGCTAGCATTTCACTCAGTAGGCTGACATGGACCATGATCACACATGGCACTACATGGATAGCTTGGACAAGCAGACTTTTAATTTTATTATTATTATTATTATTATTTCAAATCCAGTGCCTGCTTAGATTTACACTTCCAAGTGGTCATCATGACAGAACATTATCTCCCAACATTTTCTGGAGCCTGAAATCCAGCGTTTTTCTTGTTCCCAAGTCTGATCTTCCTTAGTCTGATCCATGAGATAAATCCATACCGGGAATAAATCCAAGATCTAGTTGAACTCTGTCTGGAACCAGGTCCCCAGAGGGGAAATTTTACTATATTCTATTGAGCTTGTTTTCTTATGTTCTGTTTTTCTCTCCCAACCCCTCTTCCACATTATTATTATTAGTCATAGTCGTTGTCATCATAGTAGGTTTTTTTCTTTCCCTGTCTTTGCTGGATGCTGTCATTTTCTTGTGACCGACAGAGAAAGGCACTCTAGTGTGACTGAAAGCCTGAGACAGTTTGATCGTGGCAATGAGATGTCAAGCAAGAGGATCAAGTCTGTGGAGCACAGGTCGCCGATGATGGTAGAGGTAGCAGAGGCAGCAGCCATGGAGTCAGCAGGTCTGGAGAACCTTCTTTTAGTCATTCAGCAAGTCTTCCTCCAGTGGATGAGAGCGGCTTTCCTGCTGTGTTGTGGGGTCAGGGGTGTGTTAAAATTGCTTCTATACTTCTGGTATCATTTCTGGAATTCAGAGTTCATGGAATACATTTCTGAGACAAGTTCTTGTCCATTGTGCTTTTTAACAAAATAATTTTTGTATTTTATTTTCATGAATACGGGTGTTTTGCCTGCCTGCATGTCTGCTCACCCAGCTGCTAAAAGAGGTCATGAAGGCCAAGAGAAGGTGTCAAATCCCCATGGGATTGCTGGTACAAATGATTTTAAGCTGCCCCCTGGGTGCTGGGAATCGAACCTGGAACCAGGGCTCTGAACTACTCAGCCACCTTACTAGCCTCCACCATGTTTTGTATTTTTATTTATTTTTCTCCAGGATCTTTTGGCCTCTCAAAGTCCTATTATACAACCCTAAACTTTTGTCATAGCTATTGAATTAATTTACCAGGAATCTGGGGATATGGCTTATTGAGTAAGACTGTGTGATTTACAAGCATGAGAACCCCATTTGAATTTTCAGCACTCATGTAAAAAACTGGCATGACTGCGTGCCCTGATCCTCAGCGTTAGGAGATGAAGACAGATGGATCCCGAGGGCTCTCTGGCTGGGCAGCCTAGCATAAAAGATGAGCTTTCAATTTAGTGAGCCCTGTCTCAAGGACAGAGCAATAAAGAGAGACACTTGGGATCCTCCTCTGGCCTAGGCATGCACAGGCACAGGCTCAATAGCATGGACCTCACACAAATGCAGGAACACTCACCTGCCAGCATCAAGGCCAGAAAGAAAAAAACCAAGAGGAAAGGTTTGGCAGAGTGGAGATTGATTAGTGTTTTCCAAGACAAGGGTCACCTTTAGAAAGAGGAAGGCGAAAGATTCCACCCTGTAGGGACTGGCCTTAAGTTCTGCAAGTAAACAACTCAATGTCTTCAGGAAATCCCTGAAACTAACCAGATTCACTCAGGCTTGTTCCCTGAGCATATGTCAGCAGTAAGAACCACTGAGAGATACTTTCAGACAAGCTAACCTGCCTTGAAGAGGCTCAGACCAGCTGAGTGATCTACAGGTGCCTGAGTGTGCCCACCCACAGTTTGTGTGGTGCCCTCAAGGTTTCCAGCTTTCATGAGGTGTCGCTGGTACTAGGGTGGGCTCTGGTGATACAGCTGTCATTGAGTCATGCCTATACCTATAAGAAACCCCCCACCTATATTTCTGTAAACAACCCCGACAAAACTCATCAGTTTACCAAACTGGACTTCGATGGTATCCGTACTTTGCCTGTTGTTGGTTTTCTATGGGTGTGAGTAGATATTTGTTCACATCTCTCCAGGAATAGTGTCACACAACAGAAGTCAGGGAAGGCACAATGACATAACCTTTAAAAAATGTTACTAATGTAGAAAATGAGCTCTTTCTTGGAAATATAACAGAGAGGGGCCACAGTTGATTTGTAGGAGACTCAGTCAATTACATATACTTCAAATTTCTCCAGAATTGGAAGGGATAATCTATGCACTTTAAATAGTGAAGAAAATTTGCTTCCATGGGACAAGATGTGACTACTCCCAGATGCTTCCTCCCAAAACTTCTTTCAATTTTGATTGAAGCAAAATAACGAAATACCAGAGCAAGTCTGCAAGCAAACACAAAGGCAGTTCTGTGCCAACTTTGAAGTTATTGGCTTTGTGGCCTTTGGAGTAGAGGTCTTGCTCTCAGGCCTGGATAAAAATATTGTGCAGCATGTTTTTTAAAAAATTTCAAACTTTCTTCATTAGTAGGAATTATAAAAGGTCATTTCTAAGAACTTTTGGTTTCTTAATTCCTATGAGACAAAGCAGGCCATTTGATGACATGACTGGTAAAACGGGGTGGGGACAGATTTCAATTTTAATTCTGAAATTAGCTTAAAATCTAACCATGACTTAATGATGTTTTCCACAAGTACAGTTGAAAATGATGATCCCATTATTTAACAGAAAGACAGCTGAATGTATGTGCAAAGATTTAACGATAGGTTGATGGTGTCTTCAAATGAAAACCAACCTAAATGTCCAATATTAGGAACATTGTTAATAGAGGCACATAAATACAATAGATATCCAAGAGCGGTTGGAAAACATGCTGCAGAAAAGTATTTAATGGCAAAATCAGTTGACCAGAGATGTGGTTGCCCATTAGTATAGGCAACACTATACTGTAACCCTCTAAGGATCCCGTAACTCAGAAGCTGAGCTAAAGTATACATTTATATTGAGCCTCCTGTGTATTCTCCTCTCCTGTCTCTGGCTACTACTTGCAGGCATGAAATAGGCATGCAGCTATTTTACCCAGGATAGTCTTTGCTCTTGGTAGTTAACCAACAGAGCTTGAATTTTCCTCTGGTCTGCAAGTTAAGCAAATATGATTCTGAGTTTGGAAACAGAACCCTAAATTTTACATAAACAAAAAAGCTTCATGCACAACTGTAGGGCATTGAGATTGAGATTTGGACAGAGTTTCTGGACGTTCTGCATGATCACTCTTCTACTCATTCCCATGTGCAAAGCACCGTACACATCCTGGCACGGAGCAGGCAAACATGTTCATGCTAACCGCTATGCTCACTCACGGGCAGTGGTTTCTTTATTCTGTTACAAACAACCACGAAGTGGATGCTGTTTGTGCTGTAATGTTAATTTTGGTCCCCAAAACTGCTTACATGAGTGTCTGCATATAAGACACTGATGGACACTGCCCCTAGATGGCTCAGACTGGTAAATAATGATGCCAGCAGCCAATGGTTGGGCAGGACACACAGAGGCGGGACTTTTAGGATTCCTAGGTTTGGGAGAGAGAGGAGGAAGAAGCAGAATCACTATGAGAGGGGCTTAGGATGGAAAAGCCACTAAAAATTCTGATAAGTGGCCCTAGTGGTCACTTCCTAGATTGGGTCTGGGGTAGCAGAGATGAAATAGAGATTTAAAAGGATGTTAGAAATGCCCAGCCACTAAGCTAGTCAAGGCATATCAAAATTAATTGGTGTGTGTATGTGTGTGTGTATGTGTGTGTGTGTGTGTGCCTTTCATTCAAAGCGACTAACTACTGCTACACAACCATCTTGAACCTGGTAAGCCAGTGGTGATAAGGCAGATGCCTATTCTGCTCTTCTGCTGTTTTTGTTTATTGAGGAAGGCAGACACTACTATATCATTGATGCAAGAAACAGCGATACCACTACAAAGTAGGGATGGGGAGCCCCTTGAAGGCAGGCACACATTGGGTCTCTTCTGAAGTGTCAGGTAAGCTGAGCCCATGAGCATGAGCTGAAAGTACCCTGGAAGTTAGAGCTGAGGGAACGGCATGCTAAGCAGGAATGGCATGTGAGAAGGGCCCTTGCTCAGCACTTGGCCTGAATTCCCACAGCTTTTCATAATCCAAGTTCTTAGTTATTGACAATTACTGGAAGCATAGTCATATCTCTTCCAGAATGGACTCTGTTATGTTTTCTTCTTTAACTCTGCTTAGAAACTGGAAGCTTGAGCGTCCTCTGAAACTGTAGGGAGCCTCCTAACAACTCTAAGCACAGGGGTGAGCTGGCAAGGTTTCAGCCCCATACCTTCACCTTGAACACTTGGCATCGAGTCCTAACAGGTCCTGGGAATTGATATACTGTTATCTCAAAATCACATTTATGAAAAAAAAATCAGCTTTCCCCTACAGCATGCACGGACGGCTTTGAAATCCAGTCCAGGAATTACGGGTGCAGTAGGTTTACAGGTATACTAGATTCACTTGCAGTCACCTGTGATCAGTCTGGACCCTCTTATCAAGTTTTGGTTAGATCAAATTTTGCAGCAGCCTCAGGTCTCTAAAACCAGATTTTCTGAAAGAAAAGTTCAGGGTAAGATCAGAGTCTGGTGTTGGCAGACCGGCTTTATAGATCAAAAGCTGCATCGTTTCCCAACACTGAGGCATCCCCAGCCTCCCAAGAATGCTTTGCACTTTGCTCCCTCCATAACATCATATAAGATAATATTGCAAACACATCCCCAGAGGATGAGTGCTAATTATCTGTAAGACCAAGCTAATGATGTGGATTGGGAGGAGGAACTAACCAGGCAAGGAATAATAATATCACTCGACTGATAGAGTAAAGGGACGTAAGCAACCTTGCGTGAACAATAGCACTAGAGAAGTCCACCCACAGGCAAGCTGTGTACCAGCATGCTGTTTGTGGAGATCCTTACTTGAGAACAGAGATGACACCTGGGGAATTAGCTGCACTGTATTATTTAACATTCTACTTATAACTTTCCAGCAATTTCTATAGCCAGTATTATTTAGTCACTAATGTCTTCAAAATCAAGACCTCAGGCTCCGACAGCCATGTTTCTCTGCGGTCCAGCCTCTTGTTGACTATCTTTATAACAGTTGACATCAGTGGTGGCAGCTGGGTTTAGAAGCTCTCTTCTAGGGCTCTTTTCAAAAGAATTGTCTTAAGTCTGTCTGTTTCTCAGAACTTGATTGCTCTGTTTTTGTTTTTCAGAAGTGAGTGATTTGAGCTAACAGGAAATCCTAATGGCTGTCACTTGGTTTAAGGCACAGAAGGGTTAAAATTTTTCAGAGGGCCCATCTCTTTTCAGAAAATGATTTCGTGGTAGAGACATGCTTCCTAACTGTTTTAGATGAATCACTTGAACCAGTCCCTCAACTTTGCAAGGATTTAGCAATCCTTTGATTCCCTTATTTAACAAAACCATATTTAAATTAAGTTATAACAGGTAATTGTGCTTATTCCTAATAAAGTATTAGAAGGCATATGATACAACTTGCAGTGTGTTTCCAGCAGGAAAGTCAAAGCAAGAACTTCATGAGGGTAAACTTCAGTCGGTCTTCCTCTACCCTGTTTCTATGAGCAAATGGCTCAATGAATTTAAACAACTCGACAAGAGCAGAGCCAATCACAGAACCTATACATGTGAAGTGAACTGAGACTATAACATTAAACTGCATTTAGTATCTCTTTATTATGGTTTTGGGGGGCTCCCCTGGCTCTATAGGGCGCTAACCCCAAGTCCATGCCCCTGGCTGTTCCTTGGAAGTCCTCAGAGTAAGTGTGTTCAGACCCAGGTGCCCCTCCTCACCTACCAGCTGAGGTACTAAGCTGTGTTGCTGACTGGTAGTGTGTGTTCAGGACCAGGTAACCAGCCCCAGCTGTGGCACTGAGCTGTAAAGTTGACTGTGTGTAGCTGATGGCTCCAACCCACCAGTTCTTTCTACTTTATTGTGGTCAGACCTTGTCTGTGGCACTGGAAGAGAGGTTGCTGCTTGGACATTCTGCCCCAGGCTTCCTGGCACAGGTCTCTCTAACTTCCCACAGTAGAGCAGGTTAGGCTGCAATCATGGCTGAAAGACCAGACAAAGCTCAGTGTAGAAAAGGTATACCCAACAAGATCCTAAATCTCACTGCTCGGGAAGGCAGTACGCAGAGGCTAGATGCCTCATCTAGCCTTACAGCAACATGGAGTTCAGTCTGCTCACATAAGGGAAGGTCAGCTCACTACCATTGCTTGCTGGGGAATCATTAGGCTTGTTGTTACCCAGAATTTCAATTCGGGGGTGGGGGAGACTCATATCCTGAATTCTAAGACATTCGCATTTCCTGTCCTACATCATAGCTTTCCCCCGACATGGCAGTTCACTTATTTTAAGGAAACCTATCTTCTACTCACACCCCTCACTACAACCTGAAGCAAGAAGTCAGCAGACCCAGCTTTAACCCAACTAGACCGTGAAACCGAACACTTAGTTTAGGAGTTGAGAGACCTGTAGCTGACATCCTCAGGTTATTCGAGTTTACTTAAGGATGTTTCAGAGCCTCACCAGACACAAAATTGGTGATTTACATTTATGTAACCCAACACCCCATTCAGGGTGTCTCTTTTTTCTTAGGGAAATCAATGACTCTACTCCCCCCACCCCCTTGTATTAAGAAAACCATACACAACCGGGCGGTGGTGGTGCACACCTTTAATCCCAGCACTCGGGAGGCAGAGGCAGGCGGATTTCTGAGTTCGAGGCCAGCCTGGTCTACAAAGTGAGTTCCAGGACAGCCAGGACTATACAGAGAAACCCTGTCTTGAAAAACCAAAAAGAAAGAAAGAAAGAAAGAAAGAAAGAAAGAAAGAAAGAAAGAAAGAAAGAAAGAAAGAAAGAAAGAAAGAAAGAAAACCATACACAAAACCTAAATAGTGTTTTCCCCAGTTTCTGCTCATCAAAGTTCTTTAAAATGATTACAACTAGGACACCTTATGTTGATTGAAATTGGCTGGGTTAAATGCAGTGTGTGCAGAATAAGCAAAAGGACTCTAGTAGGAAAACTGGTGGGAGGGAGGGCCATCAGCACTCTAATGGGGAAACCATGAGGAACAACTTACTAGCTCCAAGTAGTGCTTCAGCCTCCATACACTGCTGCCTGGCCAATCCCAGCCACACAGCTGGGTGGAGATTGTCTCTGCTGTTCTCAGCACCAGACCAGTTCACACAGCTATCCTCTGGGATTCTCCAGGGGAAAGATCCTACAGGAGAAAATCTATATGGAGTGTGGTCCAGGTAGGACTTAGGGGAAGAAAGCAAGGCAGAGGATCACCCAGGGATGGGAAGAAATCTAGTATTCAATCGTGTTCGTACCCCATATCTCTACCTAGCTTCCCTTGTTTATGTAATACCCAAGCTCAGTGTAGTAGACTAGTATGGCCTCTATCTAAAATCTTCTCACTTCACTTTTCTCTTTACCACGTTGTCTTTGTTTCTTCTCCCCCAAACACAGCCAGGTTTGTTTGGCAAAACTTCTGAGAATGAGACTGTTCTACATTATTGGATTAATTCCCATCCTGTCCTCCCTTCTCTGAGTATCCCTTGCCCCACTTCCTACCTAGCAACCTAACGAGTCATTAGTTCCACTGTGATTGCTTTCTTCTTTTTATTTATTTTTATTTCCACTCATGCCCACAACACACAGTACCCTTGGTGTCTCTTCATGCTATAGAACAATTGGTAATGAAAGGAGTGAATGACTGTCTTGTATTCAACTGCAACTCCAATTTCATTAGGCTTGGTGCTGAATAGTGACTGTTGTTGCAGATGGTACTCAACTCTCAGGGATGTTGGATAGAGATAGTTGCCATGAACACAATCTAACAGAAGAAAACATCACTTTAACCTCATTACAACTGGATTTCTCCTGAACATGGCAAATGGCTCCTATGGAAGAAGAAAGAAAAGAAAGCTTAACCAATGGTCTAACAATGAGGAACTTCCAATGCAAAACCACCAGTAACAAGACACATATCATCCAGAAATTACCAAGCCCACATTAACCTCAATGAAACCAACTTACATGAAACTCTAGACAAAGAATTCAGAGTAATAAATTCTGGAATGAATTCCATAACACAAAGAAATCGCTGAATAAAATAAGGAGGTCCATTCAGGATGTGAAAACATAATTCAATAGACAGCTAGAAATACTGAAGAAAAAAATAAATTGAAATGATGAAGGAAATGAAAATTATAAAAAGTCAAATAAAAGAAGGAAATGAAAATTATAAGAAGTCAAATAAAAGGCTCGGAGGAAACACTCACCAAGAGAATGGATCCTGTGGAAGATAGGATATCAGGGTGAAAGGATAACACAAACCCCACCTATCTCCTCCATTTAAGGACCAGGCCTGATTTCCAAAAGTAGACCATAAGGTGCCAGCTCCCAGAACAGCCCATGAAGTCCAGAAACAAGGTCATAAAACACCCTCCCAAAGAACAGTCTGGGGAAAACCAAAGTATGAGGAAATATCTTATCCCAGGATGGGTCATCTGTGCTGGGAAGTCTTATCTCATCGTGTAGTTAAACATTCATGACATAGGAATGCAGACCATTGACCACCTGGTACAAACCAATCAGAAGCTGACCCCTGAGACCTCCCCAGCACTCACCAGTGAAATTTTAGATTACCTAACCCACTCTCTAAATATAGAACTAATATAATAGCCAATCAGAGTTATACTAATGTCACCTCTTTGGCCCCTGTCAATCACATTAGAGATTACCTAATCCTTCTGGAGAGTTCCCCCTCATTCCCTATAAGAAGGCCTGCACACTTTTGTCTGTCGTCGCCATTTTGTAGAATGGTTGACCCCTGCATGCTGGTTATTTCTGCAGAATAAATGCTCTTTGTCTTTGCATACTATCTGAGTCTGGGGTCTTCCTTCAGTGATTATCAGCCCCTTACAGGGACTTGAAGACAAGATAAAGGCATTGAAGCACTCAGCCAGGTCAATAAAAAATTAATATTTTGCAATAATATTTGTAAATAAAACATATGAATGAATCATGCAAGATATTGGACATACCATAAAAGCCCAAACCTATGAATTAAGGACATAGAAGAAAGAAGAATTTCATGTCAGACGCATAGAAAATGTGTTCAATAAAATCACAGAAGAAATTTCCCAAGACTAGGCAAAGAGATACTCATTCAGGTACAAGAGGCACATAGTAAACAGGATGAGAAAATAAAGTCCTACATCGTACTACAATTGAAGATACAGAACAAAGAAAGTGTACTGAAAACCGATAAGAGAAGAAAACCACATTACATAAAGGCAGGATCATCAGCTAATGTTTCAGCAGAAACCTAAAAAGACAGAAAGGCTTGGAAAGATATATTTCAAATTCAGGAAACTCATAGCTTCCAACACAGATGCAATTACTCAGCAAAACTATTTAACATGATCAAAGGGGGAAGAAAAACTTTCCATGACAAAAGCAGGCTAAAGGAATTTATAACCACTAAAATAGCTATAGAGGAGACTAGAGGGAAGACTTCAAACTGAAGAGAACCATAAACACATCCAAGATGCTACAGGGGAAAAAAAAATAAATGATGTTAAGACAATCTTTAAAGGAAAGAAGACTAGGAAAACACCAAACACTATAAAATTACCCAAAGTGGCAGGAATCAGCACTGACCCTTCAACAATAACTCTGAATATTAATGTCTCAATTCCCCTATCAAAAAAATACAAGCTAGCATATTGGATTAGAAAACAAGATCCATCTTTTTGCTGCCTCCAAAAAAAAAACTCATCTCACCAGCAAAGACAGACAGTCTTTACAAGGTGATAGAATTCACAAATGTGTTCTAAGCAAATGGAACAAAAAAACCAAACAAGTATTGCTATTCTTAGATGTGATGGAATAAACTTAAAAGAAAATCTAGTCAGAAATATCAAGGAATCACTTCAAACTGATCAAGGCAACAATCCATCCAGAGACTTCTAAATATATGTACCAAGCATAGGTGTACCCAATTTCATAAAACCATCATTAGACATACATTCAAAAATTACTTTTAACATAGTAACAGTGGGTGACTTCAGTACTCCAACTTTCACCATTGGACAGATAATCTGTACACAAAATAAACAGAGAAACACCAGAGTAAATGAGATCACAGTTCAAATGGATTTCATAGACATCTCTATGACATTTCTTCCGAATACTGCAAAATACACATTCTTCTCAGCAGCCTGTGGAATTTTCTCTAAAATAGATCACATGCTAGGACCCAAAGCAAGTTTCAACAAATATTGGAAAATTGAAATAACATCTGGTTCTAGTTTTATTTCTGTTGCTGTGCTAAAATATCCTGACAAAAACCAACATAGTGGGTAAAGGGTCTATATCGTTTACAATTCCAGATTACAAGCTATCATTGTGTGGAAGTCACAGAAAAAGGAGCTTGAGACAACTGGTCACAGCATATCCAAAGTCAAGAGTAGAGAGAAATGAATATATATGTGCCTAATTGCTTGCCTCTTGTGCCCAGTCTGATTTCTCTACTTTTATATGGTCCAGGACCCCCTGCTTAGAGAATGGTACTTCCCACAGAGGGCTGGATCTTCCCAGATTAACTTAAGTCAATCTTCTACAGACTTAACCACAGGGTAACCCAATGTCTACAGTTCCTCACTGAGATTCCCTTTCCAGGTGATCATAGGTTGTGTCAAGTTGACACTTAAAACTATCCATCATATATCTTGTATTTTATCTGATCAAAATGGAATGGTGCTATAAATTAACAATAGAAAATATACAAACTCATGAAGATTAAACAATGTACTATTGAAGAATGATCAGGTCACTGAAGAAATTAGAATATAAACTATTTTAAATCCTAGACTTGAGTAAAAATGAAAATATAACATCTCAAAACTTATGTAATACAATGAAAGCAATCCCTGAGAGGGTTTATAGCTTGTGTAACATAATATAACAATAATAATAATCATAGAAAACTCAAATAAATACTTTAATGATGCATTTAAGACATTGGAAAGACAAGAACAAACTAACCTCAAAAGCAGTAGGTGAAGAGAAATAATTATTAGGGCAGAACTTAATGAAATAGAAGAAAATAATCAATAAAATTCATTTTTCCTTTGGAAGGATAAACAAGACTGCCAAGCTCTTATCTAATTAACCAAAAGAACAGAAGAAAAGATCCAAATTAACAAAATTAGAAACAAGAGATATATGACAGGCACCAATGAAGGACAAACCTTAAAATTGTAATTGTGTTAAGTTGGAAAATCTAAAAGGAATGTATGAATTTCTAGATCTATATGACTTAATCAAAGTTGAGCCAAGATGAGATCATTTAAATGGGTCTATAAACAGTGATAAAAAAAAAAATCCAGTCTAAAACAGCCCAGGCTCAGATGGATTCACTGCAGAATTCCATCAGACCTTCAAAGTAGAAATAACACTAACACTTCTCAAATTATTCCATGAAAGAAAGAAGAAAGATACATGCAGTTTCTGGTTGTGTCATGTGATGCAGACTCAATGATGTTTTGCTGAGGCAAGACCTGTGAGAGGACACACGATGTTTGGAGAGAGTATAAGTAGGATTCAATGGACAGTGTCAGGGCGCTTGCTTAGCTAGCCGTGCAAAGCTTAGTTGATCTCATCTTTGCTTTGTTGAGAGAGACATGGCAGACAACTTCTCCTGAAGTCCTAGCTGATTTTGGTCATTCTCACTGACTTGTGCTGATGTGGCAGAGGCCTGGCAGTTTCTGCTGGGTCATGCCACTGCTGTTAATTCATGTTTGGTATCCTGACCCCATTGAACTAGACTGCTGGGATCCTGACAACAGAGATTGGAATTGCCCCAAAGAACTACTTCTAAACAGGTTCACATTCCCTTGTCATATTTACCATCTTTTCTCCCCTACCTTTGGACAATGAGCTAGAAGGGGGCTTAAAGCATTTCAGAACACTTATTAAAGTAGGTTTTAAAAAAATCTAACCCTACAGATACAGTTCCAAATTCTTTTTTTTTTTCTTTTCTTTTCTTT
>NC_034602.1:9578469-9589255 GCF_900095145.1 Mus pahari
CCTGGAACTCACTTTGTAGACCAGGCTGGTCTTGAACTCAGAAATCTGCCTGCCTCTGCCTCCTGAGTGCTGGGATTAAAGGCGTGTGCCACCACACCCAGCTCCAAATTCTTTTTACAAAACCAGTATTATCCTGATTTTTAAAAGTGAGATAAAGACACAGTAAGAAACAGAAAATTTAGATCAATTTCCTTGATCAACATAAATGCAAAAATACTTGCGAAAAAAATGTCAAAAATATCGTATACCATAACCAAATTGACTTCATCCCAGAGGTGTAGGGACAATCATCTACAGATAGGGAGAAGGCTTTTGACAAAACCCAACATCGCCTTACGATAAAGTCCTGAAGAGACTCAGGACAGAACAAGCACATCTCACTACAGTGGAGGCTTCACGGCAAACTGTTAGCTGACATCATACAACAAGAGAGATTTGCTCTCGACGTCGTGTTGGAAGTCTTAGCTAGAGCAGTAAGATGAAAGAAGCAAATAAAATGGGGTACAAATAGGAAGAAGTCAAAACACCTCAAAGATTCTACCAAACAACTCAACCTGATAAACACTTTCAACAAAGTGACATACATAAAGTCAACATACAAAAAGCAGTAGACTTCCTGCATACCAATGAAAAATACCCTGAGAAAGATACCAGTGAAACTGTCTCATGTATAATGACCTCAAAAACTACTGTGGACTAAACCCAACCAAGGAAGTAAAAGGGACAAATGTCTCAAAGTTGTCCCAGAGATTCCCTGGGCAACACTGCTCTGTACACCCACCATATCCCAATCAGCCAGGGCACCCAGACACTATCCACGCATCTGAATCCTTGACCACACCTCAGCTCTAAAGTTCCCCTCCTTACTCCTTTCTCTTGGGCTCACAGAATCCTCTAGTTCCCCATCCTGGTACCCAAAGCATGGGCTGGGCTTCCAGGTAGCCACAGCCCTTCCTCGGGCTCTATTCCTAAATTTATAACTTGATGATATTTTCTGGCAATAATCATACATCAGGTATAAGTGTTTGACAAAGCTGTCCCAAGTCCCTAATGCTAAACTTCTCACAGTACCATGGAAGACTTTGTCTTTCTACTCCCGGGGGCTAGAAGCCATCCTGATATCTTACCCAATAGCAATACTATAATTTATTCAGATAGTAAGGTTTCATCTATCAAAAGCCTGGCACATTTATTTATAGCCTGAAACCCATACTATGATTTTAGAGATACGAGACAAGCTGTTCTTAACCATGGCTTTTGTAGGATGAGGCAGAGCCTTGTAGTGTAAGGGTCCGAGAATCACTGAAAGAAGACCCCAAACTTAAATAGTATACAAAGACAAAGATCATTTATTGTGCAGAAATGGCTGGCATGAGGTGGTCAACCACCCAAGCAAAATGGCGACCCCAACACAAGCTCTCAGGCCCCTTTAAAGCCAGTTAGGGGTTTTACAGTTACAGTTGGGTCTCCTTCACTAGGATTGGTTGAGCTTATGGTATGAGATATTTGAATACTTCTGATTGGTCCGTACCTTGAAGGAGAGAGGGTTACCTTATAGGGACTTTTTTCTATCTGTTGCAAGCCTCTGACTTAATGTCTGGGAAACTGATGATTGGCTGCCCTTTTCTGCAGTTTTTCTGAGAAGCTTAGCCTGTCCTTTCGGAACTTAACATGGCTGCCTGTTCTAAAATGGAGTAAGTTCGTTCCTCTCCGTAGCAATCAGAAGATACAGGTGCTTAAATCTAATATTCCTTACCATTAGATGGAGAGGCTTCATCCTTGGGTGTGTGGTGAACACTGGTATTTGATTTAAAAAAAACAGAGGGAACAGACTTGTCTCAGAACTTGAGGAGCTGGGTTTGAAAGTGGAATTGATTGTACTTCAGTTCTCCTGAGAAATTCATACTCATGTTGCTAGTTAGGATGGTTCAGCAAGGATTGAGATATGAGTAGAACACTACACCAGCCAACCTCTTGGTTTATTTGTCTTAGTACTTTGCTTTTATATAATTGAGCAAGAGGATAATTGAATCCCCATTGTTTTGTTGTTTGTTTGTTTGTTTGTTTGAGACATTGTATGACTCCTTTCCCAATATAATACTTTACTCTGCAGAAGGATAACTTTAAGATAGGTGTCTTTGTGTCCATTTTACACATGGAAAAGCTGAAAGCAAGAGAGGGCAACTTGCCAAAGAGCTCACCACTGGCCAGTCTCAGGACTGGCACACAGTTGACACCAGACCCTCTGCAGTAAGTAGCACTGTCGTTTATAGCATTAGCAAACAGGCCAGTGTTTACTCTGTGTGGTCCAAGCATAAATTCTGAGGGGGTTGATGTATTGGGTAGTCAGGGGAAGTTCTCTCGAGCTGAAGATGGTGGGTAGGAGCTGCTGCTAGTTGATACAGATGAGCCGAGAGACGACCCTGATGCTGTGAGATGGAGTCTAACTACATTCATGTGCAGAATGCCACCTTTCCCATAGCCAAATAGACTGAGCGCTTATTCTAGGGAGAGTCTGCCTTGGACAGTGTCAGAATGCCAGATCCTAGGGCAGGCTGGCTTTCTGTCCATCCCCAACTTAAGCTGGCTTTCCCCATGTTTTCTTTTTAGAAGTATTACTACCCCATTATGCTATTTCCATGCACGTATAGTGGTATGCTTTGCTCATATTGCCCCCGCGAGGATTTTTTTTTGTTGTTTTTATAATTCAAGAATCCATAAAAGGTCTTTCATCCTTCCTACCCCATGCTGAGGTTTAAATGTGCTCTGAGTCAAAACACTGAGGGGAGGCGATGATAGTTGCATAACCGAGCCTGTTCCTGCCCGCTGGGTCAGAAGTTCAGCGCTGCACTTCAGGGCCCCATTCCATTTGCTTCTGGTGCCTCTGAAACCCTGGGCCCTCATCCCTCAAGTGGAGGGAGCTGGCCTCCCAGATTCTCTGGTGAGTGAAAAATCTCCCTTGTGATTTTATGTCAATAGGAAAGAGAGTACAGAACAAATTATTCCACAGCCTTTGTAAGAACACTTTTGGGCAGGGCCTTAGCATCCATTTCGGGGAATATGTAACTCGTGCTGTGGTGAGCGATGAGGGGGAGATAGTGTCATCTTCTGAGCTGAAGAGCTGGACTGTGGGCCAGGTTCCCACAGGGCTTCCATGCATGTGTCTTGTTTCCACATGTGGTTCTGCATGCTTGGTGTGTGGGTGGGCATGTTCACATGTGTGCATGTGCATATGGCGGCCAGAGGACAACCTTGTATGCCATTACTTAATCTTTCCCCCTTTGTTTTGTGAGACAGGGTCTCTCACTGAAACAAGAGTTTGCCAAGTAGACTAGGCTGATGGCCAGCAAAGTTCATCAACCTGCCTTCACTTGTGTGTCACCATATCCAACGTTTTCTCTAAGGTTCTGGGGGATTAAACTCAAGTCTTCATGTCTGTGCAGCAAGCATCGTACTGGTTGAGCTGCCTCCCCAGCCTCGTTTAAGACACCTATCTTCTAGGTTAGCTCCTTTGTGTATTTTTCTGTTTCGCTCATATGAGCTATTCTTATTGAAGAGCAGAAATTTAATGGAACAGGTGGGAATGAGAATACTGGCGAACATGGCATCCGTGCCACTTGGTTATGTGGTAGAGGCTTGTGGCACCACCAGTTTCTTTGGGTGTCCTCTAAAGACATGAAATGTAACTTCTTCCCTCCGGCTTGGGGGAGGGGCTTAAATCTAAGGCTGTATAAAGAACTTAGCAGAATGCCCATCACTGCAAATGTTCCAGCAGAGGTTGTGGTCCTTGTCCTTAGTGCTCTGTGGTGGCGTGCATCTGCAGCACTTCCCAAACAGTGAGGTCCGCTGCAGAGCAGTGCTGCTGCCTTCCTAACCCTTCCTGCCCTGTTTTTACTCCACTCCAAGTTGCTTGATCCTCCATCCTCCCCTCTTGTCCTCTGCTGTGCAGACGGGGTGGACAATGCGTCCGTGCCATGAAGCGTTTTCCCTGCGATTTAACGGAAAGCCGTTGTCCACATGGGCTTGCAGTGCTGGAAAGCTCCTGGAACCATGAAAGTGATTCTTTGTAGAGACTAAAACTCATAGTTTATGATTGATTTTTTTTCCCCCTATTTTTCCCCAGCTAGACATGCACCATGTACCTAATATAACTCTGCGGCCATGGGAACAAACATGCGAGAACAATTTTTAAAAAGTGTCACAGAGCGAAAATTCCATTTAAATCTTTGTTTTGAGCCAAACAATGAGATGGGAGTGGCAAGTGGTCAGATGGATTGTTTCTACATCCAAGGAAAGCAGTCTAGAGAGAGCAGAGGTTACCAACTCGTAGGGCTAGCCCTTCCCACTCTCCTATCTTTTGGTGGCATCTACAGCAGGCCTGTTAGCCCAATGGTTTCTTCTCCCTTCCTGGAGAGTCAGAGTTGACATGGCACTCATTAGAACCAGTAAAGAAAACAGGCTGTGGCGGAGACAGCGGAACACAGAAGGCTCACAAGTGTGTTTGGGTTACTAAAGTCCAGGCTTTAATGTGTTCTGAGAGCCTTAGCCTGGTCAGCTTCATACACCTGCTGTCTTTATCATAGAACTGCTTCCTTTACTAATCTTCAGGTGCTTAGTGACTATGTCCTGGTAGCCAGTATTGCTCTACATGCCAGGAAAAGGCTGTGAAGACAGGGAGTACACTATTAAAATAGACCAGAAAAAAAAATCACTGAGAAAGTTATATTTGTGTAAACAATAGAAGAGAAAAAAATTAAAATGACGAACCACAAGTATCTCTGGGAAAGAATGTGCTAGAAGAGATAGCTAGCATAAGGGCCCTGGGGTGTGTTAGAAGAAGGGAGCGGGTCAGATATGGCCATCGGAAGCACAGCAGCAGCAGCTGTGAAGGCGGGGGTGGGGTAGACGCAGGAAGTTGTAAAGGGCATTGCAGACTTGGGTTTTCCATGAACTCTGGATGGTAAGTGATTAGAAAGCTCTGGGCCAAGCACTAGGTGTTTAGTGGGTTGATGTGTTGAGGATAGACTACAAGGAACACAGGCAAGAAGTAGAGAAACACATGGAAGGTGACAGTGAACTGAACCAAGGAAGGGATGGTGGCGAAGGTGACATGGTTAAATTCAAGATGTATGTTGAAGATGTTTGTGGATGGGCTGCGTGTGGATGTGAAAAACAGTATATGCTTTGTCCAAAGCAACTGAAGGAATTGTGTTGCCATTACCAAGATGGGGAAGGTGGGGGAAATGGGTGGGAGAGAGACAGAAGGAAAATTGAGAAGAGCATCCACCCCATCTCCCACATGGGTTTAGCTGCAGTGACTTCTCTGTAATGCATCAGCAAATATACTTCACTGTTGTGAGCATTCAAAGGTTCAAAGGATGCCCCAGACCCCAGCAGCTCTCTGTTCACAAGCTGTCTGTCTCTCAAACATCCTGTCACTCCACAGGTGGTTCATCCTGGCGGGAGGGGGTCCGTTCCTCTGCGCAGGACTCTGAGATGTGGCAGGTATAATCTCAGCTATGTTTAGGTAGCTATTTTAGAACGAGCCCTCACAACAGTGACTCAACTATGACTTAACAGTTAATACCTTTATTTCTTGCTAACAGAATATGGTCCCTAATTTTTCTTTCATATAGCAACTGATGTTGCCATGCAGATCTCTTGGTTGCTATGAGACAGGAATATAACCGCGCCCCGTGATTGGCCAGCACCTCTAATGCAGTGTGGTTCTCACACGGGCCGCTGACACTGAGCTGTTACTATGGTGAACTTTACAGTTTCCTTTGATTGGTGGATTACAGAAATAGGCCATCAGTGGAATTCATTATATTCAGCTAAGTGAAAATGAAAAATAAATGTAATAGCTTTCCCCCATCGTCAGTGTGAAGAAAATATAGCATCTAATGACGTAATGAATCATCAGTAGATGACACAGACCCATCACAGAGTGAACAGCAGTATCATCCTGTGCCAAATTTGGGTGGGAAATATGTTCTCTATTGCTTTGAATCACTTGTTCAGGGCTAATGGCGTTGGGCTGAGCAGGTCTAGGAGCCCAAGCTTTGGAAGGGGACATGCCTTTCTCTGTGGGAGATGAATGGTTAGGCTGGGGCCTGGGTGTGGAGGGTGGGGGGCATATCAGCTCCAGGCAGGGCTGATTAATTTTGCATCTCAAAAAAAAAAAAAAAAAAATGTGTTCTTGGATGCCTTCATCAGACAGACTGCTGAGTGCTCCTGGGGAGAAATGGCTGATGACAGTCACAGCCAAGCAGGCTTTGTGCTTTTGGCTCTCCACCCTCCCATGCTGGCCCGAGCCAGCTCAGCATTCGGGAGATAGGTGAGTCCTGGCTGCCAAGGCTCTTGCTCAGTGGAAAACCGACTTCTAATCCTTCAGACTCATAGCTCAGCTCTCTTCAACCTGAGCAAATGTGGGAGGCAAATGGAAGATGAACTTAGGAAGAGGGGTCAAGGAGCAACCTCTAATACCAAATTTGAAGTGAAAGATGGAGAGTGGAGAGGGACCCAGCACTCTGGGAAACAGTCAGGGAGCTGCAAAGGCAAATGTTGTGTGCACTGAGCTCTGGACTCATGTTTGATGTACAGTTCATCATTTTTAACAGCTCCTTCCTCCATATGACAAATTACTTTTGAAAAGAATCATAAAATGAGGCAAGGTATAACAGCCAGAAAGAAAATATTCTTTGATTAAATGTTGTATCATAACAATAAAGAAATTAAAAATAACAATAATGCTATAATCCTCTAATGTAAGGAAATTACTTTATTGTTCACTTACTTATTTAGTGTGAGTGTGTCCATGTGTGCGCATGTGGAGGTCAGGGTGGGATGCCGTATCTCCTAATTCCCCTGAGACAGGATTTTTCACTGAGCTGGAAGCTTGCTCACTGGTTCAACTAGTCTGGCTCCCTGCAAACTCTGAGGTCCACCTGCCTGTGTCCCCCAAGCCAACACTGGGTTTACAGCTTCTCACATGAGTGCTGGGGATAAGAACCAGGAACCTCCTGCTTACACAGCAACTGCTTTTACCACTGAGCCATCTTGCAGGCCCTTTCTTTTATTTTCATCAATGTGCTTTTTGAAGAAAAGAATGAAACATACGTTGGTCCATTAGAAATGAACAGTGGTTTTACAATTTCTGTGTTTGTGAAAAACTTTGGCAAATATGGCAAAGGTTTTTTCCACATTGTTTTTCTTCCCATACTCATGAAGTGTCAACCCATTTTTGTTGCAAAAACATTTTTTACTATTTTTAATTTCAAAAAATGAGGGGAACAGATTAAGTAGAAAAACATCTTAGAAGCCAGGCGTGGTGGCGCACGCCTTTAATCCCAGCACTCTGGAGGCAGAGGCAGGCAGATTTCTGAGTTCGAGGCCAGCTTGGTCCTCAAAGTGAGTTCCAGGACAGCCAGAGCTATACAGAGAAACCCTGTCTTGAAAAACCAAAAAAAAGAAAGAAAAAGAAAGAAAAAGAAAAACATCTTAGTCTGTTTATTAGTACAATATATAAATATTTATAAAGGTAAATATTTATAAAAACAATAAAATTTATTGTCAATAATAGGACTGTTAAATTATTTAATTATTATTAAATTAATATTGAAGAAAAAAGAAAGCATCATAAACAGAATATGTTTATCATTAATGCAACAAATAAAATAAAACAAAACTCTAATGCACTGTAAATTCTGGAAAACTTAAGCACAGCTAAAACCTCTGAGCATTTGCACAGAAGGACATATTTGCAGTCAGTCAGCTGCTGTTGTCTTCACAGCCCCAGTCACTGGCCATTGTTGTTTGGCTGCACGCAAGAGGAGGATGTCATACTGGGGAGCCTGAGACACATTATGCCCAGAGCTAGCTCTCTGTGTGTTTGCTCTCAAAACAAATACAGGGTTAGTTTTTCTCATCAACTTCTGTGTAGTTAGAGATGTTTGCTCTAAAAGACACACCCAAAGTACACTAAATGGAAACTTACATTTATACCATTAAAACTCTACTGCAGCCTCAGAAATTATTCAAAACAGACAAACAGAAGTGATTTTGTTTTTTGTTTTGTTTTGNTTTGTTTTGGTTTGTTTTGGTTTAGTTGAGGAGAGAATCATTTGTCCTAGTGATCATAAATGGCAAGCCAGCTTTCAGTGGGTTTAATGTGGCTTTTAAAGTGCTTTTCAGACTAACCCCTTGATATCCTGCTGAGGGGTAGTAGTAGCTTTACCTCCTGCTCAGTGTAGCTTAGATCTATGCTGGGATTGTGCCATGCCAGAGCTGGGGGAGAAATAAAAGACGGCTCTGCAATATCTAGTAAGTTCTCTGACCATGGCACCACCACATGGTGTTGTGTTTCTGTTGTCCTATGATAGTAGAAGGAGGACAGAAATAAAGACTA
This sequence comes from Mus pahari, assembly GCF_900095145.1. NCBI lineage: Eukaryota > Metazoa > Chordata > Mammalia > Rodentia > Muridae > Mus > Mus pahari. The sequence goes on from NC_034602.1 coordinate 9,586,877, forward strand.
AGAGGTCTCTCTCATAAAGATATGACCGAACCCTAGCTTTGTACGCTGCCTGTGGGTGCTCTGGCATGGCCGAACATTCCATCTCAGTGTTTGCTGATCCATTCTGCTCATGGCTTTAACCTTTGTGTTCATGTTGAACTGAACTAAGCCCCGGGTTTATCTCTACTGATAAAACAAACAGAACATGCTCTCCAGAACCATCCTCTTTGCTGGTCTAGGTTGGGCAGCAGCATGGGAGACAGGAAGTTGCTGGAACTCTTAGGGGGCAGTAAGTATGAGAAGGAGGAAGTGGGGGAAAAATACAGACGTTTCAAGGTTGGCTAGGTGTGACACTCCGCTTTCTTCCTGCTTCCTCACCAGACAGCTATATATAGAACCATCTTTGAATGGATGGATGGTTTCCTAGGAAAGGTGACTTAAAGCTCTGATGCCTGGCATTTTACCAGTGTTGCTATATATTCCTTTCAGTTATATTAATCCGTGGACAGATTCCTCGGGAGTGCAGATGCTGTTGGAAGAAGCATATTTATATTTAGTACTTTGATATAAAAGAGCGTCTTGGGTTACTGCCTCTGTTATTTAATGACCGGGATGGGAAGCCTGGGTACTTAGCTGTGAAGACATCTCTCAGCTCAACCTTGCCGGCCTTGAATGTACACCTTTTATGTTAAGAAATGTCCATGCTTACTCCTTGGAAAACAAGAGAAAAAGACCCATTCTGTTGATAACAGTTTTTGAAAGCACTTGACCTATAAACAGTAATAATGCTTTACTGGGTCGTCTTCCCGGCTTAGGCTGCAACCCACTCTGCTCTTCCCGTAGGGAAACTTTTGCTTTATTTGTGCTTTGTTTCTTTTCTCCTCGCATGTCTGGGCAGAGAGGCCATTTGAGACTTCTTGGCTCTGCTTCAGACTCCGTAATAGCAATGGATCTACGCTTCTTAATGTACTAACGGCAGGTGACATTGAATCAAGCTGGCTTACATGATGTGTGTGTGCACGTGAGGTGTTTGAAGTATGCTCTAAGAAACCGGGAACCAACCAGAGCAAAGACCCAGACTGACAGTATATCTCTAAAAAGGCACTCGCACCAAGAACGTAAAAGAGAACATACTTTTCTTTTCTGTTGAGAACATTTATTTCTTGGAACATTTGTGAGTGTGTGCGTGTATAGTATGTATATGGTGTGTGTGTGTGTGTGTGTGTGTGTGTGTGTGTGTGTCTGTGTCTGTGTTTGTGTGTATTTAGTTACTCTCAGGCTGCCATGGAAAACACATGGGCAAACTGTAGAAATTGAACCTGAAGGTTTTTTTTTTTTTAATTAGATATTTTCTTTATTTACATTTCAAATGTTATCCCCTTTCCTAGTTTCCCCTCAGAAGATTCCCCTATCCTCTCCCCCCTCCCCCCTGCTCCCCAACCTACTCACCCTTGTTTCTTGGCCCTGGCATTCCCCTATATTGGGGCATATAACCTTCACAGGACCAAGGGCCTCTCCTCCCATTGATGACTGAATTGGCCATCCTCTGCTACATATGCAGTTAGAGTCACGAGTCCCTCCATGTGTTTTTGACTGGTAGCTTAGTCCCAGGAGCTCTGGGGGTACTGGTGAGTTCATATTGTTCCTCCTATGGGGCTGCAAACTCCTTCAGCTCCTTGGGTACTTTTTCTAGCTCCTTCCTTTGGAGCCCTGTGATTGTCCAAGGAAGGCTGAGAGCATCCACTTCTGTATTTGTCAGGCACTGGCAGAGCCTCTCAAGAGACAGCTAGCTATATCAGGCTCCTGTCAGCAAGCTCTTATTGGCATCTGCAATAGTGTCTGGATTTGGTGAACCTGGAGAATTTTAAGAGGCCAGCTCAAGGGGATCTATAAAAACCATCAAGAGCAGGTGAATGGGCATTGACTTTGGTAATAATTTATCTCTGCTCAAAGTTTAAAAATATCTGTACATCACAGTGAATCTAAGAATGTTCACCAACCACTTATGGGGATGCTGTGTTTATTTCTGCTGCATGTTGTTACTAAGCAGTGGTAATGCTGACTTGGATGTGAACTAGGTTCCCTGACTCTGGGCTGTAGCATACAAGGTAGTATTGTAGTAAGCAGTTCACACTCTCATAGTGCACACTTCAGTAATGTAGTAAGCGGTTCACACTCTCATTGTGCACACTTCAGTAATGTAGTAAGCAGTTCACACTCTCATAGTGCACATATTAGTAATGTAGTAAGCAGTTCATAGTCTCATAGTACACACTTCAGTAATGTAGTAAGCAGTTCACACTCTCATAGTACACACTTCAGTAATGTAGTAAGCAGTTCACACTCTCATAGTGCACACTTCAGTAATGTAGTAAGCAGTTCACACTCTCATAGTGCACA
>NC_034602.1:9589365-9597108 GCF_900095145.1 Mus pahari
CACACTTCAGTAATGTAGTAAGCAGTTCACACTCTCATAGTACACATGTTAGTAATGTAGTAAGCGTTCACACTCTCATAGTGCACACTTCAGTAATGTAGTAAGCAATTCACACTCTCATAGTGCACATGTTAGTAATGTAGTAAGCAGTTCACACTGTCATAGTGCACATGTTAGTAATATAGTAAGCAGTTCACACTCTCATAGTGCACACATTAGTAATGTAGTAAGCAATTCACACTCTCATAGTGCACACGCTAGTAATATAGTAAGCAGTTCACACTCTCATGTACACATCAGTAATGTAGTAAGCAGTTCACATTCATGCACCACTCTCCTTTGCTGCACTTTGCTGCAGTGTTTTCCTGGGAATGTGGATCTAAGTTAAATGTGTTTTGGTTTTTAAATAGTCATTATTTTCAGTTTTGTGTACTAGTGTTTTACCTGTATGTAGGTACATGCACCACATGTCTATCTAATGCACAGAGGCCAGAGGAGGATGCTTGATACCCTGGAACTGGAGTGACAGACAGCTGTGAGCTCCCTCATGTGTGCTAGGAACCAAACCTAGGACCTCTGGAAGAGCATCAAGTGTTCTTAATCCTTATCTACCTCTACAGCCAATAAGATTTGTTAGACTCGGAAGTGACAGCTCTTTTAAAAATTGTTTTAATTCCTGTGAAAAACTTATGTTTACCAAGTATGAGTCATAGAAATGCACTAGAGTTCCTGCATCCCCTCAGTGAGCTCCGAATTTTCACGTATCAAATCAGAGGGCTAAGTATGATGGAAGATTTTCAAAGTCCCATCTGGCTTTATCGCTCTGGGCTTCAGGAGCTGTCTTGTAGCGAGAATAGCTCTCTGCTACCTAAGAGGAGTTTGTCAGCTAAGACACTGGCTTGTCTCATTCCTTCTTTCCCTTTTCTTCTGGGGTGAAGAGGAATGAGTTTTAGCTGATGGGGTTATGACAGCACAACTAGATCATGGAGAAGCCGTGAGGCCATGGCCCGCATCAGCATTTCTGCAGGCAACTCAGTCCCCGAAAGCAGAAGGCAGTACCCAGTGTCCACTGACAACTCTATGCCCTGCCTTGCCAGCATCACAGGCCCAGATACTGAGCAAAACCACCAGCCCTTCCTGGACCTTGCAGCCTCCCCTGCAAGCTGTTGTCCAGCCTTGTTCTTGCTGGAGGAGGCTATGACCTATGGGTATAGGAAGTGAGTCCATAGGGCAGGGCTCTTCCCTCTTTACCTGGTGATTTTCCCCTAACCACAAAGTTTCATGAATGAGGGTTTTCCCCTAGTGATAGTAAAAAGTAAGTCATTTTGAACTGGTAACTTTTGATGGTTTAGATTCATTCTTTAGAGCAGGTCCTATTAGTTAAGGATACTTACTAAAGTGTAAAAAGAATTGGCAGGCTATGTCTGCCCCCAAGCCATACACATTACTCAGGCTATGAATACACGGCATCTCTCCCAAGGTAACTTATTTTATTTTCTCATACTTTCCCCATAACCTGGTCCATCTGTGTACGCAGTGAGCTGGGAAAGACAAGACTAAACCTCTTAGTGCTGTGCTCTGTGGTGAGAGCTGTTTCCTGAAGCCATTCAGTAATCAATTTTTTTCTGCCTAGGATTTTGTGGTATACAACTGCACACTGATGGCTTCTGGTTTCTCTTCTGCTAATTGTAAAACAGCATGTGTACCAAGTTGTCTACATCTGGACAGACATCTTGACTGTCTCATCGATTCCTAGGAATTATTATTTTTACAACTCACAGCACAGTGCCAGATCCTTTGAACATCTTTGGCTTGCCTACAGTCTTAGATGATTATATGGTAATTGCTATTATTTACTAAGGGAAGATGAGCACATGTTACCTCTAATATGCTAGTCCGTTTATGTACAAATTCCCCAAAAAGCTATTTTTAAAACTATGACTTTCAGAAGCTATATACTTTTAATTATTATATCAACAAACCCTTATATATCACTATACATTGAATATATTTTGCCTGCAATTTTGGCTGAATTTGTACAAGTTAAATAAGGTGCAAACTAACTTAAGTAGACATTATCCTAAAACTAACTGAATGGACACAGAATGTTCAACTTTTATTAAGCATTTTCTTATCTATCAAAAGTTGATGCTTAGCCAAATGTGGTAGTGTATAGCTATGATCCCAGTTCTTGGAAGGCTAAGGCTGGAATATGTAGTAAGAGAACTCAAAGTGGAGATGTGTGGTTTCCTTGGAGACTCAGGTTATAATGATGCTTTGCTAGGGAAGACATGTGAAAGAATGTTTTGATGAAGCAGACATAAATGAAAGGATGTTTTGCTAAAGCAAGCATGTGAAAGGACACATGATGTTTAGAAGGAATATAAACATGACCCCATAGACAATGGGAGCCCAAGCACTGGTTCTCTTTTCTCTGTCTCGCTAGTCTTCTGATAATACACAGGTATTGGTTTGCCTTACATTGCATTGATGAGCTTTGCTGTGGTGACTTCATAGAGAGAAACTCACCAAAGAACTTCTTGTGAGATTCCTGTGGCTTCTTGCCACTTGCATGGATACTGGTGAGCCTCCTGGCTTCTTCTGGATTGAACGGCATTTGCTGACTTGTGCATGGTGTCTGCTAAGTGAACTGGACTGAGAACAACAAAGATTGGAATCACTCCCAAAGAACTATTTCTAGACAGGCCCACTTTCCCCATGTTCTAATTACCTTTCTTTTCCACTACCTTTGGTGAGTGATGGGCTAGAGGGGAAGTTGAACCCTTATTAAAGTAGCTTATCTAAAAAAAGGAACACAAATGTTGATGGTTGGGGACCCTACAGCTACCATGTAAAATATACGATATTAAAAATGGCTACTAAACTTCAAACCCTGTGACAAGATGACTATGTCTGAATATGGACAGACATAGAACTTTAAAAACATTGCATATGCCAGCAAGAACTTGCTGAAAGGACACTGATATAGCTATCTCTTGTGAGGCTATGCCAGTGCCTGGCAAATACAGATGTGGATGCCCACAGTCATCTATAGGATAGAACACAGGGCCCCCAATGGAGGAGCTAGAGAAATTATCCAAGGAGCTGAAGGGGTCTGCAAGTAGTAGGTGGAATGACAATATGAACTAACCAGTACCCCCAGAGCTCGTGTGTCTAGCTGCATATGTAGCAGAAGATGGCCTAGTTGGCCATCATTGGGAAGAGAGGCCCTGCTACATCCACTCCAGTAGTGCCAAGCGCAACAGGCCCCCAAAAACCTGGTCGCTATCCCAAGGTGAAAAGTTCACGGAAACTTAGTCTCCTGGAACCGTGGCATCCTGTATAATGAATGCTCCAATGTCCTTGCTTTAGTTGGAAAACAGATCATGTGCTTTCCCTTAATACATAGCCAAGTTAGAGCCTAGGCAGTCAGTTCTTGAGCTGACCCTGGGTTTAGGTAGCTAAGTCACTGCCTTACACAGGAATTTACCATTCTCTAGGAAGAAGGAAGTTTGTGATCTAAAGAGGAACCAGAGTAGATACTTAGAACCATAGGTAGCTGAGTTACACCCATACACAAGTATTTACAATGGCCTAGGAGGAAGGTGGACTATAGGAACTATGGCAAGGGCATGAAGCCCTTGCCCCCGGCTACTGAGTTTAAGCTGACTTTAGGTGGAGCTGTTTTTGATTCCAGCTGTTAACTTTGAATTTTATCCCAGTTGGTTCCTGCCAGTCCTTCCGTGTTTGCATTCCTCTGTTTTGTGTAACTTCCCTATTTTCTTCTGTATAGATAGTCTGATGCTCGATTTGACAAATTGCACTCAGATACCACACTCCCTTGTGTCCATATTTGTTTGTCACCCCACATTCACCGAATCCTCGCTCACCTGCAACCAGAGACCCATTCCACACAGATTGGGGGACCCAAGTGAGGTCCGTCTGCGGCAATGCCCCTTGGTTTTGCAAACTTTATATGCCCCATACAGGGGAACGCCAGGGTCAAGAAGTGGGAATGAGTGGGTATGGGAGCAGGGCAGGGGGGAGGGTATAGGAGACATTCAGAATAGCATTTGAAATGTAAATGAAGAAAATATCTAATAAAATAATTAAGAGAAAAAAAAGAACTTTAAAAACAAAGCAAGTTATGAAAGGCAAACTTAAGTTACCCAACAAGAAAAACACATTGCACCTGCAGGACACCTTGGGAATTGAGTGCGTGCATGTCATTTGATCCTTTAGTTAGAAGGCCCATTTCCACCTCCCTAGCCCACAGCATAGCTCTTGTTTACAGTGCTGCTTGGCAGTGGCACATGAAGGAGGACTGGCTGGGATTAGCTTTGCACCTATGTGACTCTACTCTGCTTTTTCAGTAGCTGCATACCCAGTGGATATCTTACTCAGGGTTAGTGAAGCCATTTCTTTTTGTTCTTGCAAATGTGTTTCTTCAAATCCTTTAAGAAAACAGCTCAGAGGGAGGTTATGGTTCTTGCTGTCTTTGATCTCTGAGCAGGAAAGGTGATCCTAATAGAATTAATGGGCTCAGCTGGTCCTTGTCCAGTGACCTAAGGGATAACGTTGACTCTTCAGAATGTCTAGAGAAATGGGAAGAGACCAGAGTGTTCTGGAGAGAGTTGGCCTCCTGGACATGTGTAGGCTTGAAGAAACCACTTATCCCAGCAGGATTCCCACCATTGTTGGCAAAGGCATGTGCAAGTGGCTGTCCCCACCAGCTTTACCCTTCTACCAGCTATATGTGTCCTCTGATCTAAGGATCTTGTCAGATGTACCTGAATTAATAAGGAAAATAGCTTGATTAGAATGCAAAGAGGAAACTGGCCAAGAAGGAGAAACAGCCGGAGGAAGATGGCCTAGTACACAAACAACTCCAGCCTAGGAGAGCTGAATCACCAAGCCATGCTGAGCTTAGAATCTGGCTGTCTTCTTCCTGATGAACTATGGTGTATTAGTTGTAATACATAGACTCTGTTCTCCTCAATCAATATTTCCTTATTTTGAGAAATATCTCTTTACATCAAGTAAGGCTCTAGACTAGTGGGCACAGGATGCCTGTGCTATCTTTGCTTGGGCATGACATCTTCTCTGGGTTGGACAGTGAGAGCAGGATCTAGCATGACATCTTCTCTGGGTTGAACAGTGAGAGCTGGATCTAGCATGCTAAATTTGCTGACTGTGCCCTAGTCCAATACTAGGTCACTTGGGGCAAGAGCACCATTGTGGAGTTGGTTTGCCTGTTTCTAGTTTACAGAAAGGCCTACCATTACAGAGGGTCCCCGAGTCATGTTCAGAACATCCTGAGATTGAACATGGGGAGCTCACGTGTGTTCTACAGTAGAAACTTAGTTCTTGAGAAATTTTTTTGTTTGTTTTAAAGAAGGTTCTTTACTTTAACAAAGAATGGCCTTCAACCCTCAGCAATGGTTTAGTCCAGTGGTTCTCAATCTCTGGGTCTCAACCCCTTTAGGGGTTGCATATCAACTATCCTTCATTTAAAATATTTACATTATGATTCATAACAGTAGCAAAATTATAAAGTAGCAATGAAATAATCTATGATTGGGGGTTACTACAACATGAGGAACTGTATTAAAGGGTTGTAGCATTGGAAAGGTTGAGAACCACTGCTCAACCTTCAGCCTTCTGGGAGCTGATTATGTTCATGAGCCACCATGACTGGCCAGTGAGTCAGTCTACTGGAATCTCATTAGGTTCCCCCTTACCACCTTTGTACCTGAAGAGCAATGAAACCTTGGCTTTCGGGACTGGGTGAGAGTTGGGTGTGCCTTGCAATGGTGTACATATATCCTTCAAGCACTCGAGAGGCTGAGGTGGGAAGGCTGTGAGATTGAGGCTTAACTGGATATTCAGCAAGAATGTGCAGAAAGAGGGGCAGGGCAGAAGAATATGAATGAGAATCAGGTGAATGACTGCTGGTCTAGTTTTTCTCAGTGAAGTTCAACAATCCTTCCAGCATGGAGTATGGGTATAGGGAAGAAATCCTCTACACAGTAACGACTCAGAAGCCTTGGAATTTTGGTCTGACTGGATCACCGTAGTTGACTGATCTAGAAGAACCATTTAACCTTCAGGTCCATGGCTGCCTTACCTGTGAGATGGAGGTGGCCATTTTCACATTGTCCTAAAGATTGTAGGAAAGATTATTCTGGTTTATGATCTGTAATATTCTAAAGAAAGGCAAATGTGAGGAGTGTAACTTCCCAGGCTGTCTCTGTTTCATGGCAGGGTGGTAGGCCAGGTATCCTTGTCTCCACAAAGATCTGCCAGGTCTGCCACAAAGAGAGCCCAGAGCTCTGAAGCAAGGCTGGGCCACAAGTTCCTTCCTGTGTTTTGTTGCAGGAGTTTTTTTAAAGAGATAAATACAACTGCTCATGGACTACCAGAAAGAAAATCATCTATGTGTCATATAAAAAGAAATCTTTGTGACGGAACACACCTGTGCAAACTAAGAATGTAAAACATGAGGGCACAGTCAAAGTCACAAATATCATTCCCTTTCATGAGCTCAAAATGTTTCAGGTCATTTATTAATTATGTTCATAATAAACATTTAGGGACTGGGGGTATAGCTTGGTGCTGTAGTACATTCTTAGTGGAAAGCCCTGGATTCTATTCCCAATACGACAAAAGAATAGAGTAAGAGTAGGAAGGAGGAAGGGTGAGAGGGAGGGAAGGAGGAGGGAAAGAGGGAGGGAGGGAGGAATAGAAAACCAGACCAATTTGCATGAGACTGTGGCACATTGCCCCTGTGTGTGTACTCCTCAAACACACACTGTTTTCAAACACTCCTGTTCTTAGACTAGTTTCTTAGAGCCTTTGTCTCAATCATTATACTTCCTTGACATTTATTAAACTCCTTCATAGGTGAATCCACAAGTTCATTGATGGGTAAGTGGAGCGGGTAGTAATTGAGCTTTAAAAAAATTCCCTCACCCCATAATATCCCCCTGAGTATCCCATTGCTAATGATCAAAATCATGTTATTAGCCATTAACTTCTTTAGATGAAGAAATTACCTTCCTATTAAAATCAAGCACTCCTTGGAGAGGTTGCATATTATAGCTGTCATACTTCAATATGACTGATTGACTTGAGGGCAAAGTGTCAGATGGCGGGAAGATTTGGCAGTGTGAGGGGCCATAAAGTCTGTGGAACTATTTAACTCTGTCACTGTACAGAAAAGGTATCAATAGACAGATAGATGGTGCACAAACAAATCAGTATGATTATTTCTGTTAGCATTCTGTCTAAACTCCACCCCACAGTTACCTGGCAACAGCCAGGTATGCTCCTCCTCATAGTTACCTGGCAACAGCCAGGTATGCTCCTCCTCATAGTTACCTGGCAACAGCCAGGTATGCTCCTCCTCACAGTTACCTGGCAATAGCCAGGTATGCTCCCCCTCATAGTTACCTGGCAACAGCCAGGTATGCTCCTCCTCACAGTCACCTGGCAACAGTCAAGTAGGCCTGACCACTATAAAAGGGGGCTGTTTGCCTCTTCCTCTCTCTCTTGTTCTTGCTTCTTTCTTGTCCTCTTGATCTCTTGCTTCTCTCCTTTTCTTTCTCTCCCATTCCTTATTCCCTTCCCTTCCCCCTCTCTCCACATGTTCATGGCCATGACTGGCCTCTATTTCTCTTCTCTTCTCTTCTCTTCTCTTCTCTTCTCTTCTCTTCTCTTCTCTTCTCTTCTCTTCTCTTCTCT
>NC_034602.1:9598198-9615536 GCF_900095145.1 Mus pahari
CTTCTTCTTCTTTTGGTTTTTCAAGACAGGGTTTCTCTGTGTAGCCCTGGCTGTCCTGGAACTCACTCTGTAGACCAGGCTGGCCTCGAACTCAGAAAATCTGCCTGCCTCTGCCTCCCAGGTGCTGGGATTAAAGGTGTGCGCCACCACACCTGGCCCCGGTCCATTTTCATTTCCAGCCTCCTTTCAGGGACCCAGTTCACCCATGACTGCTGGACAGATGCAGGTGGCACCTGAACAAGAGGATTGAAAATGGTAGGACAGAGAGAAAAGTGCTGTCTTGGTGGAGATCCACAGAAAACAGAAGCAGTTACAGTATCCTGCATGGTAAGCAACATATAGAATTAATGCCAGTGCTTGCCATAAATGTTATTTTATTTTATTTTACATTTTGGAGGCTGTCATTGCAGGAGGTGCGTTAAGAGAGAATACAGGCTAGGCTGAACAAAGTGTTGACCCGACACCAAATTCACCTAGTGGTGAAAGTGCAAATGGGATAGGAGAATTCTAAACAGGCATTTGTCTGCAGCCTCAAAGAGCTGCTTCAGGTGAGAAGAGCAGGGTTTAAAGAACAGCTGTTAGACTGTCAGTAGGGACAGTTTAAAAGCTTTAAATGATTTTCAAAAGCTGTTAGGTGATATCGCTTGGCTTTGCCCCTATTTAAAGTTTACTATGGGAGAATTGAAATCCTTATTTGATATTCTTAAATGGAGTCCTGATCCTACCTATCCCCTGTTCTTTAACCTCTGAAGGATTGTTAGCCTTACAACAAGTGAAAAGAGCTACTGAAAAACAATTTGTTACTTATATAGATTATTCTTTGCCTTTACATGTGCTACAGGATTATTGTGGCAAAAAGCTCCTCTTATGTGGATACTTTCAGGAATATCTCCTAAACATAATATCTGCCATATTATGAGGCAGTAGCCCATCTGATTATACTTGGAAGGAAGCAGGCACTGATTTATTTTGGCAAAGAACCAGACATCATTATTGAGCCTTTTAATGTAGATCAAAATACTTGGCTGAAGCAGCATAGTACAGATTGGTTGCTTGCTCAAATAAGATTTAAAGGCACTATAGATAATCATTACTTTCAAGATAGATTGATAAAAATTTTAAATGTACATAAGGTTATATTTCCTAATATGACATCTTTACAGCCTCCCATAAAGCTCTTTTGATTTTTACTGGCGGCTCCTCTAAAGGATGAGCTGGATATATCATAAGTAATCAAGAAGTAGTCATAGAGACTCCTGGGCTCTCCGCTCAGCTAGCAGAACTGACAGCAGTACTGAATGTTTCTCAGTCTGTAATTGATACTTTTAATCTTTTTTACTGATAGTCTATATGTGGCTCAGTCTGTTCCTCTATTGGAAACTTGTGGTACATTTAATTTCAATACACCATCAGTATCTCTGTTTTCTCAACTACAAAATACCATTCTTACCTGAAAAAGAATCTCTTTTATATTGGTCATATATGAGCTCATTCTAGTCTTCCTGGATCTTTAGCTACAGGCAATGTTTGCATTGATAGACCTTTAATAGGAGAGGCCTCAGTTTCAGATCCTGTTACATTGGCTAGATGTTATCATGATAAATTTCATCTTTCTAGCCATACCTTAAGGCTCTGACATAAGATCACTAAGGAGCAGTCAAGAATGATTGTAAAACAATGCCCTAACTGCCTTACATTATCTCCAGTTCCTCATTTAGTGGCTAATCCATGAGGCCTTATGCCCAATCATATTTGGCAAATGGATGTAACTCATTATGCAGAATTTGGGAAATTGAAATATATACATGTCTGTATTGTTACTTGTTCAGGATTCCTTTTTGCGTATGGGAGAAGCCTCTAGAAATGCAATTGATCATTGCTTACAAGCCTTCAATGCTGTGGGATTACCTAAAGTCATCAAGACAGATAATGGGCCAGTTTATACTGGAAACAACTTTACATAACTTTTTAAGGAATTTGGTATTGAGCATAAAACTGGAATTCCTTATAACCCAATGGGACACCTTTAATCCCAGCACTTGGGAGGCAGAGACAGTCAGATTTCTGTGTTTGAGGCCAGCCTGGTCTACAAAGTGAGTTCCAGGACAGCCAGGGCTATACAGAGAAACCCTGTCTTGAAAACCCAAAATAAATAAATAAAAGAAGGGGAGTTATACCCTCCAAGGTCACCAAAAGCACACCTTGCTTTTGTCTTATTTGTTTTAAATTTTTTGCAAACTGATGTTAAAGATCAGTCTGCAGCAGATCAATACTGGCATCCACTTCCAGCTCATATACCACTGTTAAATGGTGAGACTCCCTAACTAATACATGGAATGGTTCTGATCCTGTTTTACTATGGGGGAGAGGTTCTGTCTGTGTTTTTTCACAAAGAGAAAATAGAGACCGATGGCTGTCTGAAAGATTGGTTCGTCAAGTGGACACGGATCCTAAGCCTTCTAATGATTATGATACCAATGATGAAGATGGCTCAAAATCCCTATCAGCCAGATAAGTTAACCTGGAGTGTAGTCTCCACTCATACTGGAGAGCGAGTGCTTTCTATCAATTCTCAAAGCCACCCCCCCCCCAATATACCTGGTGGCCAGACGTTGTGTTTGATCTTTGTCAATTGGCAGCTGAATTAAATACCTGAGGCATCCCTACAGAAAACTTTAATTTCTAATTATAATTTTGGTGCTTTTAACTTTTGGACTCTGTATCCAAAGATTGGTTGCCTTCACACAGGATCACTTTCAGCAAGCTCAGCTATTCACCATGGAGGTTTTTCATTACTATGAAGAAATGCATTGGTGCATATCCATATGTCCTTTGTGGCTTTGGTCTGAATGGGAAAGAGTGTGCTATAGAAGGCTGGTAGTCAGAGATGGGTAAGAGTGTTCTTGAGCTCCTATTGACCTAAGACAGAGACAAACATTAAAAAGAGATGTTTGACTTCCACGATGGGTAAGTAGGAGCAATATAGACACTGACCTAAGGCAGGCCCGGTCACCTAGCCACTCTATTTCCTAGATGGGCTTATGGAAAACAAGCAAATCTTGTGCCCCCATCCAGCTCATCTTTAAAAAACAAATAAGGGGGAATTGTGCCCTTCCCCCAGCCTTGAGCAGGCTAAATAGACCTTAAGTGTTTGCTACAGTTAGTCTTCTGCCAACTTAGGTGGAGTCTTCCACCTTGTAGCACCCGCAAGTTCCTACAGGAGCAGACTGCCTGCTGAGTTAGCTTTGCAACATAATCCAGCTGAAATAAAGCAACGTAATCCAACTGAAACAATGTAACATAATCCAGCTGAAACAAAGGATGGGTCTGTGGGCTGAAAATTAAACTTTGAGCCTTGATCAGAAACCTTTGTCTTGGCTTCATCTTTCTCTCACCATCACCCCATCCTTTTTCATTTCCAGCCTTCCTTTCAGGTACCTAGTTCATCCATGGTTGCTGGACAGCTACAAAGGCAAAGAAGGTGGGGTCACAATCCTTGGTAGAGCCACACTGGGTCCTCAGCCAAGTGTCACAAGAGCTAGCCCTGTTAAACAAGTTAGTCATCTTTTGGGGAAGCTGAGTTTAGCTGTCTCAAACAACTGGCTTGTGACATATGTCTATAACATTCTACACTTTTCCCCACTGAATTCTATGTAGCATGACTCTCATTTGGCATACCAATGTAGTCACAGACAAGGCAGCTGCTATTTACCATTATAATAGCTTAGAATTCCGTTGATGTTATTGGGACTCCTAAACATCAAAGGCAAAGAATTTCTGAAAATAAGTATGAGCCCTTCTATTATGAAAAAAGTTTCAAAAATGTAAAAACACTTTAAAATAGTTGAATGAACATATTTGTGTAACCTCAACCTATATTCAAAATTGACATTGAACTGTATTCTTTTTTCTCTCATTTGATTGCATGACTTGCAGAAATCACAACTAGGTAAAGAATTTAAGATCCAGATATATTTCAAACTGTGGCATGTTCTTCCCCTTCCTCTATTTGTGCTAAACACTTTTTAACACTTGGAGTATGCTGTGGGTGTCTGAGAAGTGAATTGTGTTCTGATTTCCTGGAAAGCATGCATAAAAGAAGTCTTTTCTCTTTTTGTCCAAACAACATTTTATTTCAGGATCAATGGTGGCTTGTGCATGGTTCTAGTTCTTAGTCACGGCATGTGCTTGAAGCAAAAAGAGAATTATTTGTAAGCCTTTGGGTAGAACAGGCAGGTACAACAGAAGGATGAAGCCCTGAGTGAGTGAAGCCCTTCATGAATGTGTGCTGTTGGCTTGGGCACAGCTGTGTCAAAGCCTCAGGCCTCTATCGTGGGATAAAATGGCAAAGCCTTCCCAGGGCTAGGCTCGGGAAATGGCAAAGGTTTCCTTGTGGGTCCATGTGTGGGTGTTGATAGTATGTGTAAAGAATGGCCACCCTGGCTTTCTTTCCCTGCATATTCCCAACCTGAAGACAGCCCCTGTGAACAAAAACTTCTGGAAAGCTATATCTGGTCTTGAGCAAAAACTCCTGAAGGACTCTGTCTACAGAGACTGTTTATAATTTCAGTACTGTGGGGGGTTGGAATGCTGCAGGTTCAGAGGCTAAGCTGAGTTAGCCTGTCTTGAGCTAAGTTCTGGCCCTCCAGAACATACACACGCGTGCACACAAACATCTCCCCCCCACCCGTTAGAACTAACATCTTGTAACAATAAATAAAAGCCTTTTGGAATCTATTGACTTAGCAGGCAACTAACATCTGCTTCTACCAATCCGAAAGCCAAGAATGCCTTCAGCTAGCCCAACCTATAGAAGATCCTCCCCCATCTCCATGTTTGTGTTGATCTGAAGCACCCACTAATGTATTTTAAACTTGCCTAGGTCTATGACTTTCTCTATTCCCTGAAAGTAGGAAAATGTGGAATTCCACACTGGAATATGGAATATGAGGTAACCTAAATCTGTATTTCCAGGCTACAATCACTCAAAATGGCTCCAGAACAAACTATCCCATATTCCCTTTAAAATGGCAGCTGTGGGCTAGCATCAACCCCTAAAGAGACTGCTCTTACCAAGATGAGCTAAACCTCTCTCCTTGATTCAGCTATACATCATAAACCCTGCCTCCTTGCCCATCTGTAGTAACTCTACCTTCCTCAGCTGTTTGCGGTAATGCTGCCCCTCTGTTCAGCTGTATATAATAAATATGCTGAGCTTCCAAATTGCTTCAGTTTCTCCACCAGAGAGTCCAGTCTACCTGAACTCAGCTTGTATGTGCCTGTATGTTTATCTTTTCTCTCCCCATTCCCTCATCATCCCAGTCAAGTTCCAGCTCCTGGGCCAGGCAAAGACGAGCTATGGCTCCATGCAGAGTGAGCTTGGGTGGCCTAGGCACTGGGTGGGCGTTGAACTAAAGCATCACTCCTCTTGTGACAGTCAGTGAAATAAGCTCCAGGTAAGCTGGAGTTACACCTCAGCCTCTGGAAAAACTAAACCTGACTATTGGGATGAATGACAGAGGGAGGAGCATCCTTGAATCGGAGCCTTTTAAAAATAACCCTGCAGCAGGCTGGTCTCTTTGTACTGGAGGGGATATGCCCAATGCCTCACAGACAGTCTGATTATCTTCGTATACATTCATAAAGATGTTTATTTTTGGTTAAGATGCTCAAATTAGCGTATACATAATTGGTTTACATTAACAAAGTAGTCCCTTAAATTACATTACAAATACTGAAACATAACCCACTGATTACCTAGTCCAGCCTAGTTCTCAGTGTGTTGAGAAGATGGAGACACACCCAAATAATTTCATCTTCTAAAACATGATCTAGTAAGGAAAAAGAACCATTCACATGTATTAGAGGTAGGTACATGGACTTCTTCCTTCCATAGATGTCCTCCTCCTCCTGCAGAGCGTTGTCAGGAATAAGACAAAGGAAAGAGGCTTATCGTCTGTGTTTTTCACACCCTGGGGATGCATGGCTCCACATCGCATCAGTAGGACATACACACACACACACACAGAGAGAGAGAGAGAGAGAGAGAGAGAGAGAGAGAGAGAGAGAGAGAGAGAGAGAGAACTGATTCCACGGTAGTTATGCTCTATAAACATTGAACTAGCAATTATTGGGCCATTGCTTCTGGGAAAAATAAAGGGTTAGGTTCCTGGGAATTCCTGGTCACATTTTCAACAACCTTGTTTTATTGTTTTATGTGTGTTTCTCTTTAAAGATGCCTTACTTAATGTATTGGCTCAGTAGCTTTGAATTCATAGCCAGCATTGCATCTCATGCTTCAGTGAAGACCATCCCACACATATGTTCCCCATAAGGCACATCACTATCTTCCAGTCTTAAGAACATTAGACAGTGTGTCAACACTGTACTTAAGGGTTATTCCAAACAGTGATACCGTCCAGAAAAACGGAAAATTGTGGGGCTAAGGGGACCAGCAGAAGAATCCTTTTACAGCTTTGATAAATGAAAGGAGAAATCATGACCTCACTGGGTCTCACAAGGCAATGCGCACGCTGGTTGTCTCAGTCTGCCCCATTCCAGACCGTTTGCAAACGGTTACATAAAAGAAGCACACATCGGTTTCTGGATTACACATGAATTTAACTGCTCGGATTCACAAATACAGGCCCATGAATAATGAAGGTGGATTCTGTATACTAAGACGATTTATTTCCAGGAATTGGCCTGGAGGTGGGGATGGGAGTTGTGGAGACTAGCAGGCCTGAACGCAACAGTTTGTAGTTAGTAGTTAGTACTACTAACTTAAGCAGTTAGTAGTTTGGCAGCTGAGGTTCCTTTAGAGAAACTCGGGGTTCTTTTCCTTAAAGACAGCTGACTGCAGTTGTTAGACATCTCCAGTTACAAAATGCTTTCTTCATACCTACCCTAGTGTGGAACTGGACCACAAGTGACCATGGCCTAGTTAAGTAGGCACATAAACTGCCACAGCAGCTAGTTAACATTTGGATGTAAAATATCCCCCACAGGTCTTTGACTACTCTGCCTCCAGCTTGAGGCACTATCTGGAAGTCAGGGGGCCTAGGCGCACATGCAGGCTACTGTGGGCAGGTTTTGAGAGTCCTAGCCTGGCCCCGCCTCTGGATCTGGTCTCAGTATCCGGATGCACCAAGAAGTGAGGCGCCTCTGGCTCGCACTTACATTGCCACGAACTCTGCAGCATAGTCTGAAACTCTGAGACTCTGTAAACCTTTTCTTTGTTAAATTGTGCCTTTTAGGTATTTGTTCCCAGTGATGAGAGAGAATACAGAGGCCCAGGAAAGCAATCAATCAGCCTACGGGAATCATCTCTTTCCTACTGCTTTCCCAGAAGCTAGAATAGGGCAGTAGGGATTCATAAACTCTGCTAGTTAACCCGGCTCCATTTGTGCAAGGAAAACAAAACGCACTCCATGCACAGGCCATAGGGGGGCTAATGAGTGATTGTTTTTCATTTTTTGTTTAAAAAGATGTATTTCCTTTGACCAACAGATATGAATCATCTTGATTTCTGTTCAATAATGTCCTGCAACCATTTAGAATCTTCGTGACCCGAGCCTCATCCAGCAGCAAGCTGTTTGGCCCTTCTCTGGGGTTAATGGCAGGCTTCGGTGGGTCCCAGGCCACAGGTAGGTGTGTCTTCTCCACAGCTGTTGAGCAGTAATGGCATTATTGCTCAGGTTGGAGGGAATGAGGCTGAAACCCTGATGCCTAACATCTTGCCCTCTACCCTGGATCCTTGTAGGGTAAGAGTGGTTTGACACACAGAAGCTAGCAGCACCTGACACAACCTAAGAATTCACTGTGAGTGCAGAACTCAAGCAACCAAATCCAGTTCACGTTTAGCAAGATGCCAGTAGATTCTGATGTGCAATGGAATTAAAAAATTATGCTGTAGGTAACCATCTGGTGCCCCCTTGTTCTTTGACTTTTAGACCCCCACCCTTAACCAATATTTTACTTATTTTGAACTGGACATCCCAGAATGCTCCTGCTTCCCCTGGCACAAATGGATGAGCACCTCAGCCCTGATCTACACAAGGAGTCCTTGAATATGCCCACCTGCTAAGAGTGGTTTGTTCCCCTTTCGTTGTAGATATAACTCTAGCCCAAGCTCTTCCCAGGAATACTACTTGAGCCCCACACTGCCCTGGTACCCCTGGCAGCCGCCAGTTCTCCTTGAATCCCTCTGGGGCTTCTCTGATGTCGGGACTCAATCTCCTCCTCGGAACTGACTTGGACAGGCTCAGCTACTGATGAGCACAGCTCCCAGAGAAAGCAGAAGCAGTCGAGGAAGCAGAGAACCAGGCTCTGGGTGTCCTCTAAGTAACCTTCAAGTCACAAAGGACCTTCACCTAAGCTTCCAATGCCCCAAGTGCGACTTGCTGGGAAAACTACCTTTGCACACATCTGTGAAACCCATTAAACCAGTGTGGGATGTTAGGGATCTCCATGCATTTGTTTTGAGGCCAGTTTAACAAGGAACTAGTGGCCGGTGAGGAGTAATGCTGCCAACTTTATAAGACGTCTAATGCTCCCCTTTACTTTTATTAAGCAGGGAATCCATTAACCTGTCATTATGGGATCTTCCCATTCCATGGAGTCAAATGGCTAATTGAATGGATCGTCTTTAATAGCGTAGTCTGTAATTATAAAAGCCATTTACAAAATCCCATAGACTAAGACTAGCATTCCCAGAGAAGGAGGGTGTCTCACTGTGAAAAGCAGCCCCAGTCTTGGACAGCCATTACTCATATTCCCTTCTCCTGTGTTAGGACTATGGGATTCGTTCCAAAAATAATCTCAGGCTCTCCTCACTCACACTGTGGCAATGCCTAAGCTGGTTTCCATGTCTTCAGAAGTGGGAACCCTATAGCCACAGCCTGCACAGTCGGCTCCATCTGAAGCTTGCTAAGGCTCATTTTCTTGGCTAATCTGGTGGTTGTTGTATCCAGCTGGACTGAGTACAGGTCAATAGATAGTGCAAATCAACTTACACAGAGTAAATTAATTAAACAAGAGCATTAACTTACACATGCCTGGAATGACTTCGCTACCATGCCGCACAGCTCTCTCAAGCACTGCTGGCTTTGTAAATGGAGCTCTTGTGTGGTTCACAGCCTGTGTGTCTCAGCTCTGGGACTCGCTCTCCTGCTGACATCTCCTCACGAATCTGATCCAGCCCAAATACTATTTTCTCAAGAAAGCCTGCTGAGCCATTTTATCCAAAGGAGCCACAGCCTTACCATCCAGTCAATTAGCTCACTTCATCATGGTATTTACAGTCTGCAATCATCTTGACTGGTCTCCACATCTCTACATCAACCAGAGTCTCCAAACTGAGATGTTGTCAGTCTTATTGGAAGCCCATTTGACACACAGTAGGGACTTAATAAATATTTGCTGAAATAAGTGACTTAGATACTCAGTGTGTGCATTTGAAACAATTCCTGTAAAATGGACGTTTACTTTAGGAACTTTTTGTTGTCACCAAAATGTTAATGTGAATTTTCATTGAGTGTTTACTTCACTCTGTTTCCTGATGCTATAACCTAGTGCCTGAGACTGGGTGACTTATAAAACAACGAGGTCTATGGGCATGGCACCAGGATCTTCTTAGCTTCTAGAGGTGAAGTGGGGGTAGGACTTGCTGCATCATCCCATAGTGGAGTACCATACAGCAAGGCAAAGCAAGCTCTTGGGACCCCATCAATCCATCAGTTCACAGACAGACCAATCTACTTTATGAAAGCTTTCTTCCCAAAGGCCTCCGCATCCACACATTAACATAATCTGAGGGCTCAAAGTTCCATCAGATGAAATTTACAGAGACACCTCCAAACCATGGCAGTATTCTGTCTAAAAACTCTTGTTCTGTATAGTTATTATTTTCCCCTTCAAGCCCATCTCGTATTACTTTTCCTTAAGTTTCCCCCTCTGGAATCTTGATTAAAGGGATTACAACGATGACCTTAAACTTTCTATAAAAGAACCCACTGGTATCTGCATATCCAGCACCAGACACTAAGAGCCATGTTCCTCTCATCAGAGACAAGCTAAGGCAAAAAAGACTTCTGATGCTTTCAAATTATTCAGGCTCTTTGTTTTCATTTTTAAGATTTACTTTACTGTTTGCTTATGTGTATACGTGTATTCCTCACATGTGTGTAGGTGTCTCTCAGACCAGAAAAAAAGCATCAGATCTCCTGGAGTTACAGGTGATTGTGAGTCACACCCCATCTCCATAGAATTCTGGGGACTGGGCTGAGGTTCGCTGCAGGAGCAGCAAGCTCTCTCAACTGCTGAGCCCTCTCTCCAGTGCCTATACTGTACTCTTAAGGGGAAAGAGATTTTATTTTTCTATTCTTTAATTAGTGTGCTCAAAATCAAGTTACTATTCCTTTAAAATGTGAGTATATACACAAATGTAAATGTATATATGTCTATATACTATGTTTTACACACACACACACACCAATTTGTAGAGAGCACAAAAGAGCTGCCACAGAAATGCATGATTAATTACCAAATTACTTATAGACCTATGGCTACCCCGGATGCTTGTCAGGTTTAGGCTGAGCTAGGCAAGATGTTTTTGAAGGGTAGCACTGAGTCCTTATAAAGGTGGCTGGAGCAAGAGAGGGAGAACATAGCAAGGAATAAAGAGTTGTGGTGCCTTGTGAACACATGCCAAGCAGCCCCTGGGCCCACAGGACCTCCATCATGCAGCTGAAGGGGCAGTGCAGGGAGCCAGAGGTCAGTGGAGCAGGAAGGACCCAGATCATAGAATTGAAATAGAGATATTTGGAGAGGAGAACTGGGCACATAACGTAATGAAAAGATGCCAGGAAACAGTTGTCAGTAACAACGTGTGTCACTCGTTACAGAGAGGGGGTCTTGAGAGGAAGGGATGGAAACCCAGGGCAGAAGCCTGACTCTGGCTTACCACTCCCGTGGCCCTCCAAAGTTGATGTTTAATCCTCACTCCCAAAGTGATGGCATTGGGAAGGGGGAGCGATGGGTGTGTCAAATGACATTCAGTGCTCTTGTAAATGAAGCCCAAGGGAGCTCTTTGCCCCTTTCACCAGCTTAGGCTACCTCCAGAGGATGGGTCCTCAGCAGGATCTAGTCCTACCTTGGCCTTAAACCTCCCAGGCCCTAGAACTGTGAAGGATCAGCTTCTGCTGTTTACAAACCACTCAGTTTTCTTGCAGCAGCCTGAAGTGACTTAATCAAGGCTGTAGCTGCTGAGGGCTGATAAAAACAAGGCTGGGAAAGAGACCTGGGCTGGGGGAGAGCTCAGCCACCCGGACAGGCGTCCAGCAGCGTCTACTTCCTTGAGGAGCAGAAGCACTGTGAATAGAAACAGGAAGAAGGCATTTTAAAGGCACTAAGTAAACTAGACAAGAGTAGTAAAATGGGAGGGCTCAGGATCTGGGGTACAGGGTAAATCACTGAGGGTTACTTCCTGGTAGAGGAATAACTCGTGAGACTGAACTCCCCCTCACCCCCCCCCCCGATGTAACTTTTAAAATTCTCTATAAAAAACATTTACTACTTTTGTAATTTAAAATACAAAGGTGCTTAAAAACCAAATTTATTGCCTTGCTTTTAAACTCAACTATAGCTCATATACTCAGAAAACCTTTTTCTCTTACTCTGGACCTTAGAGATTGCTCGCTAGCAGAGCTTGCTTATTCTGTAGTTTCTCCGTGTCAGCTAACTTTCCAAGGCTGTGACTAAATATTCAAAAGAGAACAACTTAGGAGGACTTCCTTACTGAAGCTTGTGTAATTTCTGGGAGTGATGCTAACAGACATCTTCGGGCAGCAAGGACAAAATAAAGGACACCGCCCAAGTCTCGCTTGGCAGACCAATGGATGTATGGGGCTTATGGGTGTGTGCACGAGTGGTGGTGTGTGGCTGAGTGGTTGCTTTCAGAAGCATGGCTGGAAGGTCGCTTACAGGAATGTGGGTGACACAGAGGCAGCTGCATTGCCCCCAAGCCCACCCCAGCATGGGCAAGAGCCGCCTGTAGAACCTGCAGACAGCCCCAGGGAGAGGTCTCTCCTCCACAGCACTTGTCACTGCTTATGTCAGCTCAGGAGGGACCTTTGGAACAGTGTACCTCCCAGGAGTCTTTTGAGCATCCCTCCTCCCTCTAAGGAGGGAAGGTTTAAATTCAGAGGAAGTTGTTACACAGCAGGGCTCACAGTTTGAAGAAGGCCACCCACAGCTTTTCCTTCTATTGATTTAGGACCTATGATGGGGCAGAATGTCACGAGGCAGGAGCATGTGCCAGAGGCTACTTATCACAGGGGCAGAGAGATGGAATCCAGGAAGCAGCCAGGGTAAGATACATCCCCTAAGCGTATACTAGGCCTCATTTCCTACCTTCCGCCATTTTCCAATGATACTATCACGTTATTAATACATCAAGGGACGAACCCATTGATTGGATCGGAGCTTTCAGAATCCGATTGCTTCCCCAAAGCCCACGGGCTGATAACCAAAGGGCTTTAACAAATGGCCTGGGAAGGACACTTCCTGCTCACACCATTGGCTGTGACTCCATCAGCAGAGGCAGCTACTGCTGGATGCAGTTGCCTTCCTTCCTAGAGGTCTGTGAGCCTACAGAAGCCATTGCTTCATTTCTGTGTCCTCCCCATTCCTAAGTAGATGTTCAGTTAATGCCCATGACCTGAAGGCACCTGAAGGAAGCAGAACCAGAGCCTTATCAGGAACATTTAGAATTCTTTGTAAGGCTTTGGGGTTTTTACCCTATCTTGGATGTTGATTTGTAAATCTATTATCAGATTCCCACTTTTTTTTTCAGACATAGATATTATGTGTGGGCTCCTACTCCAAAGACACTCGGCCTCAGAAAGGTGCCACTTAGCCAAGAGAATTTCATCTTTTACTAATTGGAATAAGATAGGAAAACAATGTGGGCAGATGAATGTTAATAAAGGTCAAACTGGAGGAATGCCAAGGGGATGGGTAACGAATACCCTGTGTCACTCATGAGAGTCAAACCTGCCCGACATGGCACTCATAGGTATTGCAACGCTCGCCTCCGCCTGCGCACACAAGGCCATGTTGGTCTCTCCCTTCTCTCTGCCCTGGTTGCCACCCTGTCCCTGCATCCACACCTCCTCCTGCCCTCCAACAGAGCTGTGCTTCCCTTTGCTAGCTCCTCCCACACGAGTTTCAGATCAATTCTAGTCCCTTTGGGGGCATCCACATCACCTAGGTTTGCCTCTGTGTACATTTCTGAATTCTTCTGATAAAACTCTAAGAGAGAAACAAACCTGAACAAAAGGAGAAAGAGCAAAACATATTCCAGGAGCCGTTCACACTGACCCACTCCATCATGTAACAAAAACATATTCCAGGAGCCGTTCACACTGACCCACTCCATCATGTAACAAAACCAAAAAGTCCTATGGCAGCAGGGGCAGGGGCAGGGGGGCAGGGGGGCAGGGGCCGGGGCCGGGGCCGGGGCAGGGGCAGGCCAGAGTGACTGGGGCGGCTCACTCTCTTGGCAGCGGTATTAGTCTGAAGGAAGCCAGGACGAGAAGTCAGGCGTTAATTCTGCTAACTCCCCATGTGAACATCTGATCTCTTAGCAACTTTGGCCTTAGTGGGCTGGCTTTGGGCTTTCCCCTTTTCTTCCTGTCACCAGCTGTGTAACCAGAAACTGGTTTTGCCTTGGCTAATGTAAACAAAGGCTTAAAACCAGAGCGTTCGTTCAGAAGAGGGGAAGGAAGGGGAGCTTCCTGAAGTTTGTGGCTGCTCACCCAGAGGAAATGGGAATTAAATAAAGTGAAAGGTATTTCTCAGAGAAGCTGCTGTGTCCTTGTTGCCTCAGGCTGGGCCTGCAGAGAGAACTAGGTACATTCTCCCAGGGGCTCCTCAAACAGAGCTCAGGCACTTATCTAGGCGATGTGGAAGGTCACTGAATCTCACAGTTTGCCTTGATCTTCACTTCTGAAAGCCCGCCCAGGCTAAGCCTGGGCTGAAATGTCTGCTACTCTAGCGTAACACCTGAGTACCCTAGGTCTTCAGTAGACTGGCTTTAGGTGTGTACCCGGGGGAATTATGACTTCATCCCTGGCCCTGCCCTTAGCTCTCTCGGGTTTCTAGGAAGCAGTCCCCTTGGCTGGCTGGGAGAGCTCTACAGCAGGCTCCAGGGTGCTAAAGCTTCTTTAATGACCTTACAAATGCAGCCCAGACTCACCTGCTCCCAGTCAGGGTCCAAGCCAGTTCACTGAGACTGGCTTCCTGAGCCTGTGTTTAGAATAGTTCAGAGGTGAGCCCAAGAGTAATTGCTCATTCTGACCTGGAAGAACACTATATCATCTTCCTAAGAAGTATGCTTACTTCTTGGGTTTTTTTTTTTTTCCTAGAAAAGATTAATTTGCCAAAATCATTCTTTGATAGCACACTTATATGAATACACACACACACATCCCCTATTCCATTTTAATAAGTCATGTCTATTCTTCCTTATCTATCCATCCATTTATCTATTATGTTTCTTCATACAAGCACATATAGTCATATAAGTAATCATGGCTATATTCACATGCGTGTGTATGAGAGTTGCTCTTCTCTCGCTCCTCTCTGCAGCATTAACCTCCCTGTCCTCTTCCTTCTGCTTGCCTTCTTTCCTCTTGTGTGGGCTCTTGAAGGCAGTTGAAGGGATCTATACTTGTGAGGTTTACATCCTAAACAGTGACCTCTGACCTCACAAAGCTCTCAGCTTAGCAGCCATCTCACCAGCCCCTCTCCACTTCCCAGGGGACTCCCTGCCATCTTCTAACCCTGTGCCCTATCCATCCCTACTTAGGGCCACCTTTCATTAGCACCACCAGGCTTTGCTCTCAGTCAGCAGGCTCCATCCACCATCCACCAGGACTACAGGCTCCTCTGTGGACACAGTAGCCTTCCACACCTCTCCCGCTTCTAACTAACTCCAGCCGTCTGTCCTGCCCGAGCCTCTGCTGGCACGCTGAATCCTGTAATGCTTGGTGTTGCTTTCTCTACTAGCCTTTCTGACTCTCTAGCCTACTGGAGCTGTTCCCAGCTTACCTGCCAGTGTTAGTGTACAAGACTCTCACTGGTGTGCTCTCAGGGACCAAGCAGTTGCTTATGTTGTCATCCGCCACCACCTGCAGATAAAAAGGTCTGCCTGCCATGCTAGCTCTCTGTGTCTGTCTGTCTGTGTCTCTGTGTCTGTCTCCATCTTTCTGTCTGTCTGTCTCTCTCTCTCCTGCCTCCTTCTCTCTCTCCCTGAACCCCACCCCGCCTACTCTCTCTGCCCTCATGGCTTTCTAGCCTCTCTCTGTCTCTGTTTCTGTCTCTCTCTGTTCCTTCTCTCTCTCCCTGAACCCCACCCCTGTCCACTCTCCCTGCCCTCATGGCTCTCTGGCTGCTCCCTGTCTGTCTGCCTCTATCTCTCCGCTCAGGTCCTCATTCCTCCGCCCTCCTGCAGTAACACCCTTTTGTACCAGATCTACTACATAATGTAATTTCTCAGGGCTATTCCTTGGCATGGGCTGTCCAAAGATGCCCCCTAATTGCATTGTATTTATTTTTTATTTTTATTTTTTTCCCGAGACAGGGTTTCTCTGTATAGCCCTAGCTGTCCTGGAACTCACTCTGTAGACCAGGCTGGCCTTGAACTCAGAAATCCACCTGCCTCTGCCTCCCGAGTGCTGGGATTTGCGTTGTATTTCTTAATAGTTAGGCTCCAGTTGGTTCCTCCACAGCTCTTCGGCCTGTCTTGCCCGCCTGTCCTGCCATCCATTCAGTCCTTTTACTTGCCTTGGTCTTCTCTGTGCTCCCCTTCCCCCTGTGCTTAGCCTTTAACCTTTACTCTAAAACTGAACCTGTTCCCATACCAAAGACTGAGCACAAGCACCAAGACACCTTCAGGACGCGGGGGGAGGGGGTAGGCGTGTGCAGTAGAGGTGGGCATTGTTACATAGGGAGAAAGAACAGATGGGATAGTCTTGCCAACAAGGCAAATAGGGAGAGCAGTCACATTCCACAAATGCTGCCCGCACCAGTTGCCTCCAGTCCTCTAGCTCTACCTAAGAATGTGAAAAATGTACCATTTCCTGTTTGAATGAGGTAGAGGTATAAGAATTCGAGCACTGTCACGAAAGGGGCACCTGTGTTACTGCTCAGCACCAGCTAAACCACATCTGGGATCTGCATCAATGTCCTTGTTCCTGAGACATGACCTTTCTCCAAGTCCCAGATTCCAAAAAGTGGAGGGGAAGGGAGGGGAAGAAGGGAGAGGCCTGACCCTTAACACTTTTTGAAGATGAAGACTTCTTGTGTGACAGAGTTGCCCTGGGAATCCTAAAAAGGGATCATATGGGATAGCCTGCCTTCCCAGTTTGGCCAGTTATGGAGGCAGTTGGAGTCACTGGATGGAGCTGTAGACATAAGGCTAGCAAAGTAACGCTGCCCAATGCCTGCCGGAGACTTAGAACCACCCCAGGTCAGAAAACTGGTCCTAGGGAAGCAGGCTCCACCTGAAATCAAATGCTTCTCTGTAAGGGGCCCCCTACTCTCTCCCCCGTGACCAGCAAGGTCCAGGAAGGAGCTGTCCTTGGAGAGATAAAGAGTCCAGCAACCCCCCGTGGCACTGGAAAAGTTTCACTTCCCCTAAAGGCTGAGCCGTGGTTATCAGCCTTCCTAAGGCGGCTTTAATACAGTTCCTCACGTTGTGCTGACCCCCAACCATGACATTATTTTGTTTCTACTTCATAACCGTAATTTTACTACTGTTAGGAATCACAGTGTAAATATCTGATGTGTAGAATATCTGATATGAGACCCACAAAGGGGTCATGACCCACAACTTGAGAACACCTTTCTGAAAGCATATGGGTTTGAGTGCAAAAATGCCCTGCTTCATCAAAGGCATCCCTGTGGGACTGCCACCAGTCATTCCCTCCACTCTGGCCCCGCCTCTGTGTGTGTGGGGGGGTGGGGGGGATGCCTTTAACTAGCTCAGGTGCACTGGTTAAAGGACGGAGAGTCTGTCTGGTGTTCCTACTGTTAACTTTAAGGCTTCAGCTGGACAGAGGAACTGTTTTCTTTTCTTTTTTTTTTTTTGTTTTTTTTTTTTAATTAGATATTTTCTTTATTTACATTTCAAATGCTATCCTGAAAGTCCCCTATACCCTCCCCCCGCCCCTGCTCCCCTACCCACCCTCTTCCACTTCTAGGCCCTGGCCTTCCCCTGTGCTGGGTCATATAAAGTTTACAAGACCAAGGGCCCTCTCTTCCCAATGATGGCCGA
>NC_034602.1:9617701-9632522 GCF_900095145.1 Mus pahari
CTTTCCTTCACTTCCTCTTTCCCCATTATAGAGAGGAGGTGAGGGCAAGGGAGGTGCCAAGGGTTCAGGCAGCCTTCCTCGCCTAAAACTCAACTTAGATATCATGATAGTCACTTCATCTCCACTGTCAGATGATTCATCCGAACTTCCCTCCTCACTCTCTTGTTCTTTAGCCTTTTTTCTTTTTTGCTGGCTACTTGTTTGCCTTTTTCTGCTTCTGCTGCATGAGCCTTTATGACACCGTGGACATAATTTTAGACGTCTCACGGGAGCTGCAGTAGTTGGCCTTGGACGATTGGGAAAACAATCTCTTTTAAAATACTCAGCATGGCCACAGGAAAACTTTTCTAACTCAGCAGCAACCCTCCACTCCTGTCTGCCAGGCAAGATTTAATTAAAGTCCAAATTGCTAGCAGCTGCACCAATGTTCTTAGTTTCATTTTTAAAGCAATCTCCTCCTGCTCTCTTCACTTTNAACTTCGTCTCTGTGCTGAGAACCTAACTTCAAACCTCACTTAACTTCGTCCCTGTACCGGGCACTTAACTCGTCCTTATACCAGGAACTTTACTTGTCCCCAAAACTGGGAGCTTTCTGAGAAACTTGTTAAATCGTCCCTGCTCCCGGATCCTTAAAGGCCTTACCTTATACTTTCACTTTTGCTTAGCGCCTGCTTCCTGGCGACCTTGCTCTATCCTCTATGCTTCTCCGAGGTCTTTCCCCAAACTCCTGGGGTTGTAAGTCTCACTTACCATGAACTTACCCTGCTGGCAAACACTGACTGCTGAAAGTTCTGAACTCTTCGGTGGGGGAGTCGGGTCCCCGTACGGGCCACCATTTGTTGCGCGCCCCCTCAATCAGCAAGGAAGACGAAACTACTAGTCCTTCTAACAGTAGTTTATTCAGCAAGCTTCAATCTTCATCCCCCTCTTCATCCCCCACCCGAACCCCGGGGAAGAGCCCAATATATCATTCACACTGACCAATCACACCAGGCAACGTAGCTTTGCCAGGTGAGTGAGCTCAGCCAATAATCAGTAAGGATAACAGCAGCAGCCAAATAAGGACTTGTTTTATAAGAACTCTCTTCCTGTAGGTGCCATGTTGGGGTGCAGCCCCAGGGGCTGTGGCTCCCCACACCACCCACAGCCTGTGCACACACACACACACACACACACACACACACTAAGTAAACTTTTAAAAATGTTTTAAGAAGTTGGAGAGATGGCTCAAGAGCACTTGTTGCTCTTGCAAAGGACCCAGGTTCAATGCCCAGTTCCTACAGGGTGGCTCGAACCATTTGTAACTCCAGTTCTAATGCCTTCTGATCTCCTCCACTCCACCCAGAGATTCAGACTGGACTGAGCTTTTTATTTGAATCTCAAGTCACATGGAGTCTAGACTTGTGTCTCCATTACTCAGAGTTATGGAATAAAGTGGAAAACACTCACATGTCCCAGCACCCTCACATCTGTATGACTAATCTGTGAGTGTTTAAAATCCACCTGTTTAGTTATTTCCAATTCCTGGACACTCACAAATGCAAAACAGAAAACAACAACAAAGCATATCACACAGAGAAACACACACCATATACATACATATACCACATAACCCCATACATATACACATACCACACACATGCATAGCAACATATACACACATACTACATACATAGATATTCCACACACACTACACACATACACATACACACCGCATACAAATATATGTGCACCACACACATACATACCCACACACACACCACACATACATACACACATACTTACCCCCCACAGACACATATATACTCCCCCACATACACACACATATCCCACCCCAACACACACACACACACCCTACACACATTTAAAACAGCTCTACTTACTTTGGTGAATTAATAAAGTTAGTAGCTATGAGTCTGCCAGTCATCAATCAGAGGTTCTGTTGTTAAAGCTTTGGATTTTTGTTTTTGTTTTTGTTGTTTGTTTCTTTGTTTAATTGTTGAGTCAAAGTCTCCCTAGCTCTGGCTGGCCTAGAGTTGCTATGTAGCCCAGGCTGACCTTTCACCAGTTCCCAGTGATGACAGGATCACAGGCTTGGGCCATCACAGCTGGCTAAAACTTCTATTTTCTTAAGAACTAATGAAGGACCTCTGACCCATTCACTCCTGCCATATTTGTGTTCTAAAATCTGGATATTAGACTCAACTGTACATCTCACTATCAGGTAAGAAGGTTAAGGGAGACGCTGAAATCTAAAACTAGAATTGCAGGGTCCTTGGCATTTGCCATTTAATTACATGGCATTTCATGTAAGCAAACAGTCTGTACTGGCTCTAGGACTCAAGTTGAAATGCTCAGGTCAGGGAGGCCTGGGAAGAGAACCAATAACGACTATAGAAGGCTCCCAGTAACTGCTGTTTTTCTCTTATTGGCTGCTACTTTAGGCTTATTTAGCTTCCAGAGCTTATTAGACGTAAAGTACTGATCCCCAGTGCCTACTAGATGCACCCCTTCAATCTCTTAACTATGCCAGCTATGAGGCAAACACTACTCTGCCGTGTATAAATTGATCTGAACATATGCGTTGTGCCTTCTCTTCTGGGAGAAGATGTTACTTCTGTCTCTGTGTGACTGGGCATCGGGGCTGTTCGGGAGCACCACCAGCAAGGAGACAGGCTGGCTAGTTACAAGGATCCAAGGCTACCAAAGCTACAAGGGCAGGGCTTCTGCCCACTTCCCCACTCCCTGTTCCAGTGGGCACTAATAGATCTTATAGGAAGCCAAATAGGCATGTGGTCTGCCACCAGCAAAGCCAGTTCCAACCACTCCCTGCAAGGAAGGAACTTTAGAAAGAGTATCCCTTCCTTCCTTCCTTCCTTCCTTCCTTCCTTCCTTCCTTCCTTCCTTCCTTTCTTCCTTCCTTCCTTTCTTCGTCCCTCCCTCCCTCCCTCCNCTTCCTTCCTTCCTTCCTTCCTTCCTTCCTTCCTTCCTTCCTTCCTTTCTTCCTTCCTTCCTTTCTTCGTCCCTCCCTCCCTTCCTCCCTCCCTCCCTCCCTCCCTTCCTTCCTTTGTTTCTTTTGTTTTATGAGACAGGGTCTCACAATGTATGCTCAAACTTACAACAATCCTCCAGTTCTCTCTTTTAAATGCTAGGGTTACAGGCATGAGCCACCATCCTCTCAGCTAAAGAATTCAGTGTTTCAAAGAAAATATTGAAATAATTTCATTGGAGAAAACTAATGTATAGTGTTTTCTTCAAATTATTTTATGATTTAGTGATTATTTTATCTTAAATTGATTGGGTTCTAGGGTCCCCAGGGACCTTATCTGGCCTTATAAGTAGGAAACAGAGGGATCAGACCAAAAGCAAAACCAGCTGGCAGACTATCCATTGGGAGATCTGCTCCCAAGCCCTTCATTAGCACTCACACTGTAGGTTATTTGTTGATGATTGGTCTGCTGTTGTGTATTGTAATGCTAAAGACTGGCTTCCAAAGCCTGGTTGTGTTAGCATTCCTTCTAAGCTCTGCTCCAGTTACCTGGCAATAGCCAAGTATGCCTCACTATAGAAGGGGCTGCTTGCCCCTTCCTTCTCTTCTTCTCCCCTCCTCTTCTTCTGCCTTCTTGCTCTCTTACCTCTGTGTCCCTCACCTCCCTCCCCATTCCCCTCCCCTCTCTCTCCTCTCCCCATTCTCTCTCTCTCTCTCTCTCTCTCTCTCTCTCTCTCTCTCTCTCTCTCTCTCTGCCTTTCTCTGCCTTTGTCTGTCTCTACTACCTCCTTGACTCCCCTCCCCATGACCTAAATAAACACTATTCTATACTATACCATTGTGTGGCTGGTCCCTCGGGGGAGGGATGCCTCAGCCTGGGCCCACAAAGGCACACCCCCCCCCATACTACACCTCCACCAAACATATCCCTGGCTTCTTTTTCTTTTTTATAAAACACACAGGTTGCTTCCATGGATGAAAAGATCCTCATGTATACCAAGTGATGTTATGTAACTTTGTTCTTTAATTTAAAACTATGAGTTGAATCAAGATGCCTACAGCCTATAGCTGGTAGAAGATAGGTGGAGTTTCAGTTCCAGGGGTTGGGGTCAGAGGCAGAACCAAGACGAGGTAAGGAAAGAAGAATGGAGAGAGAGAGAGAGAAAGAGAGAGAGAGAGAGAGAGAGAGAGAGAGAATGGCATGGAGTAAGGGGTCATGAGAGCTGGCTATGAGAGCTGGCCAGTGGGAGTAGGAGCAGGCCTGGTGAGACAAGACAAGTCATCTCAGGGTTATTGATAGGGAAGCAGACATAATAGCTTAGAGGGTAGACATCTGCCTAGTTCTAGTGCTTTAAAGGCTAATCATAAATATAAAGGTCTTGTGTCTTTTATCTGGGAATAAAATTATTTGAGACAGGGTACAAGTCCCCAGTTGAGATTAAATATTTAATACAACAGTTATTTATCAACTTACACAATGCATGAGAAGTAATCTTGAGTCTGGGACAGTCAGAATAAAAGCAAACAGGTGCCACGGACTGGACTCAGTCAGTCTCTCAATCTGTGGGGAACCAGGGTTTCAGTACTCAGGTGGGCAAGAAGTCAGGGAAAAGTGACAAACAGACACTGACACAGAGAGAGTGCTGTATCTGAATATAATTTCTCAAAGCGAGCATCAGACTTATATTACAGAAGAAAAACAAGGAAGCTAGGCAACACATCAGCCAAGGTACATTAGAGTTATCTGACACAAAACAGAGAAATGCATACATAAAGACTGGAAGGAACTAAGCAGTGGTTACAACTGAGATAAAAGGCGGCTCTTTCTAAAGTCAGCCATTAGGAAGCCAGGTGAGGATTTCACACCCTAGTCACAATTTATGCTATTCCTCTGAGCCTTGTGAAAGCTTGCACCCGGGGGTTCTGCTCTACTAACTGTTCTACTAACCCTTTTATGAATAATACAATATTCCAGTTCCTCCTTAAACCACAACCCACCCTCTTTCTACTATTATGTAATGTAGGCTGCCATTCATGTCTATAATGATAATTCTAAGTTTACTATTTTGAACTAGCCCTGAGATTTCTAGCTTCTATTAAGTAAAATACTGCAAGAAAGCATGCAAGACCCTCCACACTATTGCACAGACAAATCTGGTTATGGGGCACCAGAGACTCTCCAGGAGAGCAGTTTCCATGAAACTTTTTGCCTCAGGACAGTGGCCAAGCTTTTGGGCTTGCCACGAAGACTTCACTGGAGTGGGTGTGGCACACAGGGAAGAAGCCAAACATGGAAGAGTTGGACCAAGATAAATGGGACTCATTGAATCTGGGGGCACAAACAAGGTAGGTCCAGGTGTGTTCAGTCAGGAACACACAGGTGAACACAACCCACAGACACAAACTACTGTCCTGCCCTTGCAGGCTGGCCTTCTGTGTGTATGGCAGCTAATTTTATGTCACTTTGACTAGACTATGGCTCAGTTCTTTAAAGACCAGTGTGCATGTTGCTGTGAGTGGGTGTGGTTAACATTTAAGCAAGTTGACTTTGAGTAATATCCCATTAGGCTGGGGTGTGTTGGTCTCACTCAGTCAGTAGAAGGCATTATGTTAAAAGTCTGGATTTCCCCTGACATGGAAGGGATTCTGACTCCATTCATAGAACCAAGATAGCTTCTAAGTCAAGACTGAAACATCACATCTTCCATAAACCTCCGCCCATAAGGCAGATTTGGGCCACTGAGCCCCACAATTGCATAAGTAAGGCGATTACTTAGGATAAACCTGAAGGAACTCTGGCTAGCTTCAGTGTGGTGAGCACGGCTCTGGCAGGCCTTGACCTTCTCCCCCATTCTTGTCTGCCTTGCTACAAACCCTTAGATTCCATTCCAAAGCTAGTCAATAAGGTGTATTTCCTCTTCCCAAAGTTCACGACCAAGGACCAGCTATCAGACTATTGAAGCCCAGAAATCAAAAGTCCTCTTTAATTCACCTAATTAACATGCCCAATCAAAATATACCACCACATCCTAGCCCATCCTAACACAGACCTCCCCTTTTCTCTTCTAAAAAATTACACCTGCAAGGTCATTTGCAGCTGCTTTTCTGCCTGAGTCAGAAACCAGCCACTTTCAACTTTTCTTCCTGACTTAATAAAGGAACT
This sequence comes from Mus pahari, assembly GCF_900095145.1. Taxonomy (NCBI): domain Eukaryota; kingdom Metazoa; phylum Chordata; class Mammalia; order Rodentia; family Muridae; genus Mus; species Mus pahari. The sequence goes on from NC_034602.1 coordinate 9,623,854, forward strand.
CCCTGTATAAAGAAACTCTCTGTGAAAACAGGTGTTTGGGTGCGGTTTGTGCGTAATCTACTACAAGGGGAACCCTAGCTGTGTGGGGTCTCCTCCTAACAGTGTCTCTCCTTTAAGGCAGTTGTAACAGAAAGAAAAGAATCTTAGTTTTGGTTTTCAAAAGCCTTCAAATCCTTAGGATTTGGTAAAATAGTTGGAGTGCAGATTATGAGGAGAACAGGGTTGTCTCTACATTAGAAAAATGTGTCCCAGGCCTGGGGAAGTGAGAGATGGGGGGAACCTGAAGAGACTGCAGAGGTGCTGTCAATCCTGAAGACCCAGTGAGGATGGGACAGAGGCCAAGAGGAAAGGAAGTCATGGGCTGGGTGGAAAATAGCTGCACCATGAATCTGGAAAAAAAAAGTTCATACCCAATCAGGAAGGAAGTCCTGACTCCTAACTGGGATGCAAAAGCCACTGGAAGACTGACCACCACTCATGAAGCAGCAGATATTAGCTTTCCTCTCTGCCTGTGTTGGTGAACTTCAGTAGAGAAGGCAAATGATGTTGTCCTGGACCCAGGAGACAGGCATGACATACTACAACTGAAGTTTCCACCATGCCGTAGGGGGAATGCAGCAATGCCTATTGCAGTCACCCGAACTCTGTGAGTGTGGCCAGGGCTACGTAGTGTACATAGGGAAACCCTATCTTAAAAAGCAAATAAATAAATAAATAAATAAATAAATAAATAAATAAATAAATAAGAAAGAGAAAGGGGGAATGGGTGGGTGGGTAGGGGTATTAGCAGGGTTGGGGAAAGCTTCCAAGGCCACCTGAGCAACCTCCAGCTGTTCAGAACCAACAGACCCCAGACAAAGGAAAGGCTAGTTGCTGTTCATGCAGGCAAAGCCATGCATCTGGCTAAGTGGCCTGTCTGGCTGCAGCTAGCCTCTGGCCCCTGGCCAGCTAAACATTGTGAGCAGAGTCTAAAGGCAGGCTTTGTTCAGAGGAAGGATGGTGTGAGTGGGCTCTGAGCCCTGGAGGACAGCCAGGGCCCACTGCAGAACAGAGGGGACCAGGGAGCCCCAGGAGACTAGGCAAAGGGATGCACCCCCATCTCCCCTCTGTCTCTCTCAACAATGTGTCTCTCAACCAAAGAACCTCATGTGAGGTAACTCATGTTTTCCTACCACTTTTCCCAGTCTTGCCACTCTGAAAGAGCTCTGCTGGGCCTGGATGAAACTGTATCCTTGTCTACAGCTCTGCTGCAGGATAAGATGGAAGAGCAGGAGCCAAGAAGTTGGCAGTGACAGCTGCGGAAACCTTCTTAGGAAGCCCAGGCTAGCTGAGCTGTAGAGCAACACAGGGACCTGCAACTGTGCCTGGCACTGTGTAAGCCCAGTGGAAGATCAACTCAGCATACCCACACCCTATCTGGATGTGGGTGATCATACCCAATTCATTGTCCCAAGGGCCTGAGAATCGGTGAATTTGAGCTTTAGTGAAGATGAATCTTTTATAATCTGTGCTTTCTTTTTCCTCCAGGACTTCTTTTATCCTTCCACCCTATAAACACACACACACACACACACACACACACACACACTCCTCAGACCAGTACTTTTCAAACTATCATGTGCAAATGAGGATCTGTGAGAACGCTCAGAGGTAAAGGAGATTGTGAGCAGACCAGATGACCTGACCACCCACACGATGAAAAGAGAGAATGGACTGCCCCCTAAAGTTGTACTTACACACACACACACACACACACACACACTATAACATGACAAAGAATCTCTGAGATGTGTGTTGAAATTGGAAGTCTGGATCAGTAGATTGGGGCTAACCTGGGAGCCTGCATTTACAAGCTCTTCTGTTTGTCTTAAATGAGGCTGATGCTCCAGGGTTTCCTGCCCACTCTGAGTTAGCAGAGTTTCAGAAGAAGCAACAATGTTTTTCCTTGTAAACACTTGTATGCTCCTGATGGGAGTTGTTACATATGTACAGGAAGCTACCAGGACCACACTGCCTCCGTGTGCAGTTGCTCAACCACATGCCTAATTAATTAGTCCTACTTTTTTGCTGACTAGTGGCAGTTATTTTTCCAGCAGTGGTGATGAATTTGAACATGTTAACTCCTGGAGACAAAGCACGCTTGCTGCAAGCTGTAAGCTGCCACTCTTTTTTTCACATGTGTGTGCATGTGTGTGTGTTGATTAATGTGTGTGTGCATGCATGTGAGAGGTAGGCATGCACATGTGTGTGAATGCACACGTGTGTGCATGCATGTAAGGGGCATGGCATACACATGTGTGTGCATACATGTGTGTGTGCATGTATGTGAGAAATATGTGTGTATTTAAAAACAGCCTTTTTAAATTTTTTAATATGGATTCTAAGGGACCAAACTTAGGTCCTAATGATTTCAAAACAGTCACTTGACAACTGAGTCACACACATGCACACAGCCTGTGCTGTTTATTTTTGTTTGTTTTGATATAGGATCTTACTCTGTAGCCCAGGTTGGCTTGAAACTCCCTATGTAGCCCAGCTTATCTTGAACTCATGGCAACCTCCCTGCCTCAGACTGAAGTACTAGGATTTCAGGCACTAGCTACCACGTCCAGGTAATGTAGCTGGCATCGCCACCTGGATGGCACTTTCCCAGGGCCTCTGACCCGGTGGCTGCTGAATGTCGATTTCTGACAAGACCCCTGCTGATCTGATGTCCCAAAGAACTGCCCCAAGAATTACTGCTCAGGGAAAACATTGCTTCACAGACCTTAAAAGCAAGAGTCGCCCAGGAAAACAAGGCTTGCCCAGGAAACCTTCCTAAAACCCCACCCTTGCACGTGTCCACAGTACAATACAAACCGCACGCAAGGGACTGCTGTGTACTCAAGGGGCCCACGTTTGGTCCCATGGAGTTCAGGTTTCCTGGGGGAGCTCAGCAGCAGCTCTCAGCTCTGCTCTACACTGCAGAAGCCATCCACGGCCACACCTGATCCATTAAGGGGGCTATTCTGCAAATGAAGTGAATGGTTTTTAAAGCTCCCAGGTAATGTGAGGCTGAAACTAAGGATTGTTGTTTTAAAACTGTGATTCCCAGCCCTACTACATAAAGGAATATAATGTTTTTGCAAAATACCCAGTCTTATTCTTATACCTCCCTGTATGCCTAATGCTTTTCTAAGTGGTCTAACTTCAATCTGTTATCCACATAATCAGCGAGTACACACACACACACACACACACACACACACACGCTCCTTAAAACTTACAACAGTTTGCCTTTAGGATAAAAACAATAGCCAGAATTTCTAAAAATGAGACCCACTAAAGGCTGTCTGCCTATGGACACTTCCCTGGGCAGCCTGCCTTTGTCTGCCTTTATTGCTGTCACTGAATGATGTAGGCATACTGTTTTTTGTACACTGTGTAATGTCTACCCTGGTGTTACTCAAATGCTATTTCTTTCCCTTCATATCTTGTTTCAATTTAAACACAGCATTGTAATGCTTATACCAAGAATCTCTTGTCTGAAGTTTGTGAAAGGGTTCCTACCATTTATTCTCAGCCTTGTCAATAAATGCTGATCACCTGATTGCTGAGCAGAATAGAGAACAGGGCGGGATGTCCACCCACCAAAGGAAGGAGGGAGAGAGGGAGATTGAGATCATCGGGGAGGATGGAGGATTTGGAGCCATGAGGAAGGGGTCTGGAGAGAGATCATGGGAACACACCTGAAGCCCAAAGAGCCAGACTAAGAATAATATGCAAGTTATCATGGGATGGGGCTGGAAGGAAGCTAGGTGACCATAGAAGACTAAGGTAGATCATGTAAATGCTTAGCTATTGAGGTGTGGTTTAAATAAATATTGTTTCTCTGTGGTGACTGGTGACTAACATAAGGTAAAGAAATATAGCTACCAGGTTACTTACTGTTACATTTATTTTAAGAATAATTCATTTATAGTATGACCTTGGCTTTCAGTATTTGACTCCCAGAGCTCCCTTTTCTCTGGGTTCTGACTCTGATCACATCTTCCCAAACCCTTGACTTTTGACTCCACATCCTTCCCTATCCCCCAGTGCTAGCTACCAGCTTACACTCAGTACTCCGGGACAAGCTTGTAGACCTGAAAATGTTTGCTGGCTATCTCCAAGGTGCCAGGAACAGGGCTAGGTACGTGGAATTTTGTTGTTGTTGTTGTTGTTGTTTGTTGTTTTGTTTTGTTTTGTTTTTTGAGACAGGGTTTCTCTGTGTAGTCCTGGCTGTCCTGGAACTCACTTTGTAGACCAGGCTGGCCTTGAACTTAGAAATCCGCCTGCCTTTGCCTATCAAGTGCTGGGATTAAAGGCATGCACCACCACTGCCCAGCAGGAATTCCATATTCTCATATGTAGAGGACAATCATCAAATGTAAAATTGCTACAGTATGATGTCCTGGGAACTAGATGGGCACAGTCATGATATCTATCAGAAAAGCAAACAAAAACAAAAACAAAGAAACAAACAAAAAACGTCCAGGGAGGAAGCTAAGGTACAAATGTTTGGCGGGAGTTACCTAGCTGAAGTTGGAGGAGGTTCTGGGAAGTAGGTTAGGGAAAACAATGGAAAACACAAGGCCTAAGTTACAGGTGAGAATAAGACATGATGAGGACCATGGCCTTGGTGGCTATAAGAGAAGTAGGGATTTTGGGGGGATTTTTGTTAGACATTCTGAACTTACATGGTTCCCACTCCCTAGCTAAGGTTCTGCAGGCAGCAGCACTACCCTGGTATGGCAGTGACTGGGCACAACTGGGCATATTGTGTTGCCCTGGCTACTCATGCAGCAAGATAGACCTCGCCTCTTCCTGCTTCCTATTTCTGTTAATCTGACCTCCCCCAACCCTACCCAGGAGATGGGTGAATCAAGCAAGGGGATTAGGTGGGTACCAAGAAGCTATTACTAGCTTAATGTCTGTCATATACACATTAAGGGAAAAGGTGCTGTGTTTACAAACGCCACACTTGGGTACTTCATACAGAGACAGTCTATATCAAATTAAATCTTTCTGTAGCTATAACTGAATATCAAAGATCGATGATGTATAAAGATTATCCAGCTCATAGTTGTGGAAATGAGGAAGGTTTAAGGTCCAGGACTTACAATTGGTGAAGATCTTCTTGCTGGTAGGAACTGCAGAGTCTTAGCATAGCACAGGGTGTCTCGTGTGTGTGTGTGTGTGTGTGTGTGTGTGTGTGTGTGTGTGTGTGTGTGTGTGTGTAGGAAGAGAGAGAGGGGGGAGAGGGAGGGAGAGGGAGAGGGGGAGGGGGAGAGACTCCAGTGCACAATAGTTATTACTATCTTCTTCAGAAGCAGCAGTGTCTACTTGCAAGCAGCCCTCATGATCGCACCTGTTGTCCTCTTAGGAGGAGAGGAGAGTCATCAGACTCTGCCCGAGACTCCAGCTGCTCCTTATCCCTCTTTCCCAGCTGTAGTTACCCTGTGGCTGCACAGTGGTCTTGTGGTTTCTGGAGGGGATGAGAGTATACCAAAAGCAAAACACTGACTAAGGAGGGACTTCCTCTATGCGATTGTGGAGATGTTATATCTATGCAGATTTTCCAGGAGTATGGCTACCTTGGGGTCACCCATGCTCATAAGTAAGTCCAGTAAACTCATTGCTTCAAGCAAGACTCAGTTGGAATTGTCACTTTGGTCTGTCATGGTTGCCTTCTCTGGGGTAAGTAAATATTTGTTCTTGTTTCCTAGGGAAAGTTTTCACAACAGGGCACAAAAGCCAGTGTCAGAGTGATATTACAACTGACTTACTATTGAGAGAACCATTCATTTGTGAACAGATGGATGTATTTAATGTTATTCGTGAAAGCTGAGTCTTTGGGTCCTAGTCATTTATTAAAGTCTCCTCTAATACTTCACAACGGGCGTTAAACCTCAACATGAGTTTTGGTAGGGACAGTCAAACTATAGCAACACCTTAGCCTGGGCCTCTACTTTGTATATCATTATTCATGACTAGGATGAGAATGTGCCCCTTCGGTCATGAGGAAACCTTAGGGATCTTACAGAACAGAACAGAACTTTCTTGGAGGCTCCTGAGCCTTCAACACAACAGGGCACCTCTTGTCGTGTTCAGTGTTCCAGGCTAGGGATGACGCCCTTCGACTCTTGGCTGAGGCTTCTGGTGTTTGCAGTGGAAGGCTCAGTTCTTAGCAGCTTGTGCCTGTAGCACTCCATCCCTGTTACCACTGGGCTCCTCTGAAACACCTGCGAAGAAGCAGGGATGCTCTTCCCTGGGGACCCTAGAGATTTCTGAAGCCCACCCGCCATTCTCTTTCCAGGCTGGGGACCATTTTCTTTCTCTGGGAGACATGAGATGAACAAGCCCTCTTCAGCCTCCACCCTTCCACATACCAAGTGGTTTGTTTCCTTTAACGGGTCATTCCGTTTCTTTCGCCCTCCGCTGCAATAGCAACTTTAACCAGGATGCATCACCTTGCCACAATGTACAGTTTCTTTTGGTATGTCCTGTATGTCATGGACATCCTGAGACTTCCATTCTGGCACCAAATGCAGATCTAAATCCACAGAGCAGAAATTAGCTCAGGGTCACTGAGATAGAGCCCAGCATTCCACCTGTCTTAATGTATTGGTTTCCTGAACCCTTCAAGATGTCAGAGTGTCTGATTTCACTTCTGTTCTCTTTGAAGTGTTCTCTGCTGACCCTCCTCTGTTAGAGAACCCTTCTAACTTATGCACTAGCTTCTCCATTGTGGATGGAGGGGAGAGTGAATCTGTAAAAGTTGGATCTCCCCAAGAACAAAAGTTGTTTGCCTGGAGTTTTTCTGCACAGTCAGTCAGCAACAGAACCCTGTAGGCTATATGTAAATTGTCTGGCTTTCTCACCAATGAGGTTAAGCCTGCCGGTTTTTGGGGGGTTTTTTGCTTTTTGTTTTTGTTTTGTTTTGTTTTGTTTTGTTTTTTACTCAGCAGGAGTTTGCAAAACACAGAGTGCAGTTTCTGGCTGGGATCACAGCGCTGCAAATTATTTCTAACAAGTGTGCAGTTTTTCTGAAAGGGGCCAAGCCAGGTCAGCACAATGGGCATTCTGTCTGTCTGGTGGCTTCCAGAGTTAATGATGGGAGTTTTTGTTTATGAAGAAAGAGAAGGAAGGGGATGGCACGCTGTGGTCTGCAGCCCAGAGAAATTCTGCTCTTGGCTGTGGTCATAGATGTGTCTGAATTCTTTCATCCATGAAGGAAGTAACAAGGAAATTTATGTAGACTTAGTTTCATGCCTCCATATGTCCATTATTTATGCTGCTGTTGTTAAACATCTCTTGAGAGACAACTGAGTAATGATGTACCCACGAGGTAGAGGTAGCCAGCTCTTGCTGACCCTAAATAAATAACGAGCCCCAAAGAAGGATGAGGACTACCCAGGTAGCCATGGTCAGCCATAGGAGGGTGGCAGTAGCAGCAGCAGCAGCAGCTCTCTGTCACTTCCTGAAGCTCTGTTGAGAAAAACTAGATTAGGTATTATGAGAAAACCAGGGACAATAACCACATGGAAACCCTTCAGTCATTCCAGACAGTTGACTTCTAGACAAACTATGAGAGAATGTTTGTAATGCATAACTAATCAAGAATCCAAGTAAAAAGAATTGCTAAGTGTCAGAAGAAAAAAGAAAACTCAGAAGTGAAACTTGTATAGGCAAGTTGTAAATAGAGCTGGGGATGGTGTCTCCTGCTTGTAATCCTAGCATTTGGGGTGCTAAGGCAAGGGAATTACCATAGGTTCAGGGACAGCCTGGGATGCAGAGTGAGTCCAGGCTATGCTGGGCTGACCAGTGACCCAGTCTCTAAAAGCAAATCTGAATACACATTATCTGTAAAAGGTTGATTTCTCACTGGTTCTAGTCAGCTCACTCAGTCCATGGCATTTGCATCTACAGATTCATATCAACTGAGGACTGAAAATACTTGAAAAAAATTTACTTAATTGTTGGTATGTACATGTAGTAGGTCCAAGATGGTTGTGTCTGTGTTGAACATGTAGAGAGATGTTTTCCTTGCCACTGTTCCTTATGAGTTATCCTACAATTATTTACATAGAATTTACATATTGGGTGCAGTATAGAAATGACTTGAAGCATATAGGAAAATACTCATAGATTATGTGCAAAACTGGCCAATTTTATAGAAGAGATCCGACACCCACAGATTCTTATACATGTAGGGCCTGGGTCCAGTCTTTTGCAGATACTGAAGTATAGCACTGAGAAAGACTGGCTTTTTAAAAGTTATGTTCAAAAATGAGAAGACCCAAAATCATGAGATCAAAGTCTCTCAGGAGGATTTTGTGAATATTGTGCAGAAAAACATGGGAACTGTACAAAATGTAGACAAGAGAAAGAAAGAGGGGTCTTCAGGGTTAGGGAAAAAAGGTGTTACCCATAACTATAAGGAGCTATGAGGAGTTACCCATCACTATGAAGTGCTGTGGGGAGTTATCTATTTCTATGAGGAGCTATGGGGAGTTACCCATCACTATGCGGAGCTATGAGGAGTTGCCTATTACTATGAAGTGCTATGAGGAGTTACCCATCACTGTGAAGTGCTGTGGGGAGTCACCTATTGCTATGAGGAACTATAAGGAGTTACCCATCACTAT
>NC_034602.1:9633327-9640827 GCF_900095145.1 Mus pahari
GAAGTTCTATGAGGAGTTACCCATCACTATGAAGTTCTATGAGGAGTTACCCATCACTATGAAGTTCTATGAGGAGTTACCCATCACTATGAAGTGCTGAGGGGAGTTATCCATCACTATGAGGAACTCTGAGGAGTTACCCATCACTATGAGGAACTCTGAGGAGTTACCCATCACTATGAGGAGTTACCCATCACTATGAAGTTCTATGAGGAGTTACCTATCACTATGAGGTGTTATGGGGAGTTACTCATCACTATGAGGTGGTCACAACTGAGACGTAGGGTAGTAAAAGACCAACAAATAAACAGAGATCAGTGGGTTAGAAGTGAGTTTAGATGTAAAGTCATAGAATGAGAAAAAGGTTATATATAAGAATGCAGGGGTTAGTATGGAAAGCTGGGGAATCTCATTAGTCACGCCAAAATTAGGGGAGAAAGGGAAGGATATGGGAGATGAATTGGATTCTTATTACACATGTGCCAAAAAAATTAATTCTAGGTAAATTAAAAATTTAATGTTTAAAGTGGAAAATGTGATTTTATTAAAAATATAGAATTTTTATGACAACTGAATACAGAATTGTTAATTAGTAACAAAATACTAAGAAATAATTCATACATGAAAATTTAATCTGCTCATTTTAGCATTAAGTTTTTTATTAGCATGCAAAATAATGAAGTCCACAGTGACATTTCCATGAGGGCACCATCCTAAACAGTCCCCCTTCTAGTCTGCCATTTGCACGTTTCACAATCTCTGTTGCATGTTTGAGAACAAACATGCAATATTTAGCTTTCTGACTGTGGCTTGTTTTACTTAACATGATGTCCAGTTCCTCCACAATTATGCAAATGACTTAGTTTTGTTCTTTATGGCTGAATAAAACTCTAGTGTGTATGTGTGTTAGGAGTTTTGAAGAAAGCTCAAGTCATGAAGGCATCTTCCATTCAAGGGTGGAGAATGAAGGGGCACTCCCTCCCCTAGCAATAGGAAAGAGCCTAGTGTAGGTAGGTGGCCTTCAGTTTGGGTTCTAGTGAACAGGACCAGTCTGGATAGCCTAACAAATCTTGTGGCCTTGATGACACAGTGAGGAGAGAGGGCTGGGCTGGCAAGAAGGACCAATGGCAGGAGGCTTTGTATGTCACATGGGGAACTTGGATGGGGGACCTCCTGAGTCACCTTGATTGTAAATCAGCAGAGATGTTGCTAGGTTTCCAAAAATCTAAGAAACACCCAGTGTGACTTAGAGGGATTGACTCCTATCTGGGTCCCATGAGTGACCGAGCCTAATGATAATGGGGAGGAGGAGGGTGACTCTGAAGAAGTGTTGGTATCAGGACCTCCGAAACCCGTGATATCACATAGGCAGGACCCAAACACCTATTGCCAAGGCAACAGCCACCATATTCCCAGAATCCACTTGGCTCAACTCCCACCTTTACCTGTGATTATGTCATCACCCATATATAAAGAAAGCCCCCATCTCTCTCTCTTTTCCCCCCTTCTCTTTCTGCCACCACGTTGCCCCACTCTCTCTCCCAATAAACCTCACATGGAACTGTTTGGCCTGGTGGAGTCCTTCTGAAACCGTGAGACGGTCAAAATCATACATGAAGAGCAATATTTCCCAACAAGGCCCTATCCTTCTCCAGTTTTCCTTCCTCTTCCTGTTACTGGGGGAGGGGTATGTAAGTGCTAGAGACTGGAGTTAGCAGGCCAATGAATGGACAAAAGGGAAAGGGACCCAATCATGCTGTCTGCCACAGTCTGAGCTGGAAACGGGAGGCCTCACCTGAAAATCTATTTTATGGGGAGCTCGGTGCCACAGACCTGAAATCCAGCTATCAGAGAGGCCAAAGCAGACAGATCACAAGTTCAAAACCAGCGGTTTAGCAAGATTCTGCCTCAATTTTTTTAACCTCAAAAGTCTAGGAAGATGTTGCTCAATGGTAGAGAACTTACCTTTCATGTACAAGGTCCTAGGTTCAACCCCCAAGGTCTGTTTGTAGTATGTCTTTTCTATGGAATCAGAAATTTCATCTTAAAGGGACCCCGAGACCACACAGAGCCTCTTGTGTGATTTAGCACAGCAAAACAGACTCCTGAACAAGTCTGGGCCTGCCCTGCCCTGGAACAGGAACTCTGGGGGTGGAGAGTCTGCTGAGGGCAGGCTCAGGTGCAGAGCAGGGAGGGGGCCCTCCCCCAGCGACTGGCAGGATGCTGACTTCACTCTAAGGCACCTGGGAGTCTGGGAGGGAGATGACAGCGGTGGACAGGCTTTTGGCAGGAAGGCACCAGGTGGAGCCAGCACAGCCATGTGAAAAGGCCTCTGAGGCAAGGCCTAGCCAACAGAGGCCTTGCCAAAGCCAAGCCGGAAAGCTCCTCCCTCAGGTAATGCCCACACACCCTGATACCCAAGGCTCAGGCTCCCAAGGGGACTTCAGAACAAAGAAAGCACCCGATACAACCTAGCACACTCAGGAAGATACAACCTAGCACACTAAGATACAACCTAGCACACTGAGAGCTACAGCCTAGAGGACTCTGAGCACTTTGGAATAAAGGCACCATTCAAAAACACTATTTGGTCATCTTACTTATAATTAAATTCTACAAGTCAAGTCTTGAAAGATATTTATAGCGCCCTCACTTGTTTAGGTCAGCTGCCCAGAAAGGGGAAAAATAGACTTGGACATTTTTCATTTTATGCAAGAAATAGCTAATCCACATGTCATGTCTACTGTCTACATTGTCCCTATTTTAAGGGTGTCCTTTGGGGCTCAGGTATATCAAAGTGCTGTCCAGAGCCTAAAAGCTCAACATAGTAGAAAGTAGACTTGTTTTAGCTTTGGAGGGCTCCCAGCCAACTGGAAGCTTCCACCCACTATGAAGTAATGTGATTGGTCAAATAGCTGGCAAACGACCAGGCCAGCAAAGTAATGGTTCTCCACAGCAGACTCACAGCAGAGCTTGAGGAAAGGATGCCAAGAGGACCTGCATGGATCCCTGCGATTCTTGGACTATTCCTGGGCTTAATGTGTGCACGAGGACAGTTCTGTTCATGACCTTGCTCTGCTCCTCCTCAGGGTGGGGCCTGAGTGAAAATGCTCCCCCTTGGCTAGCTTGGGAGACAGTTCTGTGGAAAATGCCTCGAGCAAGCAGATTAGGGCTAAGGGTCACAGTGAGGCCATAGTTTCTGTGAAACGGTTACCAGTGCTGTTCTTGTCTTGTGCTCCTGTGAATAGTCCAAAGCCAGCAGACTGGCTTTGTGGATGGGACAGAGAGAGTCACACCAGCAGAGTGGCTCTGTGGATGGACAGGGTGAGTCACACCAGTAAGGTTTTCAGGCTTCAAGACAGCCTTTACGAAAAGCTTGTTTACAGAATGTCTGTGTGCCTGTACCACTGTCAAGAGGGAACTTAAAGATAGTGTTGCTTTGCTGAGTGGCCATGTGCCATCACATTGCTTTCTGACCATTAGCGTTTATGGCCATAGATGGGCGCTGTTGTCAACTCTGGTCAGGGAAGCTTCTTTCGGGCAGAGAAACTAATAATTGGTCAAATGTGAGAACAAAAGACTATTGAATGCTCTGCTCTGAATGGGACAACTGTATCACCCCTGCAAGGCCCAGGGAGCACAAGGAATGGGCTGGAATGTGGGACACTCTTCAGGGCACGATGGACGGAGCAGACTGCACAACATTAGTACACAATTGGGCTTGCCCGTGATCCCTCGCAGAGTTGGTAGGGGCTCTCAAGGTGCTAAGGAGTTGTAAGGTACTAAGAAGGCTGTTAGGAAGAAGAGGCTTGTCTCTGAGCATGGACAGATAGTTGTTGCTGGGAGAGTGTGAGATACTCTCTTCAGTGATGTAACCACTAGTATGGTACCCGTTCTCAGGAAATAACCCCTCGCTCATGCACTTGTAAGCAACACTAATGAAACCTATTTGTTTAACCAAAAACAGGTTATGAAAGTAGAAGGGGAACTATTTGCAAAGGCAGGTATCAAGGGGAATAGGAGGGAGACAAAAGAGGACAATAAATATACTGTACACAATTATGAAAATGTCCGCTTAACATCTATTATGCATTATGTATAAGCAGCGCATGTTAATAACAACTTTTTAAGAAGAAGAGTTGCAGCCAAGGATTAGTGTGCTTTGCCCTACTTCCTCTGTGCTCTCCGGCTCCCTGGGTCCCCTCCATGCTGGCCCTTTGTTCTCTTGGCCCTGTCATGCCCTCTATTGTGTCTCTTTCCTTTCACTAAGTTTCTGTGTTCAAAGCTTACCTCGGTACTTCTCAGACTCTGACTTTTGAAAATCAGCCTTGGTGGTCTGCCATATCCAGATAACTCCTTATCTCCAAAAGGAGAGTGGTAGCCATGTTTGATGCTCTGCCTAGTTCAGTGAGGGTGACGTGGGCAGAGGGTCTGTCCACTCCACACTCGGTATGAGGGGCTAAAATGAGCCCAAGGAACCCCCCAAGAGTGCTCTGGGTTGGGCTTACTATCCTTACTCCAGATACTTTCTCTCTTTTTAAGATTCTAATCCCCAGGCTCATTATGAGTCCTATTTAAAACAAACACATTTTAATCATGCCCCGCCCCTGCCCCAGGTGCTGCAACAGTTTTCCCTCAAGGGGAAGAAACTGGAGTCTCTTCCAAAAACTTAGCAAAAGGAGGTTCCTGTCTGCCTCTTGACCACTGTGCTTTTCAGTCTCAGGACTACCTTACAAGAGTAAGGAACATTTTTTTTTAATGCCTCTGGGTAATTCTGTGCAAAACCCTACAATGTTAAGAGAAAATGCTCATATAGAACCAATAGTGCAACCTTTGTTCTGTCCCAGAAGAAACCATGGTGAATGAAGGCACCCAGTTCCTCCTGATAAATCTCCCCTGCCTGGTCTCGGCCAGCAGTGGCCCAAAGTGTGAATGTGCCAATTCTTGCTCTAAACTGCTAGACTCACATTTTGTAAATGTCAACTCTCACGATTCCGTTGTATCTGGGAAACTGTGTTTGGCCAGCAGGCTGAGCAGGCTCTGTCCTGGGGAACCCCTGTCCATGGGTGATGGTGGTGTACGGGCTCTGCTCTGGGGAACTCCTGTCCATACAGCAGCCATACTTCTCACCAAGGAACTTTTAAAAGAAAACTCTACAGGCCTTAGGAGATGAAATTATAAGCTCCTTGATTCTTTCTTCTCCGGAACACTTTGCCTGCAACAAAATCCTGTACCCGATGCTTGTGTCCTTCCTTCCCGACAGTGACGTGAAATAGGTTCAACAGACACTAAGATGAGTGTCCCCCCCCCCCCCTGCAGAGACACTCCGATCTAGGTTTGTCCTGAATGGCGGGAATATCCTAAAAGGGAATAGGCTGCGAAAGGAAATTGAAGGCAATATCATACTGGTCAAGGCTCGAAGTTTAATAACCAAACTTTGTTTAAGTAACATGGAAAAATCCCAGCCCCCTCTTTTAGTCTTTTGAAGTTGTGGGCGGCGGTCCGATCGTAGGCGGGTCCAAGGGATTGTAGGTGGGTCTGAGGATCGAGGCGGGGATGAGTGTCTGTTGATGTAGGCGGTCCAAGGATGCTGCATTCTGGGAGATCTGAGGTGGTCCTCTTGGTAGGCGGCGGAAACACAGCAACTCTCTGGTATGCCTATGCACCTGTAGGGGGCTGGTGTTTTGAGGGAGAGTGATTAGTGGAGGTGGGAGACCCCAACACTAAGATACGGAATGAAAGTGTGTCACAAATTTAACACAAGGATCTTCATGTGAGAACAATCCTGAACCTCTTCCCCTTGTCACTAATATCACTATTTTGAAGTATTTTGGGTCATGTGAAGCCAATCTCAGAAAATTTCCAGATTCTGAGAGAGATTACTTAGTTAAAATGGAAGATACTTCCTTCTTTCCTTTTGTCACTAGGTCTGTAATTACTTGGCAGGGTTTGTAGTGAAGATGTAAGCTGGGACATATGCAGGTCCCTAGTATTAACCCCAGAAGGACATAGAGAAACATACTTCATAGTCTCCTATCAGGATGTCCTACTATGTTTTGAATAGTGTCAGGGACACATATGTGCACGATAACATGTGTACATCTAAATGAGGTACAGTCTTGCTCCAGACTCCAGGGCTGAGTGGAGACACGCCCCTTTGTAGTGAGATGGTGCACAGAGGATGAGAGAACACTAGTGAGATACAGTCAGTAAGGCAGAAGCGCAAGTTCAAAATGGCCAGTTTCTGCTCAAGTCACACTAAGTCCCTGCTTGCCTGGAATCTAAACAACTAAAAATATCAAACAGCCGAAGTGTTTGGGAAAGAGTGCACATTTACGATCTTAGCTTTGTGTGTCTTGGAACTGAGCTGATAAGGAGGTGTGTGTACCAAGGTCAGAGATGTCTAGCCCTGCAGTTCTCAACCTGTGGGTCACTACCCTGTTGGGGATTGAACAACCCTTTCATAGGAGGTCGAATATTAGATATTTACATTACAATTCATAACAGTAGCAAAATTACACTTATTACAAAGTAGCAATGAAAATAATGTTATGGTTGGGGGTCACCACAACATCAGAAACTGTATTAAAGGTTCACGGCACTAGGAAGGTTGAAAACCACTGTTCTTGCTGCTTATCCCTACTCTCCCTGCCCCGCCAACCCTCCTCTCTGCCCCCGCCAGGCCTCTGCCTCTCGGGTGCTAGAATTAAAGGTGAGTGTCACCACTGCTCAGATCTTCCTTCCTTCCTTCCTTCCTTCCTTCCTTCCTTCCTTCCTTCCTTCCTTCTTTCCTCCCTTCCTCCCTCCCTCCCTCTCTCCCTCCCTCTCTCCCTTCCTTCCTTCCTTCTTTCCTTCCTTCCTTCCTTTCTTCTTTTTTTTTTAGATTTATTTATTTATTTATTTATTTTATGTATATGAGTACACTATAGAGATATCCAGGCACACCAAAAGAGGGAGTCAGATCCTATTACAGATGGTTGTGAGCCACCATGTGGTTCCTGAGAAATGAACTCAGGACCTCTGGAAGAGCAGTCAGTGCTCTTAACCGCTGAACCATCTCTCCAGCCTCACTGCTCAGCTTTTTAGTCCCATCTTCACACTATTTCTCAGTCACCATTACTTTCTTAGTCATGTACTTATGTGTAGTGCTTATTCCTAAGTCTTCTCCTTATATGTGGTGCTTGTTGCTAAGTCTTCTCCTTATATGTGGTGTACAGGAAAGCACCAGTTCATGTCCTCAGCAGAGCCCCATTGCTCTCTGCCCTTAAGCTTCATAAAGACAGGGACTTTGAAGTCACAGTTACAATTAGACTAGGACATGTGTTTCCTCCCATCATCTGTGTAAGAGACAGGAGGATAATGTATTAGCTGGGGTTGAAGATAAGGGTAACTTAGTGTTACATACATACAAAATAACAGGTCCTTAAATGAAATGGAGTTTCAGTTTCTCCTCCATGCAGGTTTTAGTGTTAGAGTCAGATGCAACTGTGTGAGATCATT
>NC_034602.1:9645827-9653423 GCF_900095145.1 Mus pahari
GAAGGCACTGTCTCTGCAACTCACGTTCCCTGTTGTGTCCTGCAACTAAACATCATGGTCCTGGGGCAGAGAGGACATTCTAACTATAACATTGTCCCTTTTCCTTAACTTCAGAGTGCTTAGAAAAGCACTCGATTGAATTTCTAGTGCTTAAGTACTTTGAATAAAGACACACATGAAATACATTCCAGTCCAAATTATGATTTTTAGAGCCATAACTAATATAGTCTTGGAGTCAGAACCAGTTTTTGGCAGACTTGGAAATTTACTTGTATAGCCTGTTCTGATCACCAGAATAACTCACTTCATAGACTGCAGGAGTCCCTTCTGACCAGGGTCTGGGTAACAGAGCACAGCACTGGGAAGTCAATGGCAATATACTCCCATGTCTTTGTACTTTGGAAGGGTCCCAGTGCTGCCATGGCTCCATCAGATTTGCCTCTCCAATGCCTTGTGGGCTTGGGATCCAAGGGAGAAGGCAGGAGGAATGAGGCCTGCCCCAAAGACACGTACCTCCCAGGTTCACTCTCTAAACAAATGTTCACTGGATGCACTGGAAATACACAGGGAGAAGGGCAGATGGAGCGCTTGCCTTTCAGGAGTTACCTCTACTGATGGATCCAGCTAAAACATCATCACACTTATCAGCACACAGTGGCCGTCATCAGCACACAGTGGCCATCAGTGTCAGAAAGCACCGAGGGAACGAGCCTGGTTCTACACAAGTGCTAAGGGTCTTCCCTGGACTTCCGGTTATGGCAACACCCTGCAGGAGGCACTAGCAGGAGGAAGAGGAGGCACTGATGGAGAGAGGAATGTGTAGGCTTTGGGTTCTTAAATGTTCAACCTCCTTTCTAGTCCACAGACCAAAGTTAGGGAAGAAGAAAGGTTAATAGGAAATGAAGAATGTGGGCCTGCTTAGAAGTAATTCTTTGGAGGCAATTCCAAACACAAATTAGTAGCCATGGTTCAGTCCACACATAAATCAGTAGCAGTGCTCAATCCAGAAGAGAGCATGAGGCCCCACTGATTCAGCACGAGTCAGCAGAAGTGGCAAGAAGCAACTGGAATACCTCAAGAAGTTCTTTGGCGAGTTTCTCTCTATGAAATTACAAGTGAAGATCAGTGAAGACCAGGAAAGCGTTGCAAGGCAAACCAATGCAAGAGCGTCCTCTCACTGTCTGTGAGGTTATATTTCTAGTCTCTCTAAACATCACGTGCCCTCTCAAGAGTCGGCTCCAGCAAAACATCACAGGACACAACTGAGTCTCCAAAGAAACCAGAAATTTCCACTTCAGGGATGAGCAATGGGGTGGGGAGCTCTCTGCCCTCCACGTGCAGGAGAGAGTGTCTATCACTGAAGAGCTAGAGGAAGGCTGTAGGACTGGGGAGGAGAGCAACAGACAGTGTTCCTCCAGCTGGTGTGATAAATGTCCATCCTTTTCCCACTTCTCTCCACAAAGGTTTTCTTGAAAAGGTGTCTGTTGGATCCCGACCACCTGCTCATGGATTCCATTACCTGTGAAGTGGGTGTGGTATTTTCTTTATGCCCTTTCCTGGCGTTGTTTTGAGGATCTAATGGGATAACAGAGCTAGATAACACAATGGCTATTTTTCATTTTCATATGGAAAGGGCAATGAAACTTTCTTACTGGGTGTCTTGCCTCTAGCCTTCCTTGGCTTTGTTGACTGTGTCAGAGCTTTTTAAACAATTCAACGGCTTGGTCATGATTCCCCCAGGGAGGGCTCGATCTTCTTTTCCTGGGCCTGGGTGATCTTCCCTCATTCTGAGCAGTGGTTCCCACCTCCCCTCCCACTAATGCACACAGTCACAACAAAGACTACCAAAGAAACAACTTGTCTATCTCTTGGCTGATGTTCACTGTGCGCTAGGCACTAACCCAAACTCCTCTCTTATTGTCAAATGTTCACCACCCCTCCCTTAAAGTGGTGAGGAAGCAGTCTTAGGGAGGTTGTAACTCATCAGAGGCCATGTGGCCTGGAAAGCTGGGGCCACTTTTGAGTCTACTAATCCTTCTGCCTTGATGCTGCCATTGTTTCTCTCTGAAGGTCATCCCAAAGACTAGAAGCTTTATCTCCACTTTTGACCTGTCCCCCCCACCCCATGGCCCAGGGAGCTGGTCAAATGACATAAACTTCACCTTGTTCTTTTCCAAAGAAACAAGATTTCTTAGTTGGGGTTGCTATTGCTGCCATAAATCTCCATGACTGAAAGCTGCTCATCGTCTTACAGACTATAGTTCATCATCCGGGGAAGTCCTGTGAGAAACTGGAGGCAGGAGCTGATACAGAGGCTGTGGAAGGGTGCTGCTTGCTGGCTTGATCCTTGTGGCTTCTTATAGCACCAAGAACACCTGCCCAGGGGTGACTCCTCCCCCAGGGAATTTAGCCCACCCATATCAGTCATCAATCAGGAAAATTTACCACAGGCTTGCCCTCAAGTCAACCTGGTAGGAACATTTTCTCAATTGAGATTCTCTCTTCCAAAATGAACTCATGTTTAGCCAGCACACAAGACCATCAAGCAAAAGTGAGTCGTGGGGGGAGATCCTCACTACTGAGAAATCTTCCCCTTCTCAGAGCTCCCCTACAATTTATTCACTGGCACTTCAGCAGGCTGCACTTCTCTTTCATCTGCTTCTCACAGGGTCTCAATGAGTTACACCATGTGGCTTATCACTGAAAAGGACACTTCCTTCCATGTCTTAAAGACATCAAGTCAAGTTGAGCATTTGCCATTTAGTTTTAATATAGGAACCTCTCACTTGATTAGACAAGGAGGGTCAATCAGTTGTCTGCATAGCTGAGTGGCTGGAAGGTACTGAATATAAAATCTCCTTGAGCTTAGGTGAGCTTTTATGTTTTTATTCCACTTCAGATACAAGGAGTCAGAGTCGCATGCTCTTTGTAGCTTTTTATTAGTGTGTCATTGAGTGGGGTCTATCAGACCAGTAGCCCATCTTTAGCTCTGTCAGGTTATAAAGCCACATTGAAACTGATCTGTCTGTATGAAAGGCAGGAGATCTGGCTGCTGTCTTCATGAAAGAAAGGAAAAGGAACATGCAGGGAATCTAAAGAAATCATTCCAGCCCACGGGATCTTCTGCTGTGACAGGTCAGAGGAAAAGTGGGCCTTTCCACAGGCCGTGTGGTTTCCGCTGAGTGGGGAACATGAGTGGGATTACAGGAGAAGAGGGTGGAGAGGAAGTTAGGGCAGGTGAGAGCAAAAGCCATCAGGAGACAAACCAGGAGCAAGTGGGTGGCCCAGAGAGTGTAGAAGTTAAGAAGTGTTCAGGCCAGATTCGGTGTTTGGTAGGGCGTTCAGTTTTGCTGGTGGGGTGATGTTTAAACTGGACACTGACTGACTATGATGCAAGTCACTCAGCTAATATTCAGCAGGGGAGGGCTGAAGGTGTTGTCCATGGAGATGGTGTGGTATGGCGAATATGGTCTGGTCAGCAGCACTGTGACAACTGAGAGCTTGTTGACACATGTCCTACAGCCAGTGTGCAGGGCTGGCTGAGCAGACTCAGCAACCGAAAGCTGGCGCCTGACCACAGGATCCTCCACTCAAGATCTGGAAGTTAAAGCACTTTCCTGATCCACTCAGAGGGGCCCACAAGTTTTGGACAAGAGTCATTAATTCATTCACTTAACTAGCGATGACTCGGCACCTGCCTTGCTGGGCACCCAGATCAGCAAGCCAGGGCTTATCCACAGAAGACTGCCAGGCTTGCTTTTATCTTGTTTACTAATGGAGGCCGCTCCTTATCCTTTCCAGAAACAACCCTGCTGCTTGCCTCTGACACCAGATATTCAGTCTCTCAAGGTTTTAAACACTAATAAGAGGATCTGGTGCTATGAAAAAGGCATCTGCTGTGGGGTCGACTCTGACCAAATCATGTGATCCCCAAAGTCTTTTCATCCCAATACAATGGGAGAGGCTGATATATCCTTCTGGAGGGAAAGACATGCTCAGGACAGTTTTAGTCCCTTTTCAGTTTTGACAAAGGTCAAACTGGGGTTAAAGTTAGGGAGGCTGGAACTCCTGGCACACTTGCCTCAGGCCACAGAGTTCATCTGGGCTCTTGGCAAACTGAGGTGGGTGGGCATTGCCCTCTGCTGGGGCACATCAGGAGGGAGGCGCTGAGGCCAGTGATGGTCGAAACTTGGAGGATGGGGTCTGGGGCCCCAGATTATCTAGTTTAAGCTTTGTCTCTTTGACCTCCACAACCTGGAGATGTTTCTGATCTTCCCCAGCACCTGCAGAGCAACAAAGCAGCCAGCCATGTCTTCTTTAGAAAGGAAGCTAATTTGTGTCAGGTTTGCGAGAAACAGAACAGAAGCTAGCTGAGAGGCCTCTCTGCCCTGGCAAGGCAGGACTTTTCCTGGTGTGTGTCAGTCACACAGCTAGGCTCCTCTAAGTGGCCCTGAAGACCCCGTCCCTTCTGCTTCCCTGGATGGCTCACAGACCAGCATGTCCAGGAGCCAGCGCTGCTGTGCTAGTGTCCCGTGGATTTTATTTTAAACTAATTTCATTACCACGGGGTGGATGGCAGGGAGGAGAGGGGTTAATTATAATAGAGGGGATTTTTTTTAAAGACCTAGTTTCAAAAATCTCAGACTTAATTTTGTAAATTTCTTTTACAGAGGGAGTTACTAAGCTAAAGTCATTTGCATTATAGTCTTAATTACCACTGCATTTGTATATGAGATCATCAATAAAGATCCTTGGCCATGTGTACTCAGAATAAGTGACTGATCCTAATGAGGCCTTTGTTCCTCTGGAGCCTCTCCAAGCCATTTCCTCTGTAGTGGAGAAGCTCAGCATTTGCCAAGCTGGTGGAGGCGTCTTAAATTAGAAAAAGCCTGTGAAGAATCAAGAGATTTTCAAAGTGGGTGTATCAGGAGAGGGGACGCCAAGCTGTATCTGTGTGTGGTACTTCCTGTGAGGGCTGGGATGCACTGCTGTCTTGTGGCTGCATTAGCCTTGCTGGATAGCCACAGACAATTCCCTTCTGTGTCCTTCCAGCGACACAGGAAATAGCCTCTGGGGCCCTTCCTCCTGCAAATCACACATGCTGACTAGAGCGTCCTGCTTCTGCCTTTCCCGCTTCCGCTAAGGGACGTGCATGCAGTCCCGGCCACCACGCTTTTATTGGAAAAGCTGTCTTCTAAAAAATAAGCAACACTGATTATTTTTCAGGGGTGGGAAAAAACTGGTGTGTGTGTGTGTGTGTGTGTGTGTGTGTGTGTGTGTGTGTCATTCTCTCTCTGTGTGGTCTGTGGGGTTTGTGGTGTGTGTGTGTGTGTGTGTGTGTGTGTGGTCTGTGGGATGTGTGTGGAGGTTGGGTTTGTGATGTGTGTATTGTGTCTTGAAATACATTTCGAAGAAGATAGACTTCTTTGTGGGGAGGGGAGGAGGTTAGGGAAGGGCACAGTGGGTGCCCCCTGAGCTCTGCAATGCTCACACGCTCACACCGCTCCTTCCCATACCGGCATGCACCTCACACACCCTACAGTGCTCCACAGCACATGCGTTCACCTGCAGCAGTTCTTATCTGAGGAGAATGTACACACACACACACACACACACACACACACACACACCGCCCCAGTGGACTAGTGAAATAGCAAGCAGTGCCGGACCTTATGTAAGTACGTTTCCTTTATAGACATTTGTAAAGTAGGTATAATAGCAAGTCGGTAACAGCTCACAATAAAATAACAATAACAATAACAAGTCAATAACAGCTCACAATAAAACAGAACAACTCTAACATGTATGGCAATAATGGTTATTTAAAACATGAGAATTGTTTATTTCTGAAAATTCTCATTCAGTGCTTTCATGTCCAGGATGGCAATATCAGTAGACATGCTAACACGGAAGGGGGAAATCTCGAAGGGCTAGACCTCTGGACAAAGAACCCCAGGCAACCCACAGGGGTGGAGTGGGGTGGGGCAGCTTTTCCCAGGGATGAGCCCCCTAACTGGTTGAACAATACAAAGTAGTCAGCCGTGAAACCATATACACACAAACAACAACAACAACAAAACAGTTATAGAAGGGCGCATTTATGTATTTGTGCACATATCAGCAAACACACACACGTGTAACAGTAATAACTAAGGTGTATCACTTTGAAAGCGGAAGGAGCTGGAGGGAAGAAAGGGAAGAGGAAAGAGGTCAGTTAAAATATTTAAAATAATAAAACTAGTCTCAAATCCCAGTTGGCCATGGGTAACCTAAACCAAAGAAAGCAAAAGTAGAAATGGGAAGAGGGGGGCTACTGTGTTAACTTGCAGCTGAAAGGAGTGTTTTCATTCTATACCTGAGAAGCATTAAGTAACTCGTCACAAGTCACAGAGTTGGAGAAGAACAGGTGGGTCTGAGTCCGGGTCCTGTCCCTGTACAACATCCCCAGCCCACTCCCCATGGCTCCTGTCAGGGTTGGGTACAGCTTGGTACCCCATGAAAACCGTATTTCAGAATCTGAATGCTTAAGTTAGAATCCGGAGGGAGACCAGAGCTGCTTTACTGAACCTTGCTCTGGAGGTGTCTGTCTGACGGTGCGCGGTTGGGGGCCTTAGGATGGAAGCGAGGGTTGGGCAGGGAATTTTCCTAGTTTTCCATTGCATAAAGCCAAAGAGCAGGGAACAAAGGCAAACTCCACTCCTGATGCTGCGTGTTCGCTCTGGGCACTGGCAGACCACTGGGGTGGTTTGCAAGCATGGAGACTGGCAGCCTCGGGAAGTGTCCACGCTGAGGGCAAGGCAGACGAGTAAGGCAGAGGCTGGCAGCAAGACTCCACCTTTGAGGGTCACAGTGACTGGCCCAGGGCAAGAAGTAAAAGGTATTTGTGTCTTCAAACCCTGCAGGGCCTGGAGAGGTGGTTCAGCTGTTAAGAGCCCTTGCTGCTTCCACAGAGGAGTTCCAGACTTCCCTCTTCCCCGGCACTGGTTTCTCTCAAGTGTGGAACTGGAGGGTGCTAATAGCCACTCTGTAGCCATCTCTCTGAGTGATAAACGAGTTAATGAGGGGAAGCAGCAAACAAAGGCTGTAACTAGTTAAAGTTAGAGGGTAGTCGGGTGCTGAGCCAGAACTTGGCTTTAATGGGGTCGGTGACAAGCAGATTGAAGGAATCTGTAAACAGCCCGTGTACCGGTTCTCAGAGCTCTAAAAACTGGGTTGAAAAGGGAAAGCACAGGAGCCACAAAATAGCACCAAGTTTTGTTGTTGTCGTTGTTGTTGTTTCTAGTGTGAGTCAATCTTTTGAGACTTGGACTCTAACTATTACGTATGAATCACTCCTGCTTCCTTCCCCTCCACCAACAACCTTGTCTGAGACACATCAGGCTTTTCAGCGTCTCCTACCAAACTCTTGTCTCTCATTGTAGGCAGAACAGCCCCTTGCAGAAAAAAAGTGTCTTCGTCATTTCAGTCCCCATGGAAGCTAGAGCCAGTTTCATAGAAAAAAAAAAAAGGAAAAAAAAAAGAAAGAAGGAAAGAAAGAAAGAAAGAAAGAAAGAAAGAAAGAAAGAAAGAAAGAAAGAAAGAAAGAAAGAAAGAAAG
>NC_034602.1:9653549-9666207 GCF_900095145.1 Mus pahari
GGAAGCTAGAGCCAGTTTCAGAGAAAGAAAGAAAGAAAGAAAGAAAGAAAGAAAGAAAGAAAGAAAGAAAGAAAGAAAGAAAGAAAGAAAGAAAGAAAGAAAGAAAGAAAGGGGAGAGAGAGAACCCTATGTGTCACAAGATCCAGGCAGACACTAGGTGGCGCCAGACCCTTGCGTTTTCCAGCCATCAAACACTTCCCTTTCCTGTCCGGTTCTGTTTTCTGAGAGAAGTGCTAATCTTGCTAGAGACTTGGGGGCTTCTTCAATCCATTCCACAAACATAAATCAACTTCCTATCTGTCCTAGGTAGGCTTATTATTGCTGTGATAAAACACCACGGTCAAAGCAGCTGGGGGAGGAAGGGTTTACTTGGCCCACCCCTCCATATTTCTGTTCATATTTCAGAGGAAGTCAGGACTCCAAACAGGTCAGGGACCTGGAGGCAGGAGCTGATGCAGAGGCCATAAAGGGGTGCTCCTTACTGACTTGGATCTTCATGGCTTGCTCAGCCCTTTCTTATAGAACCCAGGACCACCAGCTCAGGGGTGCCCCGCCCACAGTGGGCTGAGCCCTCCCCCACCGATCACTAATTGAGAGCATGCCCACAGCTTATTGTATTATAAGCTTATTATAACCTGATCTTATGGCGGCATTTCTCGGTTGAGGTTCTCTTCTTTTGGATGACGCTAATCTGTTTCAAGTTGGTGCAGAGCTACTCAGCAAAGTGTCTCAGCTCTACACCCTCCTTGTGACTTCGCTGCTCCCCCACCCCACCCTTTTCAGATTCGGTCATGGAAGGAGGTCACTAGACCTGATGCTGAGACGCCAAGTTCGTTACCAGCTATAAATATATTCCTTTTCAACTTCTGCCGTGCCCTGAGGAACAGGAAGGAAAACCGCTTTCTTCCTCAGGATGTGCAGGAGAAAGAAAAGAAGAAGGCGAATCTCTCTGCGAGAACAGCTGAGTCTCTGTCCCCTCTGTGTCAGAGCTGCCAGCACCATCTGACCTCAGGCCTTCTTATGCTAGGCCTTGCCCTTTGGGGGGGGGGGAGAATACAGGACCTCATTGTCCCCAGTTCAAATCCAAGCACCTCTTCCAACCTTGAGAGCTCAGTGCTGGGGCTGATGGGTTCCAAAGCAATTTCCTGCTTACATCTGGAGCACTCTCCACACCTGCAGGCACTGTCCCTGAGCAGATAAAGTGATTGACCCCCTGGGGCCTCCTTGTCACTGCTGGGACTTATGTCTCTTTAAAATGAAGCTGTTCATGATGCCCACAAGAACAGGCGGTTAATGACAGTTTAGGCTAATAGTGTTTCTATTGGCAGTGTCTGTCTGCATAGGAAGTCGAATTGCCCATAGGAAAGTTTCAGTCCTCCCTTCTTCACCTCTTACTCTGTGGGGTTTCCTGTGGGTTCTTACTCTCTGTGGGCTTCCTTTGGACTTTGCAGAGTTGGGGGACAGGTGTGAGGGGAGGCTCCTAGCCTCTTCCACCATGAGGACACAATGAGAAGCCAGCTGTCTCAGACACTGGAAGTAGGCCCTCAGAGGGCTCTTTGGGGAGCAGAAGGTGTCTTCCCCAGACAGCATGCCCTGTTAACTGGTGGTTAGATTACAGGGCCTTGCCACCCCCAGATATTGGAAAGGGTGTTACTTTAATATTCCCTTGCCTTCTTAAAGACCAGATCACTAGGAAGAAAGCCATTTCCTTGGGTTAATGCAGTGGTTCTCAACCTTCCTAGTGCTGTCTGTGACCTTTTAATGCAGTTTCTCATATTGTGGTGATATTCGCCACCCCCTGTAACCATAAAGTTATTTTTGTTGCTACTTTATAACTATAATTTTGCTACTGTTATGAATCATAATGTAAGTATCTGTGTTTTCTGATGGTCGTAGGTGACCCTGTAAAAGGATCAGTCAACACCCCCAAATGGTGTCGTGGCCAACAGGTTGAGAACCACTGGGTTAAGGTTTCATGAACTGGAGGCACATCTACAGGAAGAATACAGAAAGTGGCCACCATGAGGATGTTGGTGGTCTGTGCTGCAGCCTGAAGGTGCATTGATGTTTCCAGGCCTGCTACAGCTGTAGGCCATGTTACCAACTGTGCTCCCCACTGCCTCTGAGGCCTTGTCTGAGCCAGGGGTCCTACTGCTATGTTTGTGGTTTGTGTTGTCACCGAAACTGTGTGGAGGCCTGTGATCCATCAGTCTGTGTTGGGTTGGTCATCCATCCCATGTCATGTGTGTCCAGTCCCATCCCTCTCCCCAGCCCTCCCCCACTGGCTGGGAAGAGCAAGGAGGCGTCTTTTGCTGTGATATAGATGACTGGAGACACACAGTTGAAATAAGGGACATGGAGGGCTTCTGTGACAACCTCTACCCACCCCAATTACCCCCCCCCCAAAGTAGCAGCCTCATCAGGAAGCCAGTGAAGAGAACTCTTACAGCAGTGTGATAGGATGCTGAGGTGTAGCTCACCACAACTGATGGCTTCTGGCAAGGGTGTGGGAGGCGAAGGACAGGCCACTGGGAGTTTGGCAACACAAATTGGACTTTCAAAAATTATTATTTTTATCTTTACATGTTTTGGGGAGTGGCTTGCCAGCATGGGGGGCTGACACAGACGGCCTGGAAAGTAAGTGTGATTAAGGCCTGTACTGTGTTACTGAGTCACACATGTTAATAAGTTCCTATGTCTTTTCTCCTACTAATCTATCCATTGTCACTTCATTATAAGAAAACTTCTGGGGGAGGACCCCTGCCTCACTGCAGTACAGAATCCACCACGTCTTTATCTCAGATGCCCAGTCTCCAAAACTATGGCTTCGTAAGCTATGGGTCAGATTCCCACATGGGGCCACACAGCTGGATGTAGGGTTTGGACAGAAAACTTGGCAGCAGTGAAATGCAAAATGACTGAGTGTTTCTGTCAGTGCTCATCCACGCCATGTTGACTGCAGCCTTGGTTCTGAACATACAGTGTACACACTTTGCACCATGCACACCACCACCACAGAATACCAAAGGATGCTGCCTAAAACATGTGATTGTATGTACTGTGTGTGCAGGCCTTCCACTCTTACAGGAATACAATGGTTTAATTATGGAGAACAAGACTCTGAATTTCCTTCTGCGGTTCCTCAGATGCAAGTATCAGATAAGTAAACTTGGGATTTTGTTTTTAGCATGCAGGACTTTAAGAACTGTTGTTTTTAAGATTTATTTATTTATTTTAGGTGTACGAGTGCACTGTAGTTGTCTTTAGACACACCAGAAGAGGTCATCAGATCCCATTACAGATGGTTGTGAGCCTCCATGTGGTTGCTGGGAATTGAACTCAGGACCTATGGAAGAGCAGTCAGTGCTCCTAACTGCTGAACCATCTCTCCAGCCCCAAGAACTGTTGCTCGGTTTGTGATTATGACAGAATTTCCAACACTGAAATGTCTGAAATGGCCCTAAAGGTGCTTTTGCCATTTTGTACTATGTGTTCATGGGAAGTGATATTGGTAATTATAAAATCAAAATAACAATCAGCTCCAAAAACTGTTGCAGAAGCAACATACCCTGCTGTATCCGTACCCTGCAGTATCCGTACCCTGCAGTATCCGTACCCTGCAGTATCCGTACCCTGCAGTATCCGTACCCTGCAGTATCCGTACCCTGCAGTATCCGTACCCTGNAGTATCCGTACCCTGCAGTATCCGTACCCTGCAGTATCCGTACCCTGCAGTATCCGTACCCTGCAGTATCCGTACCCTGCAGTATCCGTACCCTGTAGTATCCGTACCCTGCCGTATCCGTACCCTGCAGTATCCGTACCCTGCAGTATCCATACCCTGCAGTATCCATACCCTGCAGTATCCGTACCCTGCAGTATCCATACCCTGCAGTATCCTTACCCTGCAGTATCCGTACCCTGCAGTATCCATACCCTGCAGTATCCGTACCCTGCAGTATCCATACCCTGCAGTATCCGTACCCTGCAGTATCCATACCCTGCAGTATCCGTACCCTGCTGTATCCATACCCTGCAGTATCCATACCCTGTAGTATCCGTACCCTGCCGTATCCATACCCTGCAGTATCCATACCCTGCAGCATCCATACCCTGCTGTATCCATACCCTGCTGTATCCTTACCTTGCAGTATCCATACCCTGCAGTATCCATACCCTGCAGTATCCATACCCTGCAGTATCCTTACCCTGCAGTATCCATACCCTGCATTATCCGTACCCTGCTGTATCCATACCCTCCAATATCCATACCCTGCAGTATCTGTACCCTGCAGTATCTGTACCCTGCAGTATCCATACCCTGCTGTATCCATACCCTGCAGTATCCGGCTGTGACTTGAGTCTTTATGTAAAATAAGCAAGCATCTCAATAGCATGTAAACTGGCTTTAATGCTTATTTTAATAAACTGTAAAATTGTATGCATTCCAAAGAATTGTTTTAAAGTAAATTTCTTTATGATTGCTCATCAGCAAATACTTGATCTGTCTACCCATTCTATTTACTTCTAGACCCAACCACATAAACATTTTTTAGGTGAAAGGGCAGTCACAAGTGGAAAACTTTTAAGAAGCCTCAATTTAAGCCACTAGGCTCGGGTATGCACCACACAGACCACTGTAGGTGGCAAATGTCATTAAGTCCCCAAAGATCTATGGGTGCAGTTGGTTGAGGCAGGTACACTATATAGGAATAAGAAGGGGAAATATTGGTTGAAAGACATGCTAGCTGCACTCCAGAAATCAAATTTCTAGCTTGGGTGTGGGGAAGCTCCCCATAATGGCACTGAGGTGGAAAAGGGCAGTGGGGGTGGGAAGATGTCGAAGAGGGACGGGCATGCATTCCAGTTGGCCTTGGGTAGACGTCACTGTCTGATGTCCCCTCTAGAGATCTCGTTGGCCATGTATAAGGAAGACAGTGGACCAGGTAGGCAGGGTGACAGCAGCTCCTGGGATGCTCTCAAGTTCAGTGGTACTAGCCTTGATCACTGTGAGATCACTGCAGGGGCGGTTTATGCCATGGCCTGGCCTGGGAGGTCAGAATGAAGTTACCAAGGGACAGGTGGCTTCTCTATTCTCTTCTTTAGACTCTTGGAGGTTGGATCTGGTTTAAAGCCCCTCTGCACTGCCAGACTCCCTTTCCATTTTTATTTCTTGTGTGCTGCTGCTGAGACCACTCAGGGCCAAACACATTCTACACCAGCTGCTCCACTGCACTGTGCTTCCAGCTCTTGGCCCTTCAAACTGCAGCCCGCCCCATGGACCATGACCACACCCCTCCCCATGGACCATGCCAGCAATGCAGCTTTGTTGAAGACCTTTTCCTTCTGAAAATAAAATTCTAGAAACCAGGCAGCAAGATTTATAGTAAAGGATCTCCCTTCTCCGGCAAGAATGTTCCTAGCCTTCCAAGTTCTCTCCTGGGAGGCAACCTCTGACCAACCCTCTCCCCCTTCACTACCCATACCTGTTTCCAGAATTTTCTTTTTAACAAATTGATCTTTTATATATTCCTGAGCCCACCATGGGGGTTCTTTCCCATCAGGCTCCCAAACATGCCCAGTCTTAATTCCACACACAAAGTCAGATCCTTGCAGCCATCAAAGCCCATGCTCCCCACTACAGCGTATTTTACAGGGATGGAGATGGCTCAGTGGTTAAGAACAACTTCTTCCTTTGCAGAGGTCTGGGCAATGGTTCACAGCACCCACAAAATGGCTCACAACCGTTTGTAACTCTAGTTCCAGGGATATCTGATGCCTTCCTCTGAATTCAGTGATGCATATACATACATGTGGGCAAGACATTCATATGCATAAAGTAAGTATACCCAATGTTCAAAAATAACTAACATGAGTTCTGCTTACTCTTTTGAGTAACGGCCATCTATACAAGCACATACACAATCGCTTTTCTCATCTGTGTTCCCTGATCTCTTCCAGCAAAGATAATCGTGAGTAATCAATTGCTTGTATTTTCTTCCAGACAATTATTACATGCATTAAATATATACGAAATAAGGTAAAATATTCTTTTGCATTCACTCACAAGATCAAATGTGATTCTTGCTATATGAATCACACCCCTTCCTAAATCAACTCTTTTAAAACTTAGTAATAGATTGTAGGAACGTTCCCATGGCAACTGGTAAAAGCCTCTGGCTGCTTTCTATAGCTGGACACTCAGTCTCATGGATATAGTCTAACCCAGCCAGCTTTCCCTGTCGTGCATCAGACAGTAAATATTTTAGGACCCACGAGGTCAGAGAGTCTCTGTGGAAAGTATTCAGTCCACTTGTACAAGAATGCAGAGACAATATACAAAGAAAGGAACATGACAAAGTTCCAATAAGATTTATTTATGAACAATGAAAGAATTTTCCAGAAAGCTCTTGAATCATGGAAATAGAATTTTCCTTTTGATTTTTAAAAACTATTTTAAAATGTTAATATCTGGGCACGGCATCTCATGCTGTCATAATCCCAGCACACAGGAGGCTGAGTCAGGAGAAACCTTAAATTTCAGGTCAGACTGACTACAGAGTGGGGCCCTGGCTCAGCCCTCCTCCCCACAAAATGTTAAAACTCTCCATAGTCTGAAAATGCTACACAGCCAGGCAAAGGGCCAGATTTGGCTTCCTGGTGATAGAATGCCAGTCCTTAGCTTATCCAACCAGTCCTCTGCTGATGAGAATCAGATGGCTTGGGATCTTGCTGCAATGTGCACTTCTCTTGCATGCAGATGCTTGTGGGACAAGCTCCAAGAAAAGGGATTGCTGGCCCCGAAGGCGTATGGTTCTTATTTGATAGAGGTGACTAGTGGCTGTGCTCATGTGTCCACCAGCAGGGCACAGGAAGGCCTGTGTCTCCACAGCCGCCTGCAGCTGCAGATCCAGGTAATTGCTAGTCTGAGAGGTGAAGGCCAAGGTGCCCACGGTTGTCTCGTCTACAAGTTACTTATGAAGAAATATCCATCTTTTTACACGTTCAGATGCTACTTACATTTCATCTGTTTCTTTCCTTTCTTGTTTTTTATTTCTTCTTTCTGTTTGTGAGGCAGGCTCTTGCCCAGCCTGGTTTCACACTCACAGTCCTCCTGCCTTAGCTCCTTGAGTGTTGGAATTATAGCCACCATGCCTGGCTCTTCTGCGCACAAATGTTTATTGATCTTTTCTTTTGATATTGTTTTAACCTTTATTTTTATTTTCTTTCACTGCTCTCTGCTTATGGCTCTTATTTTATCATCCTACAGTTTTTTTAATTTTATTTTAGTGAAAATATAATTATATCATTCCTTCCTTCTCTTTCTTCCCTCCAACCCCTCTCATGTCCTCTCCCTCCAGCCCTTCTCATGACACCCTTACACTCCCAAATTTAGAGCTTCTTCTTCTTTATTATTCTCCTCCCACCACACACACACACACGTGTGTGTGTGTGAGTGTGTGTGTGTACATACATGCACGCACACACACAGCTGCATGCACATACACAGATGTGTGCATGTACACACACACACATACACACACACACACACATGCACGCATGCACAAAGTATATAAATACAACCTGCTGATTCCATTCACTGTTGCGTGTATGTATATGATTTCAGGACTGATCATTTGGTATTGGATTATTAACTGAGGACTCATTTAGAGTGAAGATTCTCTCAGCAGCTATAGCCTTGTCTGGCCTCAAATGTGTACCGCCTCTCTCCTGCTGGGATGACAGGCACCCGGCTCTGGCCATCTCTTTTGCACATGCTGTTCTTTGTGCCTGGAAGAGAATGCAAAATGCTTACTTACCTATTGTTCATGTCTCCATCTCTATCTGGCAGCACTGAGCCAGGTGCAGAGAAGGTCTCTCTCAGCTTCATTAACCGAATAGATAAGCGAATAGTTCTTTGACCCACCTACAGTTGTTGTAACAAAGAAGACATGGGTAAAGCATGCAGTGTGAGTTGTTGAACAGTAAAGTCCAGATGCCAAGAAGCAGCAGGGGATGGAAGTCTGGCATACATTTGTGAGGGAATGAGATGAGGAGTACTCTAGGAGTGGTGTGCCCGAGAATGGCCAATCAAAACTCTGACTATAGACTCTACGCTGGAGTAAAACATCACCCAATCAGAACTGTTTTCCATTTGCATGGTGACAATAGAAACCAGAGAGAAAACAGGTTCTATATAAAAATAACTCTTCCCACAGCTCTCCTGCAGTAAGTTTAATGTATTTGTCTTTTTCTAGTCTGATCTGACTCAAGTGAGTCCTTTCACCACCTAGGATTGCCACAATGTTGAGTGTCTACTACATGCCAGGTATAGGAGTAAAGCTTTCTGGCATAGCCTTTATAAACAGTCTGCCAACCACAGCTGCTGTTTGGCATGCCAAGACAAAGGGGACAGCCAGGGAGCACCAGTGACCCTCCAAGTGGGTCACTTACAGGTACTTACCCTCTTCAGGCCTCAAGCTCTTCATTCATAAGCGTCCGTGGAGTCCTGGCAGAATGCAGTGTGATTAAACTTGAGAGACTTGGACAGAGAAAAACCAAGAGAAATAATTCAATTGAGGAGGAGGGCTACATGCAAGAGAGTGTTTTGGGGGATCCTAAGCCTGGGAGAGCCTGTGGTGGTTGGAATATGTTTGGCCCTCAGGAAGTGGCTCTATTTGGAGGTGTGATCTTGAGAAAATGTGTCACTGTGTCAGTAGGCTTTGGGGTCTGCTAGTGCTCAAGCTCTGCCCGGTGTAGAAGACAGTCTCC
Organism: Mus pahari; assembly: GCF_900095145.1. Lineage (NCBI taxonomy): Eukaryota > Metazoa > Chordata > Mammalia > Rodentia > Muridae > Mus > Mus pahari. Next base: position 9,662,322 of record NC_034602.1, read on the forward strand.
TCCTGGCTGCTATTGGATCAAGATATAGAACTCTTGGTTCTTCCAACACCATGTTTGCTTACATGCTGCCATGTTTTCCACCATGATGGTAATGGACTGAACCTTTGAACCTGTAAGCCAGCCCCAAATAAATGTTTCACTTTATAAGAGTTGCCTTGGTCATGGTGTCTTTTCACAGCAATAAAAACCAAACTAAGATGGAAGTTGGTACCATGGACTGGGGTACTGATGTGACAGGCTTGATCATAGTTTTTGTTTGAGGAATGTGGGTCTTGGGACTTTGGATCTGGAAAGCAATGGAATGCTTTAAGTGGGGCGTAATGGACCATCTTAGAAGGAATGTGGAAGATAGGGTGATTTGACCTGTTTCTGGCTCAAAATATTTCAAAGGAGAAGAATTTTAGTATGTTGCCTACGGATCATTCTTGTAATGTTTTGGTGAAAATGTGGCTGCTTTTTGCCTTTGTCTGAAGAGTCTGCTTGAGGCTAAAGAGAAGAGATTTAGATTAATTGCATTGACAAAGAAAGTCTCAAAAAAAGTCCAACATAGATTTTTTGCCCTCTCGTTTACTCTCATGAAGATCATTTTGATCAAGTATAGCAAACTTAGAAAGGAAAAATACAAAATGTATGATGAATTCATATGCTTAATTCAAGTATTAGAGGTCACCAGGAAATGGAATGGAGCTAAATCATGTGTTCAAAGATATTAAATGGAATTAAGGAAGTGGTGACCTCGGAGCAAGAGCCCATGCTGCTAAGCTTGTTGTCTATACATTTGCAGTTGAACGGAAGGATAATTATATTATGTCAGGCATTATTATGACCTGGTTATTTTCATTTAGATATAAGGAGATATTATTGTATGTCAAATTCACAAGGGATGAATTGTGATGCTTATTCTCAGTTGTCAACTTGACTATATCTGGAATGAGTTATAATCCAGAACTTATAAAGATCTTGTAAAAGGGAATTTAAAAAAGTTTAGGTCCAGGCATGGTGGTACACACCTTTAATCCCATCACTCAGGATCCAGAGGCATTTGTAGTTTAAGGTTAGTTTACAGAGCAAGTTCCAGGACAGTCAAGCTTAGGCAGTGAAGGAGTTGGTAAACAGAAAGTTGGTGTTGATGTAATTTCCCCAGCAAGCAGCAGAACTTAGCATCTTCAGCCCCATGGCTCTGGCTTTAGAGTCAAGAATAGAAAGGGATCCTGGAACTATTTATGCTGGGTAGCTGGAGCTAAGAAATTAGCACTGGTTAAGAAGAGACCAGCAGCCGGGCGTGGTGGCGCACGCCTTTAATCCCAGCACTCGGGAGGCAGAGGCAGGCGGATTTCTGAGTTCGAGGCCAGCCTGGTCTACAAAGTGAGTTCCAGGACAGCCAGGGCTAAACAGAGAAACCCTGTCTCAAAAAAAACAAAATAAAAAAAAAAAAAAGAAGAAGAAGAAGAGACCAGCATCACTTAGATGAAATCTTCCAAGAAGTATCACAAATAAACTGTGTTCCAGAGATAGGCATTAGGCTGGGAGCCAGACTGGGTAATGTGTAAGAATCACCCAGGTGGTCCTGGTTTTGAAGGCATGAAGGGATCATGGAGAGCAACTGAGGCTTGGCACTGTGAGAAGCCAGGAATGGCCATTAGTGAAGGCGCAGCCTCAGTTGCAGCTGATGACCCAGGACTGAAGGGGTCATGTTAAGAAGCTGAGGCTTGGCACCATGAAGAGAGCCTATGAGAGTATATCCAGGAAGCCTAGCTGCAGCAGAAGATCCCAGTGTATTATAGATGTCAGTACCATGGGATGATCACCAAGAACAGCAACAGCAGTGGGGTGGAGTCAGCCAGAGGCTAGAGTGCTGCAAAGGGTAGGAGAAGTGACCCAAGCTCCTTAGAGGAGCCCAGAAGATCATGTGTGGATCCCAGACATTGGAACAGGAAGCTATAACACTGAAGTTGTGTTGGAGACCCCAATATGTTTGTGATGCCAGAGCTGAGGAAAGCTGCTAACAGGGGGATAGAACTAATCCAAGAGAAAGAATTGCATTGCAACCAACAAAACTGAAAAGAGTTGGACATCTGACATGGAAATACAGAATTTGGAATTCTACATCTTGTTCCAAAGGAAGCCAGAAAGTGTCTGTATTCTACAGGCAGCTAGGAGGGAGCTCTCTTCCACACTGGGCAGAGCTTGAGCACCAAGAGACCTCAAATCCCTCCTACACAGAGATACACTTCCTTCAACAATGTCACACTTATTCCAACAAGACCACACCTCCTAATAGTGCCACTTCCCATGGGCTGAGCATAATAAAACCACCACAGAGCCCAAGATTCCTGTGAGTTTCAAGAGCCAGGAATGCATCAAGCATAAGTAATGAGTCACTCATAGGGGTCAGGGGTGGCTCGATGGAAAAGAACTTGTTGTCCTTGAAGGTGACCCAGGCTTAGTTTCTGTGAGGCAATGGGCTATGTACAGACAGGCTGGTCCCCAGTCGAGCTGAGGTGGAATTCTGGAACCCGGTGAGTGGTAATTTCCACCTACATGAGACGGTAGGTATTCCCCCATGTCTCCTGGACCCCTGGCTCCTGTTGAAGTTACTGCCTCCACAGCACCCACAAGAGAAGCATGTGGCTAGTAGTCATGTACACAATGTCCCAAGCTTCTGACCTTCAGGCTAGACTCCTCCCAGTTACCTAGCAACAGCAAGATAACACAGCCCACTGTAAGAGGGGCTGCTTGGCCCCACCTCACTCTCTTAAGCTTTCACTTTCCTTTCTCTCTCCCTCTTACTCTTTCTCTCTCTTACTCTCTAAGCTTTTACCTCTTTCTCTCTTTAAGCTTTCTTGCTCTAGCCTTTTTCTCTCTCTCTCTCCTTTCCCCCCTTCTCTCCTCTTGGCCATGGCTGGTCTTTCTCTCTTTCTACCTTTTCTCTCCCCCTGTACCTTTTCTACAATAAAGCTCTAAAACCATAGACTGTCTCTATTCATCAAGGCCCGCACTAAGGACTCTCACCTGTGTGAAAACCTTTCTCCCTCTGGCCTCTTTCTGTATCCCTGGGGCCGAGAGTGTCACCCTGGGACTCCTATTCTATTCTTATCTCCTCTGCAGTATCCAGAGTGGGATGCTGGAGACTGAGAACCTGGTACGGGGGCTGCCCCTTGTCCCCCTCCCACCAAGTGGGGTCAGTGGCTTGACACAGCCAGTGGAAAGCGTCCGGTAGTCCTCCCACATCTGCCTGCCCAGAGTACAGGAACTCTGGCGGGACGTGGGCTCTCTCCCCTTTCCCCTCTTGCCCTGTACCCACAGCCCAACAAGTTTCCAGTGTCCACATGGTGGCTCACAACCTTCTATAACCCCAGATCCAGGGAATCTGATGCCTTCTTCTGATTTCCATGGTCATGCACATAGTGTATACACACACACACACACACACACACACACACACACACACACGTTCATGTGTGTGTGTGTGTGTATGTATGTATGTATGCTTGTATGTATGTATGTATATATGTATATTTGTATGGGCAAAACATACATAAAAAATGTTTTAAAAATTTTAAAGTCAAAGCATTTCCCAAAAATCTTACAGAGCTTTTCTTTTCTTTTCTTTTCTTTTCTTTTCTTTTCTTTTCTTTTCTTTTCTTTTCTTTTCTTTTCTTTTCTTTTCTTTTCTTTTAGGTTTTCCTTTTTCCATCCTTTCATCTTAGCTCTAAATTTTGTCTCTGTATCTATATCCATTCATGGGTATTTTGTTCCCTATTCTAAGGAGGAATGAAGTATCCACATGATGGTCTTCCTTCTTGGTTTTCTTGTGTTTTGCAAAATGTATCTTGGGTATTCTAAGTTTCTGGGCTAATATCTGCTTATCAGTGAGTGCATATCT
>NC_034602.1:9666502-9690341 GCF_900095145.1 Mus pahari
TGGGTATATGCCCAGAAGAGGTATTGCTGGATCCTCCGGTAGTACTATGTCCAATTTTCTGAGGAACCGCCAGACTGATTTCCAGAGTGGTTGTACCAGGTTGCAATCCCACCAGCAATGGAGGATACAGAGGTTTTCTTATTGTGTGCACAGGAGACAATGCCAGGTACAAAAGGCATCTTCTGCATACTTAATGGCAGATGGTGCAATCATGTGTCCATTCACATGTCAGCCCTTCCAAGCAGGTTTTCACCAATTTCCTACTAGTTCTAGGCCAGTGTGTTTCTACCCTAGAGGCAGAAGGCTATGCCCTGATTTGGCTGGTTAGCTAGGAGTAGGAAACATTCAGAAACTATGAGATGTGGGTGCAAACTGTCACCTTGGGTTGGTTTCAGGGTCAATCAGAAGGAATAGGGATGTGAGGCATGGTGTCCAGTCTGCAGCTTCAGTCAGCTGCTTCTATAGCTGCTCCAAATAAGGAGAGAGGGTCAGAGAGGGGGGGAAGAGGGGCAAGGGAGTGGGAGGGAGGTCAAGAAAGGGGGAAGGGAGAGAGGGAAAGAGAAACAGAGACAGACAGGCAGAGACAGAAAGAGAGACTGACGGACGGACTGAGAGATTCCAGTAGCCAAAGTCAAAGAATACATGCTTCACTTGGCAGGCTCTCCAGTGCCAGTGTGCAGCCTTCCTGGCTGGCTGAGCTGGTTTCTAGGAGGACAAGCCCAGCCAGGAAGGTTTTCTTGCAGAGATCCTTCTAGCAAGGGAAAAAGGGAAAGCAGTGTGCTCCAAGGATTCTTTTAAAAAACAAAACAAAAAGAAAAAACCAACATCAACAAAAAACCAATAATCTTTGTCTAGGCCACCAGTCACTTCTTCCTCAGAATTTGCAACCCTTTTCAAGGTGTCTCTAGATATTGGCACCTGCCCCACACAAGAATGCTTGCACTGATGCAGCTCAGCCCCTCTCCCAGGGTTCTCACCAGGCTGCTACAGCCACAGTGCCCATCTGCAGCATCTGTGCTGACATGAAGATTCCTCCCGCCCTTCTCCAAAGTTATTCATTGCTGCTAGATACTGATTTACCAAGTATTCCTTTTGGAAGGCATGATGGGGCAGAGTCTGAGAGCCGCGGTCAAGAATTAGTGTTTGTTTTTCAACAGCAGGACTTTTTAGACTCTTAGGAATTATGGTACATGTTGTGAGTTCACACTGTGAGTCTTCCCAAGAGGGTTCAGGGTACACATTTTCTGTAGCTGTTTGGCATGGATCCTTAAAGCATTTTGTGTGACCAGTGATCAATGGAACACAGTTCAGAAACACTGTTCCACAGAGCCCCCAAGAACAAACCTATAGATCTCTCAGCTGTGCTGAGTCTGCTATCCTTCATCTGTGGCCTTCTCTTGGCCCTCTTCTCATTCTGGCTCCCTCTTGTCTGTCTGGATTGCCAGCCACTGTTTTCTCCTCAGTTCATGAGGGCCTGTGGACTCTGACCACCTAACTCTATGTTCCCACGGAACCTGAAGTGGATTCTCAGTGTACACCTAATGAGAGACTGAGGAGTGCAATCCTGAGGATTGTGCCATACACATGCAGGAAGGTCTAAGACTTCTGCAAGCATTACATTTAGTCCTGAATCCTTACAACAGGCCATGGCCTAGGCCACAGCACCTCTATTTTTGCATTCATGATCCCATAACCAGTAAAATCCAGGATTTGAACCCACAGAATCTGATACCAGAGCTTAAATTACTATCAGTTGTTTTCTATGGCCTAAACTACGTCCCCATCTCTTAATAAATTCACAGATTTCATTTGATTCCAGCAAGTGATGACATCATGCTTTAGATCTCGTACAATGAATTAGGTTTAACTTGGTAGAATACTGGACAATTTCCTTGAAAAAAATGTTTTATTTGCCAAGTAGACACCTAGATAAAATGAACCCTGAGCTTGACAGAATGTGTGCATACGTATTTGATAGCAAATCTATCCATAAACCTCACAGTTCACACATTAGAACCACTAGCTCTACTAGCTGTTAACAAACGCCCATTATACTCGATTGATCCATTCTCTTTTGTGGACTAAATAAATTTTGCTTACTATCACCCTGAGAAAAGCATGTCTTCCTGACTGTACAGAGAACTGAGACCCCCCACCTCAGAAGAACAAGGCCAAGCTTGTGCTGGAGGCTTGATTTCTTTATAGCTATGTTGCTGGCTCTGCTGTATATACCAGAGTTACCTTTACCCCTTGTGAGGCAGGGTTGGGAATGTTAATCAAGGGCTGTCTCAGGTCATCCAAAAAAAATAGAACTGGAAACAATTTAGAGACTGCCTCTGGAGATTTTGTTTAGCCTCTTTGCCAAGCTCGGTCCATTCCCAAATTCATTCCACCTAAGCCCGTTGCCAGTAGGAAACTTGGGGTACAGGTGGGGACCCAGGGACTCACTTGGGGTAACCAAGCTCAGGCTTCTGCTTTCCTTCCTGCCTCTGAAATCACAGGGTCACAGGGAATGATGAATCAGTTCCACGTAGCCTTACCCCCTCCTTCCCAGACCCATTCTTTATATCCCTCTGCCATAGCTTCTAGGTGAGGTACTCCTTGGAATCCACTAAAGTCTGCAGGGGCTCAGAAGACAAGAGAATGGGGCATGGCCTTGAGTTCAGTTCTTCCTTCCTCCAAAGTCCCTGATGGTTCCTGGGGTCTTCTGGGGCCATAGTTTCTGTTCAGTCCCCAATACCACATGTAGTGTGTATAGTGGTGCACACCTGTTACCCAATACCACATGTAGTGTGTATAGTGGTGCACACCTGTTACCCAATACCACATGTAGTGTGTATAGTGGTGCACACCTGTGACCCAGGGATTCATGAAGTGGAGGTGAGGGGAATCAGAAGCTTATAGTTAGAATTAGCTACGTAGCTAGTTCAAAAGCATAGGAGACTCTTTTCCACGGCAACACATATTTAAAAACATATGCACTTGTATTTACGTTCATATTATGTATATGAGGCAGTGCATGCGCATGCCTGGTGTGTAGAGATAAGAACATTGGTTCAGAACTCTCCCTCCCAAGGCAGACATCATGGCAGAAGGGCTAACGAAGCAGAACTTCGGATTTGGGTAGGAGATAGACTTGTAGCATGCACTTGGGTGTTTGCTCTTAGGTTATATAGTCATGGGCTGCTTCACCATATAAACACATTCTGAAAAGAAATTGTTAGAGCAGCTCATCATTGTATAAGCATCACAGAATGTACGTACTCAGTGGGGTGGCTATAACCTCACCAGGCAAAAACAAAACAACAACAACAACAACCACAACAAAAACAAAACCCTCCCAGGGCCACCACGCCCCGCCCCGGTGGCTTCTTGATGACCAAACACTGCTGGGTTCACACAGCTGTACTCACCAGGTGCTAAGCTCCCCCTCCCCTGGGAAGGACAAGGCAGGGAAAGAGGGGCAGTGGGGGGAACTTTTACTTTTCACTCTGTAGACATCTGTGTTATTGCATTGTTAAACAGGAAAGCATTCATGTTCTTATTTATAGTTGTTAATTGACGGCTTGAGCAGCTAACATCTTTTGAATCCTTAGTTGGCTTGGAATGGAGCTCTGAGTTTGATCTCCTTTGTCTTACAGTATTCCAAATCACAGAGGGATCCGGGGCCCAACGCTGGGCGATGGCCTAACTTCCCATCTAACTGGCATGTGCTCGCCTGCTGCCTGCTGTACACTGGGCACAGGAGTGAGGCCTGGGAGGGGTGAGGCTTTGCCGCCTTGGTGTGAATGGAGCCCAGTCAAGATGGAAAACAGGAAGTGAAAACCAAGGAAACTAATGACTAGGGAGAATCAGCTGAGTCACTTCCCCAGACAAACGTCCCTAAAAGTTGGGTGGCACTAAAAAGACAGTCAGGGGGTGCTGTCTAGAATACCCGTAAACCTTTTCAGTTGGCTCTGCACAGCAAAATGCACCACCTCACAGGGCAGCTCAGTCCAGACAACTTCAATTATAGCCAGATGAATCCTCAGGCAGGAGGATGCTGTGAAAGATCACCCCACTGTGTCCCCAGACGGGAGAAGAAAGTGAGTGTCCTTATGGGTAAAACCCAGTCATGGAAGAAATTATGTTACTAGATCAAAGCAGCCTCCCCAGCCCCATCTCCAAGTCAGCAAGAGAGAACCACATGCCGAAGTCCAGGCCACACCAACAGTGCCATGAGTCAGAGTGTGGAAAATCATATTCATGCTGCTCCTCTTATAAAGGAAACAACTGCCCACCCGCCTCTCCAGCTGTAAACTGTGCCCATCTGGTAGGGACACAGTTGAAGAAACGTCCCTTCTCCCCCAGTGGCCTCTGGAAATGGCGTGAGGACAAGTGAGAACGGGCTGGGAGGGGTTGGTGCAAGGTGTCCTTTTCTCCCCTCGGTCATCCCAGAAGGTGTCCCCTTGTGGTCACCCAGTCAGGCAGAGAGCCTTGTACAAGGTCAAAGGCCTCCAGGGCTGTGGAACAAAAGTCTGGGCAGGCTCCATACAACTTTAAATGTGAGAACCGTCCTGAAGCTGGCCCTGGGGTTAGAGCTCTGACAATGAACGCCAGCCTGAAGCAACTGCTGCCATGGCTGGGAGGACCTGAGGGAAGACAACAGGCATCTGACAGCAGCCGTCTCCAGGAGGCAGTTCACAGGAGAAAGGTCAGCTTCGAGCCAGTGCGCTGTAACAGTACAAAACTCACAGAGGGTCAGAGCCTTGACAGTTCTTAAAAGCTGTTGATATCCATTGATATACGACGAGCCTAAATAATTTTAGTTAAATGAAACTCTTATCAAAATTACAACAAACTGAGTTTGAGAATAAATCAAACACTGGAACGTAGACTCGTGAGGCCAGCTTTAACACCGCCTTCAGTTTCCATTTACTTGGGTGCTGCAGAAAAGCTGACTGTTGAAGAACTGTGGGTGCCGTTCTTCTGCTTCTTAGCTCTGGTGGTGTGCGGACCCATTGGTGGCCTTTGGCTACAGTGAGGGGCAGTCCCAGAGGCTCAGGGGCCTTAGTGACTCTTGCAGATGGCTCCATTCCACAAGGGCCCTCTGGCCTCATTCCCATCCCTTTCAAGGATTGAAATGCAGGAGACATCTCATTCCACTCTACCTCGCCTACAGGTCATGAGATCACTGGAAACTGGAGCGAAGAGTCGTGTGTGTGTGTGTGTGTGTGTGTGTGTGTGTGTGTGTGTGTGTGTGTATGTGTGTGGAAGAGAGAGAGAGAGAGAGAGAGAGAGAGAGAGAGAGAGAGAGAGAGAGAGGAGTGTCATTGGCCTTTGGGGAGAAACTGCCCAATGCTAAAGACCAGGATGATTGAAACACGCCTGACAGAGCCTGTGATTTGCATGAACTGCATGTCAGGTGACTGGAAGTTCCTGTTAAAGGAATCTAAGCTCTTTTTTTTTTTTAAATGTGTGTGTGTGTGTGTGTGTGTGTGTGTGTGTGTATGATACACACATATAGTATGTCCACAAGGCCTAAAATTCAAAATTATTTGTAAAGATAAATATGAAACACATCCCCTTGCCCTTGTTCCTACTCCTCTAACAAATGGTAATATTTAGTAATTTGTTGTCAAGGTGATTTTTCTTGCTTTCTTTTTTTAATGGCAGGACTTTCCTATGCAGCCCTGGCTGACCTGGGATCCTGCATGATGGATGAGGCCAGCTTCCGAATGGTGGTGTTTCCCCTGCCTCCTGCCTAGCAATGAGACTTCTTAATAATATTAAAATAGGCATCGTGATTTAGCTGGAACCACTCAGCTCTCTGGAAGAGTGCACTGAGCCCAGACCTTGCTTGGGGATCCTCAGAGTGCACAGGAGGGAGCAACCAGGCTTCTCCTGGTACAGGCTACCACAGTCTGGATTCCCTGGAGCTGAGCCCACGGAAATGGATCTGAAGCCACAGGCCCTGCTGAGCTGCTCTTCCTGTGGCATCTTTGGTCTAATAATAATCCCAGGGAACCCATATCAGTGTTTCCTAGAAACACATGGCAGACTGTAATCTGTCCCACATTGAACCACAGACAAACTTCTGCATACTTGGGATTACATGCATCCTCTCAGCTGGGATGCTATTCTAAACCACAAGCACAGCTCGTCATGTTTGTGGTCAGCAGGACCCCTCAAGATATCTGTTGATTTCCTTGGCTCCCTCTACTGTGGTTGAAGGGGTGGGTAGGAGAGTGGGAGGCAAAGGCCTTCCATCAGAGCCTCTCCCAGCCCCCACAGGCTCAGAGTATAGGCCAAAGATCAGAGAGCACAGTGCAGCCTGGGCAAAAGGCTGACTGAGTCACCTCATTGCTTCAGCTGTACAGGGTGCCAGAGACAGCTCGCCCTCCTCATGCCACTCTCCACTCTCGGCCAGGTCTCTGCTCATCGCTCTCTGCATTGTTTCCCAGTGAGTCACCACCCACAGAGCTGGCTGGCGCGTTTCCAACTCCTGCACTCCACCCAGGGCCCCTCCCAAACTCCCCTAACGATTCCCATTCTCTGTGGGGCCCTGAAGTGACACTGTAGACCCTAGTGTCTGGGAACCATGGTTGTTTGTATATTCCCTGAGGCCACAGCATATCCTGACCAGAGCAGTGGTGAAAAGCAGAACCCTCAACCACCAGCCTTTCAGGCCACCTGTCTAGTTTGAATTTTGGACATGAAGACAAGGAGTGCTTGTAGGGCCCCCTGCCAGGACAGGGTGTTATGGCTAACCCAAGCTACCGTGAATGCACTTTCATGCTCTGTTCGAGCAGAATTCATTTTTCTTCAGAGAAGTGAAGATTACTGGGAAGCCTGTGAGAGAAAACTGACGAGAAAGGACCCACTGTGAGGCGGGCAGGCTACGGGCAACACCTGTGTTCTGGAGACAGACTTCTGGAGATAAACATGTGACTTAACAGGCATTAAACTTGAAAATGTTCATTTCCAGAGCTAATATACAGCAATGGCTTCCAAGAAGACGTTGTCTAACTTACTGAACTGATGTTCATATCTAGTAAGCACTTCTATTCCCCAAAGGGTTACTTCCTCCTGTCGATGGAGTAGAGCCATACTGGCTAATTCAGGTGTCACACACAGGTAGGGAGAGGTGGTTAGATCTCCTTTGTAAATCTGTCCTGGGAATCGGCTACACTCTTTCTAAAACCCTGTGATTTTGAGGTCACACTGACAAAATATTCCTTTGTATTCTTGCTGCTGTCTGGAACCTGCTTTCATCTCATGGATTAAAGAGAGCTCAGGTTTCTGTGTTTTAATAAATGTGACCTAGATAGTGATAAACAGCCCATACTGCATTTGTGATCTAAAGATGCCTTTGAAATTCTGATTAGCGCACGGCAGGAACTTGAACCGCTCACACTTGACTCCAGGTGTTGGAGACAATTTTTCTTGTCCTCCACTACCCTGTTTCCCAACACAAACTACCTGGGTCCTTCTTCCCACCCACCCCACACAGCAAACTTGAATAAACTAATGTCTTTCCCGCAAACTCCATTATTCGTCTTTCCAAGGTCGGTGTGTTCCTGTGGGAAGATCCTCCGGCTCCCAGAGCTCTGTCTGCTTCTAGGTGCAGCTTTCTTTATCCTTCCTCCTGCCGTGCTCGACTCCTCTCCACCCCTAATCCTCCCCGCTCCCAGTCCTCCCCGCTCCCAGTCCTCCCCGCTCCCAGTCCTCCGTCTACAGCAAAAATCAACCTTACAGTTCCCTCTCGGAGGACGAGGGTGTGGTTCAGTGGCAGAGTGCTTGCCTGTTGACTGTAATGTTTCATTCCTGGCACAGGAATGAAACAAACACCATCCGTGTGCAGTAGCCACACTCCCCAAATGTCCGGAGGGACGCGGCACACACTGTAGCCTCTGCCTTCACTGAACTGGGCCTTGTCAGATCTCCACCTTGTCAGACTGTCCACCGTCTGACCCAATGTCATGTTTCTGGCTTCATCTTTTTCATTCCCCTGGTCCCTTGCACAGTGTCTGTGTGTGTCTATCATGGCAATCCTCCTGCCTCACCGACTCATCCGTAGAGGCAGCTCAAGGTGTAGCTTCCCTCTCCCTAAAGCATCTCAGCCGCACCCAGAACATACGCCTTCTGGGCCTCATCCTGTCTTCCTAGGACCCAAACATGCTGAGGGCACCCTCCCTAGGAGCCCCCACCACTGGAGGCCCTTGCTGGACAGTAGCTGCAGGTAAGGCTGTGACTTCCCTCCCTAGAGAGCAGCCCTCACAGTTGGCTCCATTCTCCCTGGTGGTGGCAAGAGGGTCAAGCAAGGGTTTTAAGCTGGGAGCTATAACTTTTTTTTTTTTAACCTTATTTTTAATGATGATTCTTAAACACTTTAACCTCTCTCGTAGCCCATCACCCACCAGACGTAGTGGAAAAGAAAGGATACAGAGGAAGTGGACCTGCTTAGAAAGGTTCCTTGGAGCAACTCCCATTTAGAAACCGGCAGTTCGGTTCACAGGTTAACAGGCAGTGGCAGTTCGACCTGCACGCAAACACCTCATGGATACACCAGCAGTCTAGTTCCATAGAGTCAGGTTAGCAACAGTGGTGACGTGACCCAGCAGCAGCAGCCAGGCCTCGGCCTCAGCAGGAGTCAGCAGGAGGGACCAGGAGGGACACCGGGAGACATCCTCAGCTGTGCCTCTCTGAGGGAAGTGAAGCTCAGCGAAGATGTGAGACCCACAGTCGTCACACAGCCAGCTGTACCAGCAAACCAAGCTGTCTCCAGTCACTCTGTGGAGTCCTCTTTGTACCCTCCAAACAGCTCATGTCCTCCATGGGTCTTACCTCAGCACGTGTATCCAATTGGTCCTTTGAAGCAGCAAGAAGCTGCAGTACACACCAACAGAAGTTTTGGGGCGCCTTTCTCTCTACCGAATCCCAGCAAATGCAGCTCAACTACACAATGTAAGGTGGGCCAACACATGCGTGTTGTTAGCAAAGAGTCCTTCATCGTGTGTCCTTTCACGTGCTTGCTTTAGCAGAGCATCCTCTCTCCTGTGTCTGCTTCAGTGAAATGTTCCTTCATAAGTCTGCCTTAGCCTTTCACATCTGTGTCCATTTTAATGAAACGCTCCTTCACACGTTTGCTCCAGCAAAACACCACCTAACTGACTTTCCAAAGAACCCTTAACTTCTCACTTCAGGGAGTCAGTCCGGGGACATCTGAGGCTCTAGTAAGGCAGACTTAGGCTGGGTTGTATTCAAGTCAGCAGGCTTGCTGGCCAGAGTCAGCCTGTGCCCTGACTGGCTCTGTCCACTGCCCTCCCTTGTGGAATAGCTTCCAGCCTTCTTTCTACCACCCTCCTCCCACAGCTTTGCATTTAGAGAGGGGACCTCTAGCATGGTTTCCCATTGGCTGCCCCACTCTGAAGTGGATAAGGAGAGAACTCAGTGAGGAATCTGGCTAGCCTAGCCTTTTGCTGCTATAGTACCAGGGCAGGGTCACCGGCTTCTCTCTAGCCCAAATTTCCTGGTGCACATCTATGCCCCTCTAGATAAGCACTGTAGCTAGTGCCTGACCTCAAGGGTCCTAGCATTCTGGAGAGGTCTTGTCTACACACAGGATGAAGGCAATCATCTTTACACCATCAGTAGCACTCACTAGGTAGAGCCATGCCAGATCCCACTGCTAAGTACTTCCCAGAACTTCCCTTGAGGCACGGTCTGCTCTAGGGATGTTTACAGTGGAGAGTGATGCTCAGAGGTTTAGACTTGCTTGAGTTTATGTGGCAGGTTGGGCTGGGGAGCATTCCAAGGACACTTCAAAGGTGGTGACCCTAGCACACCTGAGGAGATGCACAGCAACGAGCAGCTGGATGGCGCGAAGAGCCAGTGGGAGAGTAACTAAGGAAGGGGAAATCCTGTGCACGCGACCCTGGCGGTGGCTGCAGCAACAGCGCTTGGTGCGCAGAGCTACAGCCATGGCAGTCGCGGTCGAGGGCGCCCGCAGGAAAGAGCGTATCCTCTGTCTGTTTGACGTGGATGGGACCCTCACGCCAGCTCACCAGAAAATTGACCCTGAGGTATCGGCCTTCCTGCAGAAGCTGCGGAGCAGGGTACAGATCGGTGTGGGGGGTGGATCTGACTACTCTAAGATCGCCGAGCAGCTGGGAGAGGGGGACAAAGTCATTGAGTAGTTTGATTATGTGTTTGCTGAGAACGGGTCAGTGCAGTACAAACACGGACGGCTACTCTCCAAACAGACGATCCAGAACCACCTGGGGGAGGAGCTCCTGCAGGACTTGATCAACTTCTGCCTTAGCTACATGGCCCTGCTCAGGCTGCCCAAGAAGCGTGGGCCCTTCATTGAGTTCCGGAATGGCATGCTGAACGTCTCGCCCTTTGGCCATTGGCCGCAGCTGCACCCTGAAGGAGCCCATCGAGTTTTCGGAACTGGACAAGAAGGAGAAGATCCGGGAGAAGTTCGTGGAAGCCTTGAAGATGGAGTTCGCTGGCAAGAGGCTGCGGTTCTCCCGAGGAGGCATGATAAGCTTCGATGTCTTCCCCGAGGGCTGGGATAAGCGCTACTGTCTGCACAGCCTGGATGAAGACAGCTTCGACATCATCCACTTCTTTGGAAATGAGACCAGTCCTGGTGGGAATGACTTTGAGATCTATGCGGAACCCCAGACTGTCGGCCACAGCGTGGTCTCTCCCCTCAGGACACTGTACAGCGATGCCGAGAGCTTTTCTTCCCAGAGACTGCCCACGAGGCGTGACTGGGCCCACAGCTGAGCACTGGGACCTTCAAAGAGCTCTGACCAGGCCTGAAGATAGAACCACTGGGTGCCATGGTTCCTATCCCTCTGGCCCAATGCGTAGCATCTTGTGGGGGCACTGCAGGGTCACCCAGACAGGACCAACATCTGTGTGGGAACTGTCCCCAGCCAGGTGGCTCCTGACGAGACACATACCTGCACTCTACCCTGATGGCCCTGGCCTCTGATGCTGCTGGCTTTGGGGACAGAATAGGTTTCACCACAGGGTGGCATGGGAGTTGTGCTATGGAGCCTGCTGGCCACAGACTGACAAGGGGCAGACTGGCAGGGAAGGGGCATTACTCAAAGGACTCTCACAGATATTAAAGTTCCCAAGACAAAAAAAAAAAAAAAAAGAAGGTGATGCTTGCTAGCTTGCTCATCGTGGCTTGCTCAGCCTGTGTTCTTACAGAATCCAGGACCATCAGCCCAGGGATGGCACCACTCACTGTGGACTGGGCCCTTCCCCATCCATCACTGAGAAAATGCCCTACAGGCTTTTCCAGTAATTTACTTATTGATTCACTTTACATCCAGATCGCTGTCCCCCCAACTGTAATCCAACCTATGGAAGCATTTCCTCCCTCCCTCCCTCCCTCCCACCCTCCCTCCCTCTTTCCCTTCCTTCCTTCCTTCCTTCCTTCCTTCCTTCCTTCCTTCCTTCCTTCCTTCCTTCCTTCCTTTGTTTTTTGACATTTATGCTTTCATTTAATAACTTATTTTATATATTTTCTTTATATATTTAAACTCATTTTTTCTTTCATATATTAAATTATATACTGACCAGCGTCCCCCTCCCAGTCCCTTCCCATTTCCCCTCCCGTCCCATCCACTCTTCCTCCATTCCTTCAGAAAAGGGCAGAAAAGACTCCACCATCAGTGTCTGCTCACACCATACCACAGCAAGGGTGGACTGGAGCCGCTGAGAAGCAGAGGGGCTGAGCTTCTGAAGGATGGGCCAGGGCATAATGGAGGGGACATTCAGGACACTTAAAAGCAAGGGAGTCCTCCGTGACTGCTGAGCCCTCAGATCACACAGCTGGAACCGTCATTAAATGCAAGCCCTTTGTTCCTTCAATAAAAACTCTGCTCTTGTGAACTTCCAGCGAAAGGGAAGGTAGTGGGTGGTAATTCCATGAGGTGACTGGCAGGGGAACATGCTCTCCAGACTTTCAAGATATAACACATGGACGAAAACACCCACAAGAAGGACTCTTTCCACAGGGACTCACTCCACTGACCCCTTACATGTGTGCATGTCTTCACACATGCATGCATGCATGCTCTCATGCTCACTCCTCCATGTGTTGGCCTGCGGCCAGGCCAGGCAGCTAGAGAACTTGTCTTTGGAGCTTGTGCGTTTTCCTGCTTGAGCAAGTCCTGGCTAGTAGCCGGACAAGCAGAACCATCAGCCCAGGGCATCGGAGAAGTAGAGGGTGGGGGTTAGTAAAGGGAAGCACTGGGGCCCTGAGAGCTGCCTGGCTGCCACTCCCAGACTGCCAAGCATTAGGACTCTCCCAGAAAGTGTGACAGGTGCATAGGGAATGCCGGGCCCTTCCCTCACATGTCTTGAACAGCACTTCCACGTTTAGGTAAAGGAGTCTCCCCCATACATCAGGATGCTACCTCTGCCTTCTTCCTCATTCCCAAAGCTGTGGCAATGTCCCCTTCCCACGTGGCACCAGATGTGATCCCCACCAGGGCTTGTGCTCTCCTTGTGAGTGTCTAGCCACTGACAACCAGAACAACTGACTCTAGGGTTGGAATCAGAAGGAAAGACAACATTGTCTTCTTAGGCTATATTGTCTCCATTCGAGAAAAGCAGCAGGAGCTGGAGAGACGGCTCAGTGGTTAAGAGCCTTTGTCGCTCTTGCAGAGGTCCTGCGTTCAGTTCCCAGCACCCACGCAGTGGTTTACAATCATCAATAACTCCAGTTCCAGGAGATCCAATCCCCTCTTCTGGCCTCTGTGGGCACCAAGCACACCGATAATAAGGCATATTCATATATGCAGGCAAAACACTCAGACACCTAGAATAAAATAAATATCTAAAAGAGGATTAAGAAAAGCTGCGACTTCAGATAGTCTCAGTAAAACTCTGGTCAAGCCGACAGCTGTACAGCTTGTGCACTGCACAGTTCTGGCCTCGCAGAGGAGAGAGGTGGAAGGTGGGGTTCACCTCTTCACCGAGCTGTGTTCTCTGCTGTGGAACTGCACCCATTCATGTGCACAGCGCCAGCATCTTACTCTAGAGGCTGGCTATACGGAGGCTTTTTTTTCTTTCACACAACTCTGATGGCCTTGGTCTCACACTCGCAAGAGCTCCTTCCAAGGCAGCTCACCTCCTCTGTCTCAGGACAGCCTGACCTGAGACCCATGGAGAAGGCTCTCGCGGTGGACAGACAGCAGACTCGGTCACTCTGTGTAGAGCCCTCAGCCTGAGAACATTCCTTGCCTCCCTGCTTCCTTTCCTGCCCTACCAGGCCATCTCTCATGGCACTGTCTCCTGGGGACAGTGATAGAGGTTTGTCACTTGACGAGATCCTTTAGCCTCACCCCGCTCTTAGGAATGGCAGGTGGCGCTCCAGCCCCGCTCCTCATTTCTCCAGGCCGGTTCCAGGCTACACATACATCTCCTTGCTCACATCCTTGGGTCTTCTCAGCTCTGCTTGGAATTCAATGTCCCAGCAAGGGCTGTGCCCTGTGCAGAGAGGTCCTGAGCAAGGAGTGTAGTAGACCTGTGAGGCCCCAACTCTGCCTGGGATAAAGAACTGCTTTCTATCACAGACACTGCATTTAGTTTCCTATTCTTTCCACTGGGGGTGTCCAAGGAGCAGGGGCTGCAAACCTCTGCAGAGCTTAATAGTGTCCATCCCTGCCATACACCAGTCATGTTCAGAGAGCATTGGGGATGGTCAGCAATGAGGATGGCATCATTGTGTCTCAGATGGGAAGACACTGCAGATGTTTACACTGAGTCAGAACAAAGATGAAGCTTTCATGGTCACGTTGCAGAAGGAGGGTGGGGGCTCCTCACCTGGTAGTGGCTATATTGTCCCGTAGCAGGGTCACCTGCCATGCCGGATAAAGATCTAGTTCTCCCCAACACTAGTTAGGAGCAAAGTCAGTGAAGCAGCAGCTGATTTCTCTCTGAGCCTGTCACTCCCCATTCTCTGCTCCCGGGCTTCATTTTCAATAGCCCCTTGACTCAAGAGAGCATTTCTTATGAAGAAGTCAAGCACTGTGTTACCTTAGCCACACCTCCAGAGGCTCTCCTCGCCGACCGATGCACAGCTCAAGGGTCCTCTGCCTGCAGCTTCTCCTGGGCTGGCACAGCCAAGGGCAGAGGAGCCCAGCAGGAACTGTATGCTGCGTGGTGGCCAGAGCAGAAAAGGTGGCACTGTGACCCAGAGCTCCAGTTGTCCCCAGATGAAAACTGGATGCTGTATGTGACTCTCTCAGCAATGGGCCTTAAATGTCAAGGCTGAAACTGGGTACTGACAGGGGTAAGTGAGGTGCATTGTGGGTTTTAAGTGCTATGCCCATGACAGTTATGTTTCAGTCGATCTAATTACTATGTGAATAGATCTGCAGTTGGACAGTATGTGCATAGCATCCATCTCCCGACATCTTTATCATTTCCTCCTCCTTTGGGCCTTTATCAGCTGTTGTTTGAATGTCTCCTGATCTTTCTGAGTTGGCTCTGGTTTTCCTACTACCCTATCAAAGGCTTCAAATTATTGGCCCTTACAACCACATCCCTGTTCCTGCAACCTAGCCCGGCTCTAGCTCCTGATCTGGATAGACTCAAGAAATATAAATCATCTTTGGGAAAGGTATCCTTTTCAAATGAGCGAATGAGTACCTGCTGCCTCCAGAATCAGAGCCAAGCTGCTGTTGCTAAAGACAGGAGAGATAAGAGAACAGCATTGTGTGCTAAACTCTGTATAGTGCTTGCATGGTAACACATTTAGTCCTAAAAAATATTGTATGAAATAAATCGTCATTGTGCTTCTTATGAGGCAACGGAGGCCTCAGTCACATGGTCTGTCATTTGCCTTGCAGGGTTACAGCTAGTTTCTGAAACTCCACACACAGGCAGCTGAAGCTAGCTGCCAGTGGTTTCGCCCCGAAATGGAAAGGTGGGGTCAGGGAGAGATTGTGGCAGCTGAGTCTGGAAAATGACCATTTTTGAAAGATGCCAGTTTTCAGCTTCTGGAGGTAGGTACTTGTTCTCATTCTGGGAAGGGCTCTGCTTGGCTGTAGGACATCAGCCCTAGAGCGGGCTTCCTGGTGCCGTGTCAGCTTTGAAGAGCCCAAGGGGATGACGTCACGATGTACCAAGGGATTAAGCCAAGGGAAGCCACTTTTGGAGACTAAAGAGCAAGCTTGGCACGGAGAGATGCTAAAGCCCCCTTAAGTGTTCAGGGCTCTGGGCTTTGTATAGGATCTTTATTTAATACATTAAGATGTATTGCAGATTTCTTGAGTGCATTGATGAATATTTAGAATTAAGGAAAGAAAAGAGGCAATGCTCCACCAGTGTCCCTTAATAACCCCTGTATGGACCAAAAAGTGACACCATACTGTTGCTTCTACCACTCTCTGTGCCACCACACTCTCTACAGCCCCAGTCAGATCTGGGCAGGGCGGCGCTTCCCTCTGCAGCTCCCTGGTCGCTGTTTCTTTCCTGGCGGCCAGCCCAGCCGTGTTACTCGGGGACTGCTACCCATCAGCCCCTCGGAGTGTTCTGAACATCACTGAAAGTGAGTTGCCATTTGTTTTCTTGTGGGAATTTTACGGCAAAACAGAGAAAACATGGTTTTGAAGTGTTTTACTCCTATTGTTTTATGTGCATAGATTTTTTTTTTTTTTTATAGTACAGAACAGAGTTTATTCAGGGCATGGGGAGGGGAGTTAAGAGAGTGGTAGAGGCAGAGAACGAGAGAGGAGAGAAATAGAGGGTGACCATGAGCACGTGGAGAGAGGGGGAGAGAGAATGGGGAGCAAGGAGGCAAGAGGCAAGGGTGAGAAGCAGGAATAAGAGTGTGCATAGGGGCTGGTGAGATGGCTCAGTGGGTAAGAGCACCTGACTGCTCTTCTGAAGGTCCAGAGTTCAAATCCCAGCAACCACATGGTGGCTCACAACCATCTGTAACAAGATCTGACTCCCTCTTCTGGAGTGTCTGAAGACAGCTACAGTGTACTTACATATAATAAATAAATAAATCTAAAAAAAAAAAAAAAGAGTGTGCATAGATGTTTTGCTTGTATACTACGTGCATGTCTGGTACCAGCAGAAGCTAGAAGGGGACACTGAATTCCATGGATCTGGAGTTACAGATAGCTGTGAGCCATCATGTGGCTGCTGAGAATTGAACCTGGATCCTCTCGAAGAGCAACAAGTGCTCTTAATCCCTCACTGCCTTTCTAGCCCTGAAAATATCCTTAATTTCCCCCGCAATGTTATGTGTCTGAGTGTTTTGCCTTCATGTATGTTTGTGTACTACATGCATACCTGGTCCTCATGGAGGCCAGAAGAGGGCATTGGATTCCCTGGATCTGCAGTTACAGATGGTTGTGAGCTGCCAAGCAGGTACTGGGAACTGAACCTTGGCCCTGTACAAGAGCAGTAATTGCTCTTAACTGTTGAGCCATATCTCTAACCCACCTTGCCCCCCTAAAGTCTTTTGATTTTTGTCTTTTCTTTTAGTTTTGCCCAGTCTATAATCATGGTATTCCTAAAACATGGTCAGGGGCTGGTGGTGGTTTATTGTTGGTGGGGGGGCGGTATTTTGTTCTGTTTTGAGACATGTAGCCCAAGCTGGCTTCAAACTCACTGTGTAACTGAGGATGACCCCGAATTCTTGATTCTGCCTCTGGCTCCCAAGCGCTGGGATTCCATGCTTGTCATACTCAGCTGACATCATGTGACATCATCACATTCTAGCTGAGCATGGGCTGTGTGATATCTCTCCATTTGTCCTGTCCCCTTGCTTTCCAAACATTCCCACCACCCAGGACTCTAAGAGAGGGCCCAAAGGAAGATTCAGAAAAATAGATCCTATTCATGCATCAGAACTCCTTATCCCAAAAGGCTTGAGAATAACCTGGGAGACCATGACATTGGCACTGACCTCTAAAATCTTCAAAGAGATAAGCAAGGCCACTCCCAGGAAACAATACAACAAACTAGACCCTGTCAAAAACGTGAGGGGATTTCCTTGACTGTCATGTTGTTGGGAAGCACATAGGTCACAGGGTACCCACTACCACTGGGGCTAGGCACTGGAAGGACACCCTGTACCAGTGAGAATCCAGTCAACACCATGGATTCCCAAAGCTTTGACCTTGTGCTTAGTCTAATATGAGAAACTCTCCAAATAAACATCTCTTCATCTTTCCAGTGACATAATCTCCAGAGATCCTTGAAAACAACACTGTACCAGGCAATGCTGACGAGAGAGCGATCTGCTGACCAAACCTTCCTAACAGGAAGCCAAGCCTTTTCACAGGTCCCAGGAACCACTCCAAGGTACAAGAAAGAAGGGCATCCCAAAGCCTCCATGCCTGGACCTGAGAATGATTGATTCATTCTCTCTCTCTCTCTCTCTCTCTCTCTCTCTCTCTCTCTCTCTCTCTCTCTCTGCCTCTCCCTCCCTGCCTATAATACACACTTCTGGGAAGAGACAGGAGAAAGAAGTCTTTGACAGCTTGGACAATACGGACAACAGGCGGGGGGCACCTGGAAAGATGAGCAAAATCACAGTGGTGGTTACAGAACATCTTGTGAGTCCATGTGTTGCCTTTTTGGGGACTTCCAGAAAGGAGTGGAAGATGCTTTAGAGAAAACGGAAGCAATGGGAGAGATGCTGAAGTGCAGCAAATCACCTTCCCTTTGAGAGATCTGTGAGCTTGTACTGGGTTTGCGGCTTCTACAAATTTACTTAAGTGACATTAAAAGACTTTTTTTTTTTTTTTTTTTTTTTTTATCTCCAGATAGATTTATACAAGAACTGAGACCGACCAACATTTCAAGCCTAATGAAGCAGGCGTGTCAGGACAAACACCTAGGATCAACAACGATTTCTTCACTCTATCTTTTAAAACTTCTTGGAGGTCAAATCTGCAAGAACACATGTGGGCAGTCTGGAACATTTGGGGAGCAGTTCCACAGCTGTGTGACCACTGTTCACAGCAGGACAGATTATCCTCATCGCCCTACAAAGTCTCTCCTCCCCCTCGAGACACACCGAGACACACCGGGCCCAGGCAGCTGCTGTTCTGACATTGCAGTGTTTAGAACCTCATATGAATGAACCCTTTGGCAGCTGGCTCTTTGTACTGATGATGCGTTTTAGACCCACCAGGGGCGCATTGTGGTAGCTCGTGTTCGCACTGAGTTTACCCTTTGAATATTCCTCCCTATGGGTGAATGTGGTTTATCTGTTTTCTCACTGGTGGGCTTTAGGCTGCTTCCATTTTCTTTCATTTTAAATTGATCTTAAGGTACCTGGGAGCCATGTTGTTGCCATGGCGGGAACCTCCCCCCCCCCCCCCCCAGCACTTCTCTCTGTTTTATTAACATCTTGAGATTTCTATGAGGTAGAAATACAGAGTATTCCAACAGCTGGGCTCTCCCTCCTTGCTGGAAAGAGGTGACTGGCTTTTTAAGGGGTGGGATCCTTATTTGGTGTGGCATCCCTGGTCGGGAGGGGCAGCTAAAATAAGCCAGAGTCCAGGAAACAAAGCTGGCACAGCCACCCGATGGCTGACAGCCAAATCCACCTTTCCAGATATGCCACCTCAGCAGGCTCTGGTGAGTAACTCCACTCCTGGAACAATGGCTGTCTGTGTGTAAAAGGCCAGAATATGAACTGGGCTCTCACTGCCTGCCATGTTCACAAGTGATGAGTCAACTGGAGTTGAGTGGGGACCTCAGCAGATTAGGTCAGACACATGAAAACCAAACAAAACCAAACAGCCAGAGTGTCTCCAACTGACCTGGTAAGTGGAGAGTATGACAGAGCTCCCATAGGACAAAGGTGAGGGGGACTGTCATCAACTGGTCCAGTGTGAAGAACAGGACACAATAGGAAATATAGCCACTTGGCATTAGATTCCCAAAGCGAGTCCTCCAGACCCTCTCTCTTCCTTCTGACTCCTCCCCCACTTTCTGTACCATAAGACTGGGTTCACAACCCAGTCGTCTGGAGGGACACAGTAACTGCCCACTGCCACAGTCCCACTCTCCTTCTTGTGATATCATCCAGTTTCACAGGAAGTTTTGTGCCTTCTACTTTGGGCTGCCTGCAAACTGAGTGTCAAGCAAACATGTCAGGCATAGGTGACTTTGAATTCTGGGCAATCTATCCTGATTGGCCCTTTCCCTCACCTAATGATATTCTGTCTTTGTGTTTCACTAATGCACTGTGATCCACATCTAATCCTTTATGGAATGAGGTGGGGTAAGAACAAATAGATAAGTCATTAAGCTGACCTCAGAGTGAAATTCAAACAACCCAGGAGTCTTCTGTACTCCCTCCCACCCAGCAGGCGGTGGAGACAATGGTCTCTTCTTCCTGCAGAGGGCAGAAAGCAAGAGTGCAGAGCTGCCCTGGGGGGGGATTCTCCAGCCTTCTCATGATTCCTTCAAATGTTCATTCACTCATTGTAAGCTTATAGTTTTCAAAGCCTACTTTAGTCAGGGTTCTTAAATGCTTCAACCTCCTTTCTAGTCCACCTCCCACCAGGGAAGGCGGACCTGCTTAGAAATTGTCTTGGGGCGATTCCAATCTTTATTGTAAGGATATCAGCAGTTCAGTTCACAGGGATCCGCAGCAGTAGCTTGATCCACTTGCAAATACCAGCAATGGCAGTTTGGTCCAGTAGAAACCACAAGGCTCTGACAATTGGCCCAAAGTCTGAGGAAGTGGCAAGGGGCTGCTGGAATATCACAAGAAGTTTTTTGGTACATTTCTCTCTACAAAGTCATGACAAACAATAATTAACAAAGAAGGCAAAGCGAACCGATGCCACACAGCATCATCCACTGCCTGTTGGGTTATACTTGTACCCTATCCAAACATGTGTCCTCTCAAGTATCTACTCCAGCAACATGTCACATGCCCTTTTTCCAGGCAGCTTCTCAGCAAAACATCCTCTCACGTGTCTGGTTCAGCAAAATATACTCTCATAAGAAAAACATCACACAACACAAAAGAAACTCAAAATTTCCACTTCAATTCATTCATTCATTCATTCATTCATTCAGACTCAACAAGCATACACTGAGCACATGCTATCTGTTAGAAGCTGGGTGACCTAGGCAAGGGCCATCCTCTCAATGAATTGACACCATAGAGGTGGTGGTAGGGGTAGAATGAAGAACAGCAACCACACAAGCCATATGATTTCAGATAAAGCAAACAAATGGGTTGAGAATGACTCACATTATCTATAAGTTCAAAGCCAGATCCAGGCCCAGCAGGGCCACACAGTAAGAATCTGTTTCAAAATAGCAAAAGAGGACAAGGAAGATGAGGAGGAAAAGGGGAAGAGAGAAGGAAAACAAAAAATAAGTAAACATAGTTGGTGAAATCTCTAGGAGGTCATATTTGAACAAAAGTCTGAATACAGGGAAGAGATGACCGAAAGAAGAGATTTGCAAAGGCCCTGTGGTAGGAATATGCTTGATATGTTCTGAATATGGTTAAGAAGGCTCCAGAACTTGGCTGGAACACAACAGATGACAGAGGAGTCTGGAGGAAGATCGGGGAATAAGAAGCCCAGATCATATAGGGATGCATATTCCACGGGAAAGAGTAGGAAGTTATGAATACAATGGGAAGCTGATGACATCTTACAGCTCATTGTGGAGAAAGAGATCCCTGACCCTGTGGAATAAGAAGTCATCCAGCCACAGCTATAGTGAGGGTCAAAGATGGTAGCCTGAATTATGATGCTGGTGAAGGACACCTAGGACAACCCACTTTCAGTAAGGAAATTAACTAATTAAACTACTATTATATAGGGGAAATCTGTCTTAGGATCAGTGAAATATAAACATCAGGAAATAGAAGCTCAAAGCTTTACCCTCAATCAAGCATGTGAAGAAATGAAGGACAACTCTATAGCTTGGTCTGAGCACTGACTGAAATGAAGAGACCAAGGGAGGTGCAGCTCTGGGGACAAGCAGGAAGCACACTGGGAGTGAGAGGTGTATATTCCCAGCATGCTGTGTTTCGGGCTGACCATCAGACACCTAGGCAGCTCAGCCTACTAGAGTTGGATATAAGATCCTGGAGCTCAGTAAGGAAAGGGCTGGGTATATAATTTGGGGTACTTTGCACTGAGATGGCTGGTTGCCATGAAACAGGATGTCAACTTTCTTCTTCTCTCTTCTGGAACTCCAGGGTTAGGTTCACTTTTCCAGAGGAGGTATAGAAGCGTCTATTTACCCCAGACAGGGCAGCATCCAGAGCAAGGAAACAGTGCCACCCATGTCCAGCTCAGTGGACAAGTGAGTTAGCAGGGTTTGCTTCCTGAAGCACAGTGAGAGGTTCCTACAGGGAAACAGGTGAGGGGTTCCTACAGGGAAACAGGTGAGGGGTTCCAACAGAGAATGGGTTAGAAGTTCTCACTGGAGCATGGGGGAGAAGGACAGGATTCCTATATTAGCACAGGTGAGAAGTGTCCTGATTAATTTTTATTATCAACTTGACACAGCCTGTAAGAGGGAAACTTAGTTGAAAATTTTGCCAGATCAGACTGGTCTGTCACCATTCCCACCACCAACTCCATGTTACCCCCATTACTCTTAGCCATAAAGCATCCATGATAATTCTCCTAGTCAGTGTCTACTCAATGCCTACCTTGTGTCAGATATTATTCTTTTTACTGCCTGTGTACTTGCTCAGATAAAACTCATAGCAGCTCTTGGGGGGGGGAAGGACTATTATTAACACAACCACCCCATTTGTGGTTAATGAAACCAAGGCATAGAGTAAGCGAACAATCGGCTTAAGGTTCACTACTTTACAGGTGACAGAGGCAGGCCCAGCGGTCCTTACCCTGGGGTCCTCATCCTTAACCTCTTCCTGAAGTGCAGCCCAATGTCAAGACCAGGGTTGATGAGTTCAAGGACCAGTAGGAGGTTTTAGGGAGGAGCACCTTTCTTCTCCCATCTTGCTGGTCAGGATGTAGACACTTGTAGGCAACTATCTTAGAAGCAGATGAGGGCAATACATAAAATCTATCAAATAAAAACAAAGTGAAAGGAGAAGGAAGAGGAGGAAGAAATACTCGTTGGGTCTCCAAAATGGTGCAGCCCCATTATTGGTTTTGCTCTGCTAAGGGGAGAGTAAGATCAGCCTCTGCTTGGTTGGCGCTGCTGTTAATTTTACTTTGAATAACTGAATTACAAGCACCGAATCAGCATCTATAATGACACAGTGGGCAAAGCAAGGCTGTTAGCCCCCTGACAGCATCTCAGAAAAGCTGTCTCCAGCTTTGGAATGCCAACGGCCCCATTCCACCTCTTTGAGGTTGAGCTTTCTGAAGATGGCTATGCCGAGCCACCAAAACCAGACACTCGGGCTGGAGGTGGGGAGGGGCCTGTCTCCATGACAACAAGGTGGTGATGTCTTTATTTATGTGGAATAATAAGTGCTTCTGTCATTTTTATGAGCATAAATGTGAAAATGGTCAAACCCAACAAGCCTTGCTAAGCAAAGAGCTGACACTCCAGGCAGATGTCTGATCTCACAAGGCTGGGTG
Source organism: Mus pahari (assembly GCF_900095145.1). Lineage (NCBI taxonomy): Eukaryota > Metazoa > Chordata > Mammalia > Rodentia > Muridae > Mus > Mus pahari. Next base: position 9,689,080 of record NC_034602.1, read on the forward strand.
TGCACATGCTCAGAGAAGGTAAGCTCTGAGCAGGGACCGGACGGATGATCTAATCTGATTGGAGCCAGGAGAGAGAAGAAACCAAGGAGGCCAAACCCAGTCCTCAGACATGACCGTTGGCGATCTAAACCACTTCTCAAATCATTTTAAATTAAAAAATACATTTAATAGTGTAGGAATTTTAAGTGTGTATAATTAATCCCAAACAGAACTGTGGGCAGGGTCTGTTTGGTTTTCTTGTTTTCTAGTTGGTGTTTTTTCACAGCAGTGGAGATGGAACACAGGCCTCCCCATACTCGAAGGTGTTGTGCCACACAGCTACATCTCAGCTAGAGCATGCTTTTGCACTGTAAAATATGGAACACACACATACATACACACACACACACACACACACACACACACACACTCTCTCTCTCTCTCTCTCACTTGTGCATGCACGTACACACACATGCACACATACATGCAGCACACATGCATTCCCACACACATGGTTTTTAGCTTCTGGTTTGTGTGCTCATAGTCACCTGGCTTATCCACTAACTTATTTGACTTTTTAAAAAATTTGTAATTCATTCTATTTCTATGTATCTGTTGGGAAAAGTCATTTAATCTCATGAAGCCTCAGTTTCCTCACTCCTCCGCAGGAGTAATAATACCTAGGAGAACTGCTGTAAGCACCAGGTAAAGAGGGGGGATGCTCAGCACTGAGCCTGCCACAGAGTCAGGGAAGCCACCACGCTCCTTCTCATAAAGAATTGGACACAGTTCCACCAGAGCCCTAAGGCTCCTAAGATTTCAACATACCCTCTACATCTGTGAATTCCTAACAGTGAAAGTTCTCAAAACGCTCTCTCTCTCTATGCTTATTGAGGGTTTCCTGTCCGTCTCTATTAAACCAGAAAACCTGCCTTAAAATGAAGACTTGGATATTCTAATTAATTGTAACGTAGACATTAGATGAAATACAAGGCAGCAATAAAAGTAAGTTCTGAGCTGGGTCCATTGCTCAGTTGGCAGAGTGCTTGCCTAGCATGTGTATAGCTCAGTGGTAGACTATGAACCCAGCATGCTTTGTGACCTTGTGTCTAAATCCAAGTACCAAAAAAAATAACAAAAGCAATTAGTTCCTGTGACAGTGTTAACTGTCAGTGTGACACAACCTAGAAGCACCCAGGGAAAGTGTCTTTTTTTGAGCCTTCAGTGATTTTATTATTATTATTATTATTATTATTATTATTATTATTATTATTATTATTATT
>NC_034602.1:9690656-9755985 GCF_900095145.1 Mus pahari
CATTAGTATCTGGGTTTGGTGGCTGATGATGGGATGGATTCCCGGATGGGGTAGTCTCTGGATAGTCCATCCTTTCATCTTAGCTCTAAATTTTGTCGGAAAGTGTCTTAATACACAATTATCTAGATCAGAATGGCCTATTCAAATGTCTATGGGAGAGTCTCTTAAGTTAATTGCTATGGGTGGGACCATTCCGTAAGAGGGGATGCTATATAGGGGTGGAAAAGTTAAGCTGAGCAGTCTATCTGACACCAATTTCTCTCTGTGACATCTTAAAATCATGGATGTGGCGTGACTGTCTGAGTTCCTCCTGTGACTTCCTTGATATGATCGATGGTAACCATGGAATTGTAAGCTGAGCAAACCCATTTCTTCTCTAAGTAGCTTTCTTCGTCATACTTATCACAGCAACAGAAATTAAGCTAGAACAGAAGTTGGTACTGAAGAAGTGGGGCCCTGCTTTTATGCTTCAGACAGTTTTGTGGGATAGAATGTGCAAGCGTTTGGCACTTTGGGGCTAGAGAAGCTGTTAAATGCTGTGAGCAGAGCTTAATGGGCTGTTTTAGTGGGAGCTTGCAAGACAAGAATGTTGAAAGAAATGTGGAGAGTGGAGACTATCCTCATGAGGTGTCAGAGGGCAACAGGGAGTCTACCAGAGATATGGACTACTAGTGCGATGTTCTAGCTAAACCGTATGTGCCGATTAGTCTGAGTCTGTGACTGAGAAGAAATCAGCACCACAGAGGTGAGTCCTCCTCGTCTCCAGCAGGACAAACTGAAAGTCTTAATTTAGCATCAGGACACAGACACCAATGTGGCTTTAACTGGCAAGGCTTCATCTTAAGCTCACAGAAGGTTTTGGCACTGGAAGCATCACCCATCTGGTTTTGAAGGCATGGAAGGGTCATGGAGAGCAGCTGAAGACAGCAAAAAGCGAGGTGCAAGTGGAATCCTTAGGAGGGGCCCTGAGAGGCAGTGCCTCCGCTGCTATAGAACATTCAGGACATTGGAGAGTCAGGAATGTGGGCTGTCCAAGCGTGAATGAGGGCTTCATGTATGGAGCTAATGTGGCCTGTGAGGGAAGCTTTGTGCTTTGGTCAGCAGCATTAGAGAAATGAGGCCACCATACTCCCTGGAGTCCAGAAGGTCAAATCCCAGCTGCTGGACTTTGGATTCGCCCTGCTGGGTTTTGCTTTCACTTTGGTATGATTGTCTGTACGCCTCAGTTCTTTCCTTTTGTAAAAGTGCTGTTTAAATATATAATTTTTTCTTTAAGTTATAGCAACCTACAGCTAAGAAACCTTGGACACTTAAAGTGATGGAGGTTTTGATGACTTCGGAAGGTTTTCCAAGTTGGATTGTGTTTTATATTATAATAGTAACATGAGATTCGGGGGACAACAGTGAAAAGCTCCGGGTTAAAGTGACATGTTTGTGTATAAAACTCACAAGTGATAGGTTATGCTGGTTGGATTTAACTGTCAGGTTGACACAAGTTAGAATCACGTGGGAAGAGTCTTAATGAGGAATTATGTAGATCCAGCTGACCTGTGGGAGCCGATCTTCATTGTTCATTCATGCAGGAAGACCCAGTGCATTGTGGGAAATGCCATTCCTTAGGCAAGGTGTGTGTGTGTGTTGGGGGGGGGTATCCTAAACAGTAGGAGAAGAGAAAGCTAGTTGAGAGCAGGAAGCAAGGAAGGACCCACTAATCCTCTCTTTATGACTGACAGACGTCTGAGTTCCTGCCTTGATGTCCTTGAAAGAACAGTGGGCAAACTTAGAATAAGCCAAACAATCCCTTTCTTCTCTCAGTTGCTTTCTTTGAATGAACTGGAAAATGATTATTAATATCCTGTATATTATTAATTAATGCTGGAAATTAATATGGTGGCAGTTATTCCTTACCCAGCTAGTTCCTCAAATAACCACAGAGAAATGTTCCTGCCTCTACCTTCCTAGTGCTAAGATTACAAGCATGTGCCACCAGGCCCAACAGGAAAGACTTTTTAATTCACAGGGCTTCTCTACCTTTTAAAGAAGGTTGTATTCAGTCCCCACACCTAAGGCATGTTTGTGCACCGTTCTCTTGGATTGTGGCCAGGAGGATGGTTTGTTCCATAGGCACTACTTGGGTCATGGGTCTGATATGAAAGTTCCTCAGAGATGACGCTTCTCTGATAAGTGAGGTGGCTGTTCATCTGAGACACATCACTGTTCACTTGTGCATTCCAAGAGCATGAAAGGCCCCCAGAGCCCTGCATGTGCCTTCACTGGACTGACTATGGCAGGAGATGTGCAGCCAGCATGTGTGCCCGCCCCCCACTATGGTCATAGCACCCACAAATGATGCATCCACTCCTGACAGAAAGGTCTCCACAGACAAGAGAGATGTCCAGCCAGAAAACGAGGCTCCATGTTCCTGGGCAAGGAAGTATCTTTGTTGCAGTTGGAAATTTCTCAGGAAAGACTCTCCTTGGTTCTTCATGAGTTGTTTGCTTTATATTTTCTACCAATACCGATGCTGAGACAGTGGAATTGTGCAATTTCCATGGGGCCATGGCTTGGGTAGGAGTGTCAGAAACACCTCAATAGGAAAGGACATTTTTCCAAGGGGAAAAAGGACAATAAAAACTGACCTTTAGGCACACACACATAAGTGCATGAACACATGCATGCATACACTAACCACTAACCCCACGGCTGCTGGCCTCTTGGAGCCGATGCAGACAGTCATCCAGCTTCTTCTTTGGAGTAGTTTCTATGATGACATCCACAGGCAAGGCCTGAGAGGTGCCGATTCTCTGTAAGTTGCCTGTTGTGCACACAGATGGTACAGACCCGACAGTAGAGGCAGCCATGTGCAGCTACAGCTTGGCTGCTGTTCACACACTGAAGAGGCCCAGGGAAATATTGCTGGGGCTCTACCAGCATCTGCTATACACATGCTTGCATTCCTGGGGTGAGTCAACTGAAGACAATCTGTGTCCTTGTACCCTAGAGTGAGGACTTGAATTCCTCCTCAGTGTTTATGGATTTCACAGCCATGTGACAGCAGCATTTTCAGGGTGGATCAGAGGAGGCCTGTATCAGAAAATCTGTTTCCATCTGGAAACTCACTTGTGCTGAGCAGAGCAGTGAATGAGGTCTACCCATGAATGGCAAGCAATACAATCAATTGTACTGACTGGTTTCTGCCTACACAGGTAGAAACCTGAGCCTGGCCTGGACAGTTGATTCGTTTCATCCATCCACATAGCACTGACCCATGGTTGGATTTGTATCCTAGACCTGACTAATAAAGGTCTCAATCGATCCAAGACTTCCACTGGAGTGACTGGGAAAGGGTCCTCTCTGTGTGTGATTTGAATCAAGGAGACTGTCAGTATGTAGCTACAGTAAAGAGAGCCTACTTGAAGAAAAACAACAGAAAATAAAGACAGATCTAAGGTTGTGGGTGAAGTCACATGAACCATGGCTGAAAACCTACCCAGCTATCTAGGTGTTACAGTAAATGCCCTGTTACCACTTTATACTTTTCATACATTGACCTTAGCCGAGTTTAACTTTCTGGAAGAAAGTGTTGCAATAATCAGAAAACAAACGCTAGCTAAAGGAACGGAGAGACATCAGTGGTGTTTCTGCTACTCAGAACCCACTTTCTGGAGCTTTGGTGGTGACTGAGAGTATAGTTTGGAGGTTTTGTTTGTGTTCCTTGGAGACATGATCTGAATATGTAGCCTGAAGTGGCCTTGAATCTGTAATCTTCCTAGCTTAAGTGCTAGGATTTCATACACCACCATGTCCAGCATCTATGAACATCTTAAGGGTTGCCAAGACAACAAGATCCATCTTTAGAAGTAAGTTGAAACTTATGCTTTATTTATGACAGATAACTTATACTCATTGGCTTAAGAAAACCCTCCATTAGCTGGCTGAGAACACAGGTACCCCCGAGCCTTTCCATGAGTAACCCGTCCATCACAGCTTCGGCCACACTGCTTCCTCTTGTAAGGTCATTAGACGAGAACCAGAGTAAGTGCTCATAGTAGTTCATATTTCTTGAGTACCTGTATTTTGTGTCTAATACAGTTCTAATTTTTTTTTTTTTTTTGGTTTTTCGAGACAGGGTTTCTCTGTGTAGTCCTGGCTGTCCTGGAACTCACTTTGTAGACCAGGCTGGCCTCGAACTCAGAAATCCGCCTGCCTCTGCCTCCCGAGTGCTGGGATTAAAGGCATGCGCCACCACGCCCGGCTTCTAAATATTTTTTAAAAGATTTATTTATTTATTATATGTAAGTATACTGTAGCTGTCTTCAGACACTCCAGAAGAGGGAATCAGATCTTGTTATGGATGATTGTGAATCACCATGTGGTTGTTGGGATTTCAATGCTCTTACCTGCTGAGCCATCTCGCCAGCCCAAATAATTTTATATACACCAATTCACTGAACACTCACAACAACTTTTTAAAGCTCGGCAGAGTTACAGCAGGGAAAGCATGTATCTTTGACCCAGAGACTGTTGATATTATTGACAGGAAAAAGAAAAAAATGTGCTTTTATTTTTTAAACTGGCAGCTGTTTGAATATATACCACCTGGAGAATGAGGGGTTACCCTACTCTGGTTAAGAAAATGCCTCGGTGTTACCCTGTACTTGACTATAAATTTTACACACACACACACACACACACACACACACAGAGAGAGAGAGAGAGAGAGAGAGAGAGAGAGAGAGAGAGAGAGTTGGGGGGGCTTTAGGAAAAATCATCTCAAGTTATAAAATAGTACTAAGTAAATAGCTAAATCGTCTTTTTTCTCTGCTTGTCACTTCCCCTTGTTTCCTGAACCTTTTTGTCCTGAAGGGGGGACAGGGCAAGGGACAGACCCTTGGTGAAATTTGTAAATAGGGAATGAGGATGTCTGAAGACAGACAGATGGCCATGAAATAAAATCCAACGTGAATGTATGTGCTTATGATGAGGTTGCAAGCAGGGTCTTACTGTATGACTACCCCATGGCTGTTGATCCATCTTGTTGATTGGCATCTAAGTTATTTAAATTTGATTGCTGTTTTAAATAAAGTTTCCATGAATTTTGTCACCCCTTTCTTTTTAGATATATATGTTCATTTTCCTTGGGTAAATACCCATGAGTAGACTTAGTGGCCCATTGAGTAGGCCTTGTTTAAGTTTATAAAAATGATCAAAGTTTCCCCACAGTGGCAATACCATGTGTACAACCAGAAATGTGGAGAGGTACGAGTGACCCATATATAGGGCTTTCAATTTAGCAATTAAGTGTGGGTTTGAAATGACATCCCAGTGTGATTTTAATATACATTCTCTTGATGATCACAGATACCAGGCATATAGCCATATCTTTATTTTCCATTCATTTATCTGAACTATCTGTTCAAATCTTCTGCCCATTTAAATTCTTATTTGTTACAGTTCTGAAACTGATTGCCATGAGGTCCTCAAACATTACAGTTATGAGTCTTCTGTCAGATGTATCCAGTGAACCTTTCCTACCCTCTAACACTGTGTCCTTCTCAATGGCTTGACTTAATAGTCAGATTTTAATTGTACTAATTTCCCCCTTTTCTGTGATTATTTAAGAAAAATTTGCCTAACCTCAGAAAAATATTCTCCTGTTTTCTCTCACAACTTACATAATGTTAGCATTTGTATGTGAGGCTACATTCTACTTATAGATAGCTCTATACTTCTGTACTGTTCAATTGACCTTACCTAAATAACAACCCACCATTATCACAGTTGCTTCATGGTAAGTACTGACATCAGGTGGCATGTCCTATGCTGTTGGCTATTGTGAGACCATTGCATTTCCCTTTAAGCTGCAAACTAAAGCCAGACTTAAGAGATAACTGTAATCCCAGCCCCTCAGAAGACTCAGTGGGAGGATCAAGGATTTAATGCCAGCTTGGGCCATATAATAAGACCCAGTCTCAACAAATAAATAAATAATAGGTTTAGTCTGTCAATCTCCACAAAAACCTATTGAGGTTACAAATTATACTCTGCTAAATCTTTAGGTTTTTTTAAATTAAAATTGGCATTTGACAATAGTGAATCTTGCAATCTGTGTGTCTTTGTGTTTTGTAGACCCGTCTTTCTACTTTTCAATAACTTCTTGTCCCTACATTCATTTGGGGGGGAGTGTATGTGTGTGTGTGTCTGTCTGTCTGTCTGTCTGTCTGTCTGTCTGTCTGAGAAAGGGTCTGCTGTGGCCTTTGGATGGTGGCAGATTTTGTCCTAGGCTATTTTTGTTTCCACTGAGGTGATTATGTGGCAGTCTCTCCTTTATTCTATAACTGTTTGAATTACATTGATTAATGTTTCCAATGTTTTATCCACTCTATATTCTAAGTAAGCCCTAGTCAGATGAACTGTTGCCGGCCCTGTCTGAAGGATTCTGTGTCTGTGCCACAGCTATAGCCATCTGATATTTTCATTTCTTTGTCAGGTCTTAATATCAAAGTTTTGGCAACTTTACGAAATGACTTAGTAAATTTTCCTCTCTCTCCTTTTGAAATTGTCTATGTAAGGTTTGCAATTTTTTCTCTTTTAGTTTTAATGGCACTCACAAGGAAATCACTTTGAATTGGAATTTTCTTTATGGGATGCTTTTGACGATTCTATTTCTTTATAAATTACAGATGATTTCAAATTTTTCTGTTTCTTCCTATGTTAATCTGCCCTCTTTAGGGTGTGGATGTTGTGTACATACATGTGCATGATGTGTGTGAAAGACACACATCATGCACATGTATGCCATGTGTGGAGGCTAGACTTGACATTAGATGTCTTCTTCTGTCGCTCTCTATTAACCGTTAGAGAGGCAGGGTCTCTCACTGACCCTGAATAGCTCCGTTGGCACCAAGCAACAAGGAGCACTCTGTGTCAGTGTCCCCAGGGCTGGGGATAGAGACACACACTATTGTGCCCTCGGTCATAATGCCCACTTCTTACGTGGGTGCTAGGGATTGAACTCACAGCTCCATACTTACACAGCAAGCACTGAAGCCCACTGGCCCACTGAACCATCTCCACAGCTGCACTGACTCTTTTTATGAGTTGTAGTTTTACAGAATTGGTTTGTTTCACTTGTTATTGCTGTTGGAACATAATAGCTCATACCTGGAGATACTGACTATCATGGTATCTATAGACTCAGTAATGATCTGCCTTCTTAGTCACTAGTATTTTCTCTTTTCATTGATCATGGATTTATCATTTTAATTAAAAATTTTCAAAAAAATTATTTTTCACTTAAAAAAAAAAATCTCGGTGGAGTGTTAGTGATGCACCTGTTTGATCCTAGTCCTCTGTAGACAGATGGAGGCCTGGTCTACAGAGCAGGTTCCAGTAAAGCCAAGGCTACACCAAGAGACCAACTTTAAAAAAGAAAAATCCTTTTTTTCTGGTATTTTCATTGCTAACTTTATATTTATTATTTTCTTCCCTTCTTCGCATTTAATTTCTTTAACTTTTCTACATTTTACAGTAGACACTTGAATTACTGATTTTACATCTTTTTGTTTGAAATTTTTTAGTTTTTTTGAAGGTACTAATGGCATTTCATTATCATTCTATTAGACTATCGCACACCAACATGCACATACATACTCATACATACACATGCACACACATACATACACACATATGTACATGTGCGTGCACACACACACCAATACTCGGACCCTTGGCCATGCTAGCTGAGCATTCTACACAAACACACACACACACACACACACACACACACACACACCGATATGGCCATGCCAGCTGAGCATTCTACACAAACACACACACACACACACACACACACACCCCGATATGGCCATGCCAGCTGAGCATTCTACACACACACACACACACACACACACACACACACACACCGATATGGCCATGCCAGCTGAGCATTCTACACACACACACACACACACACACACACCCACCCCGATATGGCCATGCCAGCTGAGCATTCTACACACACACACACACACACACACACACACACACACACACCCCGATATGGCCATGCCAGCTGAGCATTCTACCACTGAGACAGACCCCCAACCTAGAATCTTTTCTAACTTCTCTTAAAATTTCTCCTTGATTCATAGCATATGTGTTATTTGATTCACAACCCTGTGTAGTTACCTAATTTTTTCTATTGTGTCACAGAACAAACTAATGTTTCATCTTTGGAGCAATTTCTAATGAAACAAGCATGGCAAAGCTTATAAAAACTGGGAAGCGGACATTGGAGACATGCAGTGGGAGCTGGAGGAGAAAAAGGTGAATTTTTCAGGGACCAGTGACAGAAAGCTGGTAGAAGGGTTGGTATTTGAACTGGGTATTGATGAATAATGTAGAAAAAGTGATAAGACAGGATGAGCAGACAAGACAAGGAAAAGTTAGACACGACATCCTTTCAAAGAAGGGAAGAACTATGATTATTTCTCAAAACACTGTTGGGAAAATACACACAGACTTGTATTCAAATGCTCCCCCTAAGCTCATTCCATGAAATAGGCCTGAGCTCACTGTACTCAGAGGATGACTGGTAAGCTCTGATTCTAGCATGCCGTCTTTCAAGCTGCTTAAAGGATGTACAACATGCCCAGCTCCCTCCGTCACTCTGAAGCCTTACTTATTTTTATTTTGTGTGTTTGGGTGTTTTCCTTGCATGTCTGACTGTGTACCATGAATGCTCTGTACCCACGAAGGCCAGAAGAAGGGGTTGGATCCCCTGGAACTGGAGTTAAAGAGAGTTGTGTGTTGTGGATGGCTCTGTGCTGCTTGTATTTTATGTTAATTCTGTTCTCCTGGAAGAGGCTGTCTGGAATGAGTAATGAGTCTCGGGCTCAGGTGGCTTCTTGTGAACCAGTCCCCTAATGAATAAAGGAGCCAATCACTGGACAAGAAGGCAGGACTTCCAGGTTGGATGGAGGAAGAGAGGAAGCAGGAGAGAGTTAGGCCTTTTTGGAATGGGGACAGACAGCATAAGGGTAAGATGTAGCTGCTAGAGTTTCCCAGTATCATGGCGGATCCACAAGGATTTGCCACTGGAGGAATCAGATTTTAATAAGCCTTACAAGATGAGGTTTTAGTTGCTGCGCCCAGAGATTGATTGATTACCATTGTTTCTGAACTAAGTTTGTGTTGTGTTTTCCTTCATGCAGGTCGTGGAGGATTTGAAGCACAGGATTGGTGTGATAACGACCCACCAGTGGGAACCTAGTGAGCTGGGTGGAGAGATTGTGGAGTTCTGAGTCAGAGTCTCCATGAGATAAAAATAGGTTGGCCATCGCCCGCCAGTGCATGGCTGGCCAGGCCGCTGGAGCAGAGGCCCAAGAGTGGGAACATGCCAGCTCGACTTTCTTTTTTTTCCTTTTTTTTTTTTTTTTTTTAAATATTTCCTGCAAGAGTTGTGAGCCACATGGGACTTGAACCCAGGTTCTCTGGAAGAACAGCCAGCACTCTTAAACACCAAGCCATTTTTCAAACTGTTCCCTACTGCCCACCCTGCCACACACACAAATATACACACTTGCTTCTAAACACTTTGAACTCTGGATCTGGCCACCTCATATTCCAGAACCTGAAGCAAAAACATACAGTTTAGTGATGAGAAGGGCCAGATTTCATAACTGGGAAGCAATCTATGACTTTTAGGGTATTTAACTGCTCTGTGGCTGCTTCCTCTGTCCACAGAGTGCAATGAGAGGGACACACTGAACATTCTGCTTTCCCAGTCACAGAATCTCCTTTATCACCTTTCTTGGAAGTTTAAAATTCCCAGTGACACCACTGAAGATAGGCTTAGCTGGTCTCACTTGAAAAGTCACCTTGAAAAGGTCATAGTAGTGAGCAGGAGTCCCTGGGGATCTGTGTCATATGAAGACAGCCATTGGGTGCTGGAGAGATGTCTCAGTGGTTAAGAGCACTGACTGCTCTTCCAGAGGTCCTGAGTTCAATTTCCAGTAACCACATGGTGGCTCACAACCATCTGTAATGGGATCTGATGCCCTCTTCTGGTGTGTCTGAAGACAGCTATAGTGTAAAGTGTACTCATTCATTCATGTGCATCACCTAAATGCAGCAGTCCTGCCAGCCTAGCCCACATGCCATGGGCTTGGTTTTCTCACAGATGCCCTGGGAGGAAGATGATGGAGGGTTGGCCTGGAATAAGACAGAACCCTTGAAAGAAAAAATTCAAAAGACCAAAAAACTCCAGCAAGTAAAATGTTTCTATCAAGACCTCCAGTTCCAGATACACACACAAAATGAGGATTACTCTGCCTAGGAAATGTCAATCCAAAGTTGGGCTAAGGAGGCATCTTCTGTGGTTCTTTGACATTTATTGGAAGTTTGGCTTGGTGTCTCATTTGGCCTACCTGAAGTCGGTGTTCTTTGGCAGAGGCTGTAGATACAGAGAACAAGCTGGTCCACGTGTGACACATTTCAGCTATGTGTTTAGAGTGAAACCTATCCCAAGGACTCCACCTCGAGTGAGCAGTTACTCCCCGACTGTTGCAACTCTGCCCTCCTTCCCCCTCTGAGAAGGCAGCAGGAATCAAATTCCTTCTAGGAGGGGCCCTCTTCAGAGGCAGCCTGATGATGTCACGAGAGACAGAGACGTGGGTGTTAGCGTAGTGCTAGCTTGCTAGTGCAGTCTGCCCTAGGATAGGGTTCAATCTTCAGAGCAGCACAAGCATGTGAGAGACACAGTGACCCTGGGAGAGCATCAGGTACCTACAAGACATCTGGCTGGCAAGTTCCGAAGCTACAGGGTCAGGTCTTAACAATGACCAGTGACCAGGCATTGAAGCCATTTAGCCTGGATGGATCTGGAGAGTTGATTAACAATATCTTCCAAATGGAGCTACACATTCCTAAAGACTTTATGCCTTGCCTGTTCCCTATCCACCTGTCAGTAGCTTCAACACTACCTGCTTTCTGCCTTTCTGTCTCTGTGCGGGGAGGACTGACACTTGAGGTGTTTAAGCTTAGAAGGCATTAGGGTTAACCATGGGAGCTAGAAAGAGATGCAGGTGATGACGAAGCAAGCTGTATGGCATTTGTCTGCGGCAGGAGAGAAAAGGAAATGGTGGTGACCCTAGCAATGCCCCATGCAGATTCGCACAGTACATTTCATAAGCCAAGCCAAATGCTACATGGACATGTTCTGAATGTAATGGGTCCCACAAGCTGGGGTCAAGGCAAACTTGTCTGAAATATTTCCAGCATCTTCTGAGAAGATACTCAGAATGATAACTACTGCAAGCTTACTCAACCTCACTGAAACAGGCGTGCCCCACCTTCTGCTTTGGGGGTTAAGCCTCACTCATGAGCATACATTCATTCCCTTGACATGAGAACTACCTCCTTGTATACAAGGCGCTTGGGCCTCAACGTAATTGCTGTGCATTTAGTGATTATATAACCTTGATTCAATTAATTAACAGGTCTTTCTTGACTCAAGCCTTGCCCTGGAATAAGCCACATGGTTGTCTGGATGATAATTAGAACAAGACAAACCAGCATCACCAGTTTCCAGAGTTGGGGATGTAAAGAATGCCTGAGTCATCTGACAGAGCCAACACTCAGAGAGCCAGCTCCCAGGGCCACACTCACTTGCCCCTGAGACTCATATGTGGGTCTGCAGCTATTTATCAGTGGCCCCCAGGCTCTGAGCATCATTCCTTATCTCCACCTGGCAGGTGAGGTTGAGTTCATGACAGATAATGTTGCAGGCATACAACTCTAGTTCAGTACAAAGACACATGAGGCTTATGTGCTTCGAACTCTCATCTGATCTGTCCACTCTCTTGGCCTCTGTCTGTGACAGAAAGCCCACTCACTGCTCCTATGAGGTGCAGATGACTCTAGCTGTGGCAACCTCTCCCTGTCCCAACCCAAAATTCAATTTCCTATATCTTTAACTCAGAGACCCCTTATCCTGAGCCTTCCTAAGCCATGTTTTTACTTCCTCATCTCTTTCTGCTCCCTGAAAAATGACTCCAGGACCCCAATACCCCACCAAGATCTGCCAGAAGTTCAAGAGGTGCATGAGGCCCAGTTATTGCCTCTGCCTCAACTTCTGGACATCATCACAGCCACAGACCCTGCAAAAGTCAGAATAAGCAGAGTTCCCGGTGCCTTATGCCTTACAGTAGAATATCATTTTGATGCTGGAAAAAATTAGAAAGGAAAATGAAATTGATGCTTGAATCTAAGTTCTTGCCATTATATGACAGATACAAATAGGAGAGTCTTATACCAAATTGAAGTACCATGTATAATTAGTTCATAATTGCACTGTACAACTTTTATAATATTAGAAGTGGACCCTTGTGAGGACTGGTTTGGGTGGGGGCAGCCAGATGCTTGGTATCATGACTCTATGATCAACATCCAGTGTTACCAAATCACAGAGCACAGTGCCTCCGCCCCTGGGGTGCTACACTGTGAGCAACCGGATCCTGACCTGTCTTGGTAACTAGACTGGAGTAGGGCAGGCAAGAAGCATACCCCCCTCCCCAGTACTGTGCCTGATTTGTCTCTGTGTGGTTCTAGGAGAGATTAGAGAGAGGTTAATCAGCAATATGGTTGAATACGCCTCATGCACAGCTTACAAAGTATGGGTTACTAGACACACGTGTTGGGTAAACTGGGCTGACTGGCTGACTCACAGTTGGCTGTTGGTGCATTCTGGCTTCTCCTTGCACCAAAAATCTCAAAAACACATACATCCTGGGCAGTAACTGCAATACACAGATCAGGAGGTCCTGTCCTAAAGAAAATGACAAGCTTACAGGAATGGCCCAAGAAACATTAAAAATAATAAACTCCCATGAGGTCAAGATGGCACAGCCTGGCTCAGCAGGCAAAGGCCCCTGCTGCAAAGCCTGATTGCTCTCTCTTCCTGGGGCCCACATGGTGGGAGGGGAGAACCAACTTCCCCACATCATCCCCTGTTCTACGCATGTGCACACAGCGGTACAGGCCATCCCCCTATGCAGTCAAAATAAAAACAATAAAAATGTAATAAAACCTTCAAAATAATTGAGTTTCCTCCAACAGCACAAGTGATCTACTTTACACAGTTTGCATCAGCAGCTGAATCCATGCATGAGCTTTGTACAAAGCTCCTGAAGACACTGGGGAAGGAGAGAATGAGGTCTGTGCTCAGCCCGGACAAGCTCAGGGACCAACTTTCAATATTTCGATCTTCACTTAGTTCAAGGTCTGAAGTATGCCAAACTGGCCTGGAATTCACCACGTAGCCATTCACCTTGTAGCTGACAATGACTTTGAGCTTCTGAGCCTCCTGCCTCCACCTCCCAAGTGTAAGGATTACTAAGATTACCGGCATGGCCCACGGTTCCTGGCTCATGTGTGCTGGGGCAGAGCCTAGGTCCTGTGCATGCTAGGCAAGCATTACCCATGGAGCCTCTCTGTTACCCATTTCTTTTGTATATATCATCATATCAAGGGGCAGAGGGAAAGCAAGCAAGCAAGACTTCCAGCAGTGCAGGGTAAGCTCCCTTTTAATCCTTGAGCTGTAAGCAGGCAAGGTCTGGTGACTGCAGGCCCCTTGACCTTGGTGCACAGGAACTCATAATGCAAATCCTGGTGGCTCCTAGGATCACAGCAAGGGCTCTGCATACCAATTGTCTTAGTCAGGGTTTCTGTTCCTGCACAAACATCATGACCAAGAAGTAAGTTGGGGAGGAAAGGGTTTATTCAGCTTACACTTCCATACTGCTGTTCATCACCAAGGAAGTCAGGACTGGAACTCAAGCAGGTCAGGAAGCAGGAGCTGATGCAGAGGCTATGGAGGGATGTTTCTTACTGGCTTGCTTCCCCTGGCTTGCTCAGCCTGCTTTCTTATAGAATCCAAGACTACCAGCCCAGAGATGGTCCCACCCACAAGGGGCCTCTCCCCCTTGATCACTAATTGAGAAAATGCCCCACAGCTGGATCTCATGGAGGCATTTCCCCAACTAAAGCTCCTTTCTCTGTGATAACTCCAGCCTGTGTCAAGTTGACACAAAACTAACCAGTACACCAATGCTGCTATTAATTATTATTAATAGTTATTATTAATCATGGCACTGTGCACAAGGCACCATAGAGCGGATGCTCAGAGAGATTAATCTCTCCCAAAGTCACAGAGAGGAGGAGGGAGATTCCAGCACCAGGTGTTTTAACCACAAGGGGATGGAGCTTCCCAGACCAAGCTACTCTGAGAGACCGGCACTGCTGCCCTTGGCATCTTAAGCAAGTCAGTTTCTATCATCAGGCTTAGATTTCTTGATACACATCACTGTCAGCCCAGAACACCTTGGCTTTAGCCTCCATTTGTAAATTACAAGTCTTAGTGTCGAGTTTTACTGTCAGAGCCATGAAGAAGCAGGTTTAATGGGAGTGGAGTACCCTGGAGAACCTGTAGTGATGACACCCGCTGTTAGCACCTCTCCCTCTGTCTCCCTTTATCTCCTGCACACTGGGACGGTGGGGCAAGAGACAACCTACAGTGGCTCTGCTACCACCAAGCTTCAGTTCTGTCCTTGCAGGTGTCTCATAGAGACCTCAGCTTCAAGATTCCCAACCCAGGGTTGGCTTTGTCTATTAGTCAAAAGGAAGATCTGTCAGAAATCCTTCTTAGCTGCATGAAGAGTCACTACAGGAGAGTAGCTTATAGGAGAACAAGTATCTCCAGGAGGCCTTTCCTCTGCCTTCAATGAGCCTGTTTATGTGGCACAGTGGTGGTGGGGTTTAAAGCCAGAGCGACAAGAGTGTCCCTGCCCTCTAGAAATGAGTAGGGCTGGAATGAAATCAATTAATTAGTTTAGCACTCCAGCCAGAGGAAGCATTGTAAAACAGTCTGATCCCTACCTCACCAGTAGAATCATGGCTCTGCACTCTACCCATGGGTACCCACACGACCTACGCATCATGACTCTGTAACCATCTCTTCTCTCCACCCACCCCTCCTCCCTATTGTATCATGCCCTTTATCCTCAAACACCCTTTGAGAATGTCCAGTGTTTGATTTCCTTCTATCTGAAATAGCTCTTCCCAATGTTACCTAGCCATCCATACCTAGCTCAGCTGTCACCATTTAATTTCTTATATTTAATTCATAACTTATAATATATATGATACATGAGAAAATTTATGTGTGCTATATGCATTTGGTATGTGCACATGTGTATATGAGGGTGTGTGCACTCTTTCCCTCACTTCCTTGAGGTCTCTCTGTGTACCTGGAGATAAGCTGGTACCTAGCAAATCCCAGCAGTCCTCCTGTCCTCCATCTCCCATGCACAGCACGCGTTACAGGCATACGTGCAGTCATGCCTTGCTTTTTAGGTAGATGCTGGAGATTGGAACGCAGGTCCTCAGCTTGATTAGCCACTGTGCCATCACCTTAAGCCACTTGTCACTCTTACCATTATTTGCCACATCAAGCAAAACTAATTGCCTCTCACCTGACTAATTGCTTCTCATCCAAATTCCCACAGCACTTTGTAAGTTGCTGTATATGGCCCATTGTGTTGGATGATGGCTTTGTGTGCGCAGGGCCATTTTGCTGGTTGAATGTTGCATACCTTGGAGGAAAGGAATCTTTCTGAATCCTAGTCCATCTCTAGGATCTGGAACACAGGAGAGGGCTCCGTGAAGTGGCAGAGAAGTTCCAGGGGTGTCAACGCCCACTTCAGTAGTGATTCGCAACAGGTTTGAAAACCTGAACGAGTCCTGAGAAAAGGAGTCTCAAGGAGACTCTCAGCCTCCTGGATTCCTGGCATTTCCAATGATCTATATACACGAACCCTATCCGCATGCTAGTATGGTGTATGCTCTCTTTCAATATTATTAATGCCTTTAAAGATTGAATTTTTACCATAGGTGAAGTTTCCACTAGTGTTCCAAAGTCCTAAAAATTCCTTAAAGCCAGTGTTCCAAAGTCATGAAAATTCCTTAAAGCCAGGAGCTCGAAATTCAGCAAGAAGGTTACCTATTCATTAACATTCTAATTCACTTCTAGTAAAGACTGGTGAAACTGATTAAGCATCACAAAGAACAGAGCCAAGCTCAGGGCAAAGCTTACCAACGCCTAGGAAGTAGGGGGGTTGTGGTTTTGCAATAGCAGAACCCCCCAAAACAGGTTCTTCCGCTAGGCCCAAAGGAACAGCATAATGGAGGATTTACTGGGGGCCCCTGACAGTGGGGTTTAACTATTGACTAGCCTTGCACCTGGCTTCCTCCTCAAGCTGCCTGGTCCCACCTCCTGGTCTTTTGTCCTTTGTTTTGTGTCATTGTATCTGCAGATGTATCCTGCCCCACTTTTCCTGTTTGATCTGTATTAAAGATGTGATGCTCATTTTGATCAATACATTCAGTTTTACACCATCTCTCCTGTGAACTGTCTGTCACTCATTCGCCGAATCCTCGCTCACCTGCAACCAAGAGACCCAGTTCCACGCAGATCGGGGACCCAAAGTGAGGCCTGTCTGTGGCACAGGGGTGTGTGTGGGGGGGTCCTGGGCAGCTGGGGTCAGAAATAAGGGGCACACTGGGTGAGGACTACTCTCCCTTCTCCAGGGACCTCACATCCATTATCTCTAGTGGAAAAGCATGATTTCAACAGCTGAATCTGGCTTTATGTTTGCTTCCAAGGACAACAAGTGAAGCTGCCCTTTATGACCTGGGAACCAAGAGATTTATTGAATTCTCTTTAAGGCAGTGGTTCTCAACCTGTGCACTGTGACCCCTTTAGGAGTCGAATGACCTTTCACAGGGGTCGCCTGAGAATAGTTTTATGGCTGGGTGGTGGTCACAACAGCATGAGGAACTGTATTAAAGGGTTGCAGCATTAGGAAGGTTGAGAACCACTGGTCTAAAGTAAAATGTTCTCATTATACAAGTAAAGAAATACTACATACCTCATGCTGCCATGAAGAGTCATACATGCTAATGACTGAATTTACTGGAGAGCCAAGGGCTCTACAAACATCACCCTATGGACAACGACAGACACTCAAACCTTGACACTGTTTGGCAAATGAAAAAGAAACTGAAAATTGCCAAAGACTGCATTAATACCAGCTCTTGCTGCCAGTTTAAGGTGTATTTAGCCCTTAGAATCTTTGTTTTCTTAGGACTAAACTGGAAAATGATTCATTTTTCTGGGCTGGTGTATGTAGCTACTTCAGGACGTATAAAGCTGAAGGAAGAGAAGGAAAGAAAACCCGGTTCCTTATCTATCACAAACCGTGCTTCATCCTCTATAGGCTGAATTGGTTCTGAGAAATGGCTGCCCAGCCAGCCACAGACTGGCATTTCCTGGTCCCCCTGCATGTAGGAGGGGTTATGCAATCTGTTCACCTGGGAGATGTAATCAGAAATAAATCACTTACAGGCCAAGGTGGTTAAGGAGAGGGTGTGAGTAGCTGAAAGGCAGAAGTATCCCTGGTGTCCATCAGTCACTGAATAGTCAAGCAACCAAGGTGCTAAGTGTCCACAAGCCCTGAGGACATCGCACTAAGTGACGTGGGCCTATGACAAAAGGGCAGATGTTGCATGGCTTGTGTAAGGAGGCAGAACCACCAAAGTCAAAGGGTCTGACTGCACGCAGAAGGGTGGTTGCCAGGCTGTGGAAGGGAGAGGGAGGAGTTACTGTTTAATGGGAACAGTTCTAGCTATAAGACATGAAACAATGCCAATATATTCCAAGTCCCTCAACTATATCCTTAAAGGTGGGGATGTGACAAGTGCTGTGTGTATTTTGCATACATTGAAGAAGAATTAGAATATATTATGACTTCTCCATACCTGCCAGTGGGTTGCAGAGACTCTAGGTTGTAGGATGAAGAAGCCGTATTATGGAGGTATATGACATATGGCACGTTAGCGGAGCACAAACGCTCTTCGCTGACTATTGATGTTGCACTGTGATCTGAATGGTGAGTACTCCATTGACATTGACTGACCTAACACCAGTATGTTTCAGCATCTAAAAACACCTAACACAGCCTGACTTCACATCCGGTTACCACTGGACTCACATCACCACAACAGTGCAAAGCCAGTCCCCTAAGAGACAAGGAATAGTTTCAAAGCTGGATTGGTCTGCAACTGCAGAGACATCTATGCTGAGGGTCCACCCTCAAGTTCAGTAGTTGTCAAGAGTGAGTCACCAGCCCCTGGCTGTGAGGCAGATTCTAAGTAATTTGTTTCTAAGGAAACCCAAAGGAGTGTGTCTCTTCAGAGACAGAAATTGCACACAGATTTTAAAATGGGGTCAAACTCTGGCAACATTCATAAGGGACAACCACAGAGCTAAAGGTCATGAGAGCTGTATTAAAATAAAGATTGAGGACAGTTGTTGGGGTTATTATTATTATTTTTTTTTTGTAGATTTTTATCGGGAATTTAGTGTTGCTAAGTGTAGGAATACCTCCCTGTCTTTCACTGTGGTTTAAAGTCTCCACACTCCCCTATGGTGGCCATCAACACTGTGGGTTCTCTCATTAGCTTGCCTCTGGTACTTTGTGACATGCCAAAAGGCTCTAAGTGCCTTCTGAGATGTCAAATAAAAGGCAGGATGCACGCTCCATCTTTACACCCTGTCTCTTGGATCTTCTCAGTTCTCCATCTTCTCACAGGCAGTATCTCTTGTACTCTAGGCTAAGATTCTTCTTTTCTTCTAGTGAGACTGAGTACAGACATAAATACCTCACCTACATTCTGAACCCCATTGAAAGAGAGGTATTTTGGTTTTCTGGCACCCGAATGATGCTATAAAAGCAGGAGTCTGCTGAGGGAAGTATGATATAAGAAAGAGAGATGAGGGGATATTTTTGCTTTGTTTGTTCATATTCTGGGTAGCCTCAGCTCTTTGCACACCAGCTGATGAGTCCCACTGCCACCTCCAGGGACCCAGTCCAAGGGTCAATGCTGAGCAACAGCTCCACCCACCTGCCTGACCTAGGAGAGGTCGGGATACAGATGGAAGCCCTTAGGGAAGGGGGCCTGGCCCTCACCAAATGGAGGCTGACTCAGAGCTGCCGAGCCAGAATCCCCGTCCCCACGTGACATACGTGACATACACTTTTCACTTGTTTGCCAAGAAGACACCACACCTGGCTCCCTTTCACCTCTCAAGTGCTCACCTCTGTGAGATTCCCACTCACTAAGCCATGAGCATATGTTCCAGTTCTCCCCAGGACATGAGTGGGTCTGACTGTGGTAGCTTCAGACCTTCCCCCTCTGTCTCCTCTGCTTTTTGTCACTGAAAACTGCCAAGCTAAGCCTGACAGCCAGAGTTGGTCAATGTCACAGGAGGTCCACAAGGGATAACTGTAAGGAGGTGGAATCTATCATGTATGCCACAATAGAGCAGAGAGACCGTAAGCTTAGGTCTGCTCACTGCAAAGGCTCAGCCCGCCAGGGCATCTGCCCATCCCCAGGAGGGGCCAATGGCTGAGGGTCTCAAAAAGCATCACTTCTGACTCCTAGAGTCTGCTGCCTCTGGGATCAGTTTGAGTCATTTTTCCATTCTGGGTTTAGTGCCCCAGGTCTGCACTCAGATGGGAAACTTGGTCCCTGTATTGTTTTCTACAACTATCATGAAGAGTATTGTTCAGATGTCACCCTTGCCAGGACTCCCTAGCCTGGGGGGGGGGGGAGGGGTGCTCTGCTGAAAATTTTTCTATTGAAGTGTTGGTTTTTAAGGATCCTTTTTAAGGTCACCCTACCTCTGGAGGATTTCCAGTGGCTGGGCCATTCCATGCAGTTAACTCAGCTCATTCTTCTCTACAGCATCGTTCAGAAACTCCCTGAGCCAGAATCCATGCTATAAAAACAGGAGTCTACTGAGGGAATGGGTGATTTAAGAAAGAGAGACGGGGGTACATTTCTGCTTTGTTCGTTTATATTTAATTTGCAGAGACACACAGTGTTAAGTGGACCTTTATCTTTAGTGTCCTGCTTGATGCAGTACCAAGAACAGCCTCCTCAAAATCCAAAGGGCTTAAAGAAATAATAAATGCCATCTAGCTCAGGAATCATCAAGGTGTTTGTTTACATATTCTTTTAAGAGCTCTGAGCCACTCCTGAATGCTTTGTTGGTGGTTAAGAATGCTCATGTGCAGTTTAAATGGCTGTCAAAGTTAAATTCCAAAAAGCCAGGGAATTGATAGTAAAGTAGTGCATGTGGGGTGTGTGTGTGTGTGATCATTTTTTAAAACTTATACACACTCATTTGAGTGTGTCTCAGTGAAATTTAAATGTCATAGTAATTTGATATTCTCCATCATCTTTAAAAAATTCCTGAATGTGATTCTCTAACAATTAGATATTAGACATTTCAATCATCCTCTAAAGAGAGGATAAGAAGAGAAAACTCTCTCAGTATCTACTTTAATTCCTCTTTCTCTATAGAACTTGAACCTGATATAATACACATTTATCTGCTGGAATAGAAATGTGGATTTGGTTTTGTTTGTTTTCTCCCAGAATAGCAGTTCTCAAGGTATTGTCCAAGTCTCAGTCACAGTTTCTGTGGCTGTGATGAAACGCCATGACACAACCACCTTGGAGAGGACGGAGTTTATTTGGCTTAGTCTTCTGCATCACTGTTCACGATGGGAAGAAGTCAGGGCAGGACCCTGGAGGCAGAGGTTGATGCTGAGGCCACAGAAGAGTGCTGCTTGCTAGCTTGCTCCTTGTGACCTGCTTCCTTACAGAACTCAGGACCACCAGCTCAGGGATGGCACCACACACAATGGGCTGGGCCCTCCCATATCAATAACTAATTAAGAAAATGCCCTGCAGCTAGAATTTATGGAGACATTTTCTCATTTGAGATTCCCTTCTCTTAGATAATTCTAGTTTGTGTTGAGGTGACATAAAACTAGCCAATACAATTGGCCCTTTGTCACCTTGACACAAACACATCACTGTTAAGCCATAATCTTTCCTTTCTTGTTCTCTCCCAAGATCACATATAAAAATATCAACCTTACAATATAAACATTCCAATTTTTAAAAGCCCCCAGTCGTTAAACATTCAAAGACTTAAAATTCAGTTTCTTTAAAATAGGCTGTCTCCTTAAAAATCCAAACTCTTTTAAAATTCATAGTTTCTCAACTGTTGGGCTCCTGTCAAATCAAAAATAAATTAAGTACTTTCTTACTTCAAGAGGGGAGAACCAGAGCCCAGTCACATGTTAACAAAGCAAAACTAAACTCCAACAGTACAAATGATTTTCAATGTCCACATCTGGGATTCACTCAACCATCTTCTGGGCCCCTACAAGGGACTTGGGTCATTCCTCTGCCCTCTGCAGCACAGACAGCGTATCCTTTAGTCTGTGGCTGGCTCCACTCCACGGATTCAGTTATTCTTGGTGGCCATTCCATGGTACTGGCATCTCCAAAAATGCCAGTCTCTTGCTGTAACTTTTACCAACAGCCTCTCCTGGGCTCCTTTCAGGGCCTCCAGCCCCGCCACACATGCCAAGACTCAGCTGCTCACCATGACCCCTTCATGACTTCAAAGCCTATCAAGCTTGGCTGCCAGATGAGGTACAACCTTGGCCACCTCTGGAGCACATCTTCTGTGTGCTGACCCTGAGGAAACACTTCCCGGAAGACTTCACCTCAGTAATGCTGGTCTCTTCTTAATCACAGCTGATTCCTCAGCCCCAGTGGACCATTTTCAATTAGCAAAGCAAAGGTTTAACTTTAGTAGTTCTGGTTATTTTCTTTAAAGATTTATTTATTTTATGTAAGCACACTGCAGCTGTCTTCAGACACCCCAGAAGAGGGCATCAGATCTCATTACAGATGGCTGTGGGATTGGAACTCAGGACCTCTGGAAGAGCAGTCAGTGCCACCGCTGAGCCGTCTCTCCAGCCCTACACTTTTGCTCTCTTGTCAGTCACAGCTGATTCTTCAACTCTACCTGACCTGACGCCATAGATTCTTCACACAAATGGCCCAGTAGAGTTTTTGCATCCCTCTGACAACTCACAACCCAGGACTCCGCCGTCTGCACTGCTCTTAACTTCCTCATCTCCCAAACTTCTACAGAACTATGTGCTCTCAACATTCAATGTCTTTTGTAGTCCATAGTTCCTTCCACAATCCTCCCCAGAACAATATGGTCAGGCGTGTCACAGGCCTCTGGGGACCCCTGACGTCCTCAGAAGTGTCTGTGAAGTCAGAGCTATTTTGCTAATGTACAGCAGGGTTGTTTGTCATTTTTAGTTCCATTCCCTCCCAAGAGAAGTTCCCTTCAGTTCCCTCCAGGGAGTTCCCCTGCAGCTGCAGAGTATGCTGTAGCCCAGCAGAGCCACGCAGGGTGAGGCCAGTTGACTGCTGCCAGTCAGAGCCCCTCGCCCACTAAGTTCTGCCTATTATTTGTTTTGGAAAATCGGGAGTTGAGGGTTTTTTTTTTTTTTTCCCCATAAGCATTTTACTCAGATTAGTGTCTGTGAATTTATTATCTTTTACATTAATTTTCACTACTAAGATGACAAGTATCAACCAGCTTAACTCACCTACAGGAGTTATTTGAGGTCTTTTTTCATATGTAAGAATGTAAAGTAAGTTTAAGACAAAAGGCATGAAGGACTGGTGCTGTGTGGTATTAAAGAGGAGTGGGGTTGTTGGGTGGAAGGGGTTACACAGCCCCAACTTTCCCGTGGAATGAACCAAACTTTCCTAGCCATACATACCCATTCACCCCCAGGCACCAGTGCCACAGCAGCCTCTCATGAGAACATCTGCGGGAGTGCCCTTTGACCCCTGTCTCTTTTCCCTATTGTGGGTTTTCCAGGTTTGCAAGGATTCCAGTCCTAGTAGTGTCCTTGAATAAGGAGCTTTTTGGTTCTGGGTGCCAATGTGAGGGAGATCTCAAGACAAAGCAGTTGTGCGATGCCACCATCCCTGTTCCCCCTCCCATGCTGGGGTAGGTTAGCAAATGGCCGGGGTCCTAAAAAGAGAAAGCTTGCAACTGATGTCAAGTTTTATTTGGATGAAGTTAATGTTCAACCTTTTTGCAGTTAAAAATTCATAACTAGTTCTCTCTCCTTAATGTCACCTGGGTCCTTCCTTGGAGCCTCCTGCCTTGAGTTTACCGCCCTCCCCACCCCACCCCCCCCGGCCCCCATCAGTCAGCAGGAGCAGATGATTGCACACTCACATGCTTTACCCCTGACAGCCTGAAAAGCCCCTAGAGGCTTGTCGGGTCCCTGGCTCTGGTGGGCTGAAGAATGATTTCCCAGCCTGTCCTGGAGACAGCAGGGCAGGCCCGTTCCTGCCCACCAACAGGAAGAGGTGGAGCTGAAGTCTATCCTGTTACTCCAAAGAAGGTTCAGGCAGAACTATGAATAGCTTATAATACTCCTATTCTGAAAACATGCACACCAGGGAATGACTTGGTTCACAATACCCAGGCTGTGTGCATAACAACCTGGGAGGACAAACCCTCCCCACTTCCAGAAACATGCTCACTTGAGAGCAAAGCTCTTCCAGGGGAACTGTGGTCAGGATGTCTGCTTGCTCCCTGCCCCATTCCTCCCCACAAATTCCCTGCTTCCGGAGCTCCAGTTGGCTGGAACTTGCTGTTCTCCTGGGAAGCCAGCCAGAACCCTCCTATTTCCCAAGAGCTTTTCTTCTACTTCTAAATGGAGTCGTTCAAAACCTGATGTTTCACAGCGCTTGAGGGGACTCTTTGCCTTGGGGCCCCCCACCCCTAAACACAGGCTCCTCCCCTGTTCTGGACTGTGGGCCTGACTGTAAGAACCAACTTCTTCTTCCGTGGGCACTGGGCCCAGGCCAGAGGGCAGATGCCAGGAAAAATGTCAGTAGGCAACAGGGCTCCCATAGAGTTTTCAGTCACCTCCTCCTGTAACTCTCCAGTGTCCCTCTCTCCAGCCTTTCTTGTCTTGGAATCCTGGGGCAGGTTGGAGCAGCCCATCTAAGAAATCCTTGCACTTGGGAGGCAGAGGCAGGCGGATTTCTGAGTTCGAGGCCAGCCTGNTCTANANAGTGAGTTCCAGGACAGCCAGGGATACACAGAGAAACCCTGTCTCCAAAAGTTAAAAACAAACAAAAAAAAAAAAAACAAAAAAAAGTCCTTGCTTAGAGAGGGCAGCTTAAGTCACAGACCAGAGTGACCAAAAACAGCTAAAGGATTGTTGATGCTCGCTCTTCTCTCATTTTCTGGTTCACTCACCGTTACTCATGTCTCCTCTCCGGTAGCCATTTGTAGGTACTAGAGTTTCAGCAACAAATACGACAAGCTAAAATGCCTCCCCTGTAGATCCAACATGCTGATGGATGTCAGCAAATTTCAAACAAGGAAGGACTGGGAAGTCACTGGAAATCAAAGGAAAAGAACAAACCTGATGCTGCTTCCTCTGTCACAACCAAGGGGTATCCAGCCTTCAAGTCATGAAGACCAAATCTAGAAACCAAAGGGACAGAAAAAAACACCAAGCTAAAATAGCTATGAAGAGGGGGAACTCACAAGTGTGGCTTCGGATCTCCCACTGTGATCACTGGGTAGTGGGAGGGGTTTCCCATCTGCTTCTGCTCTACTCTGCGAAGCAGGCGGGCGGGCAGGAGGGCCTGCAGGCAGACAGGCGGGCAAGGGTTTCCCTGGGACTGTGGAAGGCCATGAGCCTCCAGTTCCTAGTACAGTTGCTCTAGCAGGGGCTGTGACCCCATTCTAAGCACATATCACCCATAAGCATGAATCCAGTGGGAAGAACACAAGAGTAAACTACTATTGCTTTTCTCAAGAAAGCACAGCTTCGCAAAAGCAAACTCCAGCCCCCCCCCCCCCCCCGTAGATCCATCCTGTGTGCTGGGGGTCACTGTGCAGACTTATCACTAGTCTGGTGACTGTTTCCTGAACAGCGCCTCCAATGTTTTCTTGTTGATTTCTCTGCTTCCAGATTATCTGTTTTGTGTATAGGACCCATGCATTTATTTTTAATTTTCAAATTTTTATTTATTATTGTTTGCATAATCTGTGTGTGTGTGTGTGTGTGTGTGTGTGTGCGTGTGTGCATGCCACAAGTTTGAAGGTTTGAAGGGAAGCCGTTGAGAGTCAGTTTCCTTCCACAGTGGGTTCTATAGAACAAACTTAAGTCATCAGAGTCCCACACAAGTGCTTTCTGCCACGGAGCCATCTCACCAGCCACACATTATTCATGCAACAACCATTCCGTGAGTACAACCAGATCTTACACAGGACGTGGACTCGAGGGTTGCAATGGGTAGCACCTTGTACAGTACAAACCTGAGAGGGGCTCTCACTGAGGGACCAGAGAGCCAGGAGTTCTCAGGCAGGCCCAGGTGAGGTGGGCCTCAGTGCCCATCAGTGGTGGTTAAGCAGTGCTGGGACCTGCCTTGTCCAGCATCAGAACTCAGTTCTGAAGAGGCAGTGAGTGCATCTGAGATGAATAAATAGGATTTTCCAAGGCTGCCAGCGGGCAGAGGTGCTAAAACTAGCAGAGTTCAGCAGCCTGTGCAAAAGACAGAGAAGCAATAAAGGGAACATACTGGCCAAAAAAGGCCAGCTACTGATGCCTGCTGGGAGTCCCAGTGTGGGGGTGGGGTGGCCAGCTACTGAGGCCTGCTGGGAGTCCCAGTGTAGGGGGGTGGGGTGGCCAGCTACTGAGGCCTGCTGGGAGTCCCAGTGTGGGGGTGGGGTGGCCAGCTACTGAGGCCTGCTGGGAGTCCCAGTGTGTGTGTGGGGGGTGGCCAGCTACTGAGGCCTGCTGGGAGTCCCAGTGTGTGTGTGTGTGTGTGGGGGGGCAGCTACTGAGGCCTGCTGGGAGTCCCAGAGTTGGGTGGGGTGGTGTCTAATTGGTGGCTAGGCACTAGAGGTTCAGAGGATGTAGAAAGGAGACTGTGCTGAGTCTTGGACTCAATGTGCCTCCAGTGTTTTCTTGGAAATTTGGACTTTATCCGGGAATAAGCATGCAGGAACTATGAATCAGATCTGGGATACACACACACACACACACACACACACACACCTATAAAACAAATTCAAATCCACATTCATTCTCATTCCACTGGACATAAACTATATTCCTGGGTATGTACTGGTTTGAGGTCATTGCCAGGTGTCTCCCAGCTTATTATGGCCGGTCAATCAGACAGGAACCCTCAGTGCCCAATCCAACCCTCTCAAGCTCCAGTGAGTCCTGCTTGCTGGGCCCTGCTGTCCTGTTCAGACACACCCCATCAGCCATGTTCTCTGTGTGTCTCTGCTGACTTCCCCTTAAGTCAAGGAAGGGCTTCTGTTTCTCAGCTCTTTCCAGGGAACACCTAGCAGTCCTTCCCACGTACTCCTGAAGGGATGGACACCCACCATTCACAAGGGGCTGTGACAGGGGGTGAGGATAACAGGCTGGGGAACATGGGTCCAACATCAGGGCAGGTGTGACCAAGCTTCTGGATTTCCTGGTGGGAGATGGGTGGAGAGGAAAGGAATACCAGCTACCACTGTCCCACCACCATGGGCGTGGCACTTCGCCCTGGAGATGTCTACACAAACCTTTCAAACCACTCTGCCTAGGAGACAAGGAATCCCATCCCTGTGACTGTCACAGCCAGCTCTAATCTCAGCTCCACCATCAGAGAAAGAGACAGGTTACTGGGAAGGCAATGGTGCTTAAGGTCCAGGGCCCTGGACCGTTCTAGCAATGGAGCCTTACATCGTAGACAAGCGGTGCATTGTCTGTCTGAGCTGCCATAACCGAACACCATAACCAATAACATAAACAACCCACATGCATCTCTCACAAATAGGCTTGGCTCCTCATGGTTCATACTGATTATCAGCTTGACGGTACCAGACTCACTGAAGAGACAGCATCTAGGCATGTCTGTGAGGGAATCTTTTTTTAATCCAACTTTTCTTTTCAACAGTCCCATGAAAGATTATTTTGGGCAGGTTAGCCAACAGAGGAAGACCCATCCCAAATTTGGGTAGTGCCATTTCCCAGGATGGGGGTGCAGTGTGGGGCTGCAGGCCCAGCATCCCTTGACAGCTGATGAATATGGCCACCTTCTCCCTTCCCTGACACGCTGGACTGTACCCTAGAGCTATGAGCCAGATAAAACCCTCTCTTCTTTTAGGAACTCTTGTCAGGATATGTTGTCTCAGCAGCAGGACAAGTAGCTGTCAGTGAGCACTCGTCCTGCTTCTCGGAGGCCGTCTTGTCACTGTCTTCACACTGTGGAGGGATAGCCTCTCTTTCTCTTATGATGCCATTGTGGGGCCCTGTATTCATGACCTCATCTGATCCCAGTCACTCCCAAGGAACCCCATTTCCAAATGCCATTAATATTAGCAGTTAGGGTTTGAACTCGTGGGTTTAAGAGTAGCACAATTCAGTCCCTGGGACATATCACAGTTCTCCCATGGAAAATATATGCATATACATCACATATATAATATAGACACATACATATGTTGAGAGAAAGTTGATATCATTCTCTCTCCACTTGCTGTCCCCAGTCATCATGCTTCTGCCACAGTAAGGCAGTCCTGGTCTGAGGATAGGCATTTGGGGGATCCTTAGCCGGTTAGTAGCTACTAGCCATGTTGGGATGGGAAGGGCATGAGAGCCCACTCTGCTAGCTCCCATGAGGCCCTTCTCTGCAGGCACAGAAGGGATATCACAGTGGAGTGTAGACCAGGGGCCTGGCACTGAAAGGAGTCCAGGCAAGGATTAGGATGGATGAAGCCAACACATTTTAATGGAAAAGTCTTCTAACTCTTAGAGCACAGATATAAAAGAAACCTTTATAAAAGACTGTCTAGGTTTAGCTACAGTCCTCAGAATGCACAGGGCATTACCAGCAAGGAGTCGTGAAGCTGTAAGGAGCTTTACTATGAATAGCTCAGAAAAGTGCACTTCAAACACACCAGGAGAGGCAGCTATCTGCTCTCTCAAAGAACTGAATCAAAACTGCTGACACAGGAGGAGAAAGTGTGTCTGGCCTGACACTATAAAGAAAACTGTTAGCAACGTGATAGACAACAAACTGATTTAACTATTGTGATGTTTCTGGCTCCTGGTAAGTCATATTCTTCATGACTTCTTTGACATTTTAAATGCAATTCTTTCTCCCACCCTGTCCTCTTTCACCTCCACAGGGATTTTCCCTGATGGCCCCAGGCCAGGGTCATGGATGATCTGGGAATCAGAGCATGGGTTCTGGATGGAATGTTAGCACTTATTTAGAATGCCCCTCCCATTTTACAGAAGAGGAAACTGACCCAGAGAGGCAGAGAAACACAGCTAACTGATGTCTAAACTCGAATATAGGACTCTGGCTCTTAGTCCAGTGCTCTTTACAGAATTATACCTGTGACTTTCAAGATTCATTATAAGCAGCCAAATTGCTAAAGTTTACACACACACACATACACACACACACAGAGTTTTCTATGGTATAAATGTCAGGCAGACTTTGCCCATAGATCTCTAACATGAATGCCTTGGATCTCCAAGAGTCCAAACCAATGAGCCACAGGGGCCTCAAAACCGCCTGTTGTTTGAAAGTAGATCTTTAGGCCCAACCAGAGAGACAGTGAATCATTAGAACTAAGGTTTAAGATTTAAAATCTATGGTGTTAGGAACTTCTCCCAGAAAAGCTGGGACAGACTGCAGGCGATCTGAATGAACCCAGTCCATTCAGGGGAGCGAGCATTCTCACTCCTCCCCCTGTTACTGACCCTATCCCTCCTCTTAACCCTTCCCCTCCAGCTACAGTGGGGCAGGGAGCACAGATAGAATCTTTTGCTGGCTTCTTACTGCCCTGCTTCCTACCATACACACTCTCTACTGCAGGGGGATCCTGAGTTTGAGGCCAGCTTGGGCTACATTTGCTTGCAAACTGCTGTTAATGGGAAATACAGAGATCTAGAGTCTACACAACAAACAGACCTCAGATTTCATGCTGGCTCAGGAATTCCTCAGTATTTACTGGTTTTCCAAATGAAGTAGACAATCTGGACCTTGTCACATTCAATTTCATTAATGATCACGGGGGACAACCATGGGACAAAGCAGGGATAGCTGGTGTGACTAATTTTGACTGAGGGCTTTCACAATGTCTTGACACTAACTAACAAGGACACAATCTGTTGGTTCCAGCTGTCTAGCGCCTTATGAGATTTGGCAAAGTCTGATCATGCACTATTGATTTCCACACAAAGTGGATGCCCTTTGAGGCCTTAACAATCAGGGTCCCTACATCAGCTTAAGTTAGGAGAGAGCACTTTTCTCTTTCCTTTGGTGTGGTGGGACAATGTATGCAAAACTGCAAATTCTTGAAGGCTGCCTGTGCCTGGTGTTTCCATTCACTGTTTCTGTAAAGGCTAATCTAGATGCATCTAAAAAGTAAACCAAGTGCCATTAGCTTGTGTCCCCCCAAAATACAAAGGTCATCCTTCAGGCACCACGGTTCTATTATTAAATAAGTTACAGGATGGATATTCACGTTGCTTGCTCTGTTAGTAGTAAACAAAGTTACCAAGAACAACTCTCAGAGGTGCACAAGTCTTTACATATACCTCCATGTGGCTTTCCAGGGATGTCCGGGGCCCTTGAGAGCCACCCAAAGGCCCCCTGTTTCTTTACCCACCCACCCTAGGGGGCTTGTCATCTTAAATGTATAACTAATTCTTATCCTCTGATCCTCTCCTCAGTGTCCTTAATTTTAATCCAGAAGAGGGACTAAGCTAGGGAGGTGGTGCATGGTTACAGTCCTAGCAAGCTGAGAAGCAGAGGCAGGGGGATGCCAAGTTTGGTCCCCTCCTGGGCCTTCCAGAAAGACTGTCTAGGGAAAAGGAGGAACAGAGTGGTTTCTACAGATGAACCTGTGCTCTGAACCCAGGAGAAAGCGCGTCCCTGTCTCTCTACCACTGCTCTCTGGGAAAGGTGCTGCTTCCATCTCAGGATGAACATGAAACTATTTGGACCCGTGGTTCTGTCTGGGCAGAGAATTCCAGAGAACTAGAAGCCACTGGCTCAGCAATTTGTGGGGCAGTGGACTATGAAAGGCAGCCTGGTTTCCTGTTGAGCTAGGTTTGAAACCCCGGCGACCCCACAGGTGAGCCCGCAAGGGATAGTAGGCATTTTGCCATGCTCCTGGACACCAGACCCCTGACACGAGGCAGCAGCTCTCCATAGGTCTGTGGCCATCAGTCGCATAAGGGCAACGCCCCAAGCCCCTGCACAGATAAAAAACATGACCATAGGTCATGTAGGCTCAAGACAGATCTCCATTTTAATGAGGTACCTAAAGGTCTGAAGGGCTTAGCCAGTAAACTTCCCTTCCCAGACACTCCTTCCTGCAAAAGGTATTTAACCCCAGGCCCGCCCGGAGAAAGGGGCTATACTTTTCTCATAGTCACTTTCCACCATGACAATAAATGCCTTAAAACCATGGGCTGTCTCTTTTCATTGGGATCTGCCGTGGGGAGCAATGGAACAGGCCTTTGCCTAGAGAGCCAGTCACTAATCTCTCACAGAAGGTCATGGCCTCCACCAAGCCAAGCTCTCCATTGAGCAAGCCAAGGACTCTTCCCTGGGGGACCCAGCCAGAGCTCCCCTGTTTTTCCCTTCAGCCCTGGGCAGATCCAGCCTACGGCCCCCACTTTGTTCTCAGCTCTTCTGCGGCTCTATGTGCCCAAGAGTCTGAGAATCAGACAGCCTTGGCCTCGGCCTCGGCCTCTGTGCAGGCCTGGGGACCCCCAAGACAGCTCCCTCACCCCCGGAGCAGGCCACCATTTAACCCACCATGACAGGCTTCCTTTCAGACTCTCAGATGACAAGAACACTCTGAGTGACTACAGACATGGAAAGGAACGCTTGACTACTTCTGATGTTTCAAGCTGAGTCCGTTAAGACAGTTGTGAAAACCACATCTCGACTGTCATCAGATCAAAGTGTTCTACAGCCTCTTTAACAAGTGAAAGTCGGAGCCCCACTTTGCGCAGATGATGTGCAGAGAATTACGCCAAGTACTGCCACAAAAACAATCAGGCCACCACTGGCACCCAGAGAACTCTACAATCTGGTCAGGAAGGCAAGACATGACACTGAAAAAATGTGAGTAAAATATGAGACGTACCACAAAAAGAGAGATAAACAAAGCTACAGGGTTTCAGGTGTGAGAGATTACATCTAGCTGCAGTAACCCACGGGAATGGACGAGAGTGCTATGTGAGCTGAGGCTCTTGTACACGGAGCAACTGGATCTGCCTGTGTTTCTCCAGTTACCCGCACAATAAAGTTGTCTTGCTAGTGGAACCCCCGATACAACTTGTTTTCGTTTTCTATCACCACATAACACATTAACATGGACTTGGTAGCTTCAGACCACACATCATTGCCCCACAGTGCGAGCATCAGGACCCTGCCCACTGACTGACTGGGCTCCTGCTCAGCATCTCACCAAGCTCAACTCCAGCTTCCTCTAGGCTGAATCCTCATCTGGAAGAACTCAAAGCCCATTCAGGTTATTGACAGATGGCATTGCCTTGCAGTTGTTGAGATGAGGTTCCTATTTCCTTGCCAGCTGTCAAAAGCACTATCAGAAGCAATAAGACAGCCATATTTTAGCTGTGGGGCCACCTACAATAGGGCAACTTGGACCCAAATCCTCTTTTAAATGACTTCCCTGAGGAGCTGAAGAGATGGCTCCAAAGTTATAAGCCCTGCATCTCTTTCAGAGAACCCAAGATCCATAGACTCTAACTCTGTCCTCTGTCCTCCACAGGTACATACATATATGCAGTTATACACATATTTACATAGATTTAAAAAATCTTTAAAGAACATGCCGAATCACATCCCACCCAACTGACATAATCAGAGTAACCTTGTTTTAGAGTAACCCAGAGTACATGAGTACCTCAATTATATTATAAACCCCTTCACAGCCCTAGACCACGCCCCCTAATCACTCCTCGGCAAGCCTTCATATTCCCATGTCCCCTCAAAGAGAGGTAATCCCAGGGATGTGTACTCCGGGGACAGGAAACGATAGTGCTGCTGGCAGTTTGCAGTGGCAAACGCAGCAGCAAAAGCTTTGGAGACAGTGTGAGAACACAAGTCCCACTGAAAACCATCTCTTGTACAAATTCAAACAAACAAACTAAGAAGGTCCCCCAGAAGGATGGCAAATATGGAAAGAAATGAGGTAAATTATATCTGTATTGTTACTACCACAATATAGAGTATGCTCACTACACTCTATTTATGAATGTTATATTACTATAATAAATCACACTCTACACACACACACACACACACACCTTATTCTTACAATGTAACATTGAACTCTTTACCATTCAATGGTACAGTCTATATCATGCTCTTATAGACGTGGCTAGTGAGTGTATCACCAATAAAAAAAAACAATGGCACTAAATATATTGACACAATAGAGGAAGAAACACTATAAAGAAATTAAGTCATGACAATGCCATTTTCCCACCTCGTCTCTTGAGAACTCCCTCCCCTGCAACCCTGCCTTCATATACTCACAGAAAAGCCACACATAGGAGCAACAGTTGACAGCCCAGCTAAAGTCCAGACAACAGCTAGCATCAAATGCAGACATGTGGGCAAAGAGCTTGCTAGCTCCCAGCTGTTAGGTCACCCCTCACCTTCCAGCCAGCCCAAGAACTAACTGCCATGAAGGAGCAGAAATGAATAGTCCCCTTTGAGTCCTGATTTGTAAACTAAACAAGTTGTTCTTTCAAGCCATTGATTTGAGGTGGTTTGTTGACCATCTACATGTGACCAGAACAAGGGTGGAATGTTGCTGGATTCTGGGGGAAGCCCAGCCCCTTTCCCAACCAAGATGGTGGAAGCAGCCAACAGACAAGGAGGGGGGCAGCTTCCTGATAATCACATGACATTCTGATCCTCCTGCTTTAATCTGGGGCCACCCCCTGGCAGGGATTAAGGACCCTGACCCTGTCCGGAGGAGCTTGACCAACTGCCTAACTCTAAGCAAAGGAGGAAGCAGGAGAAAGAGAATAAAGGACAAGAGGAGAGGAACTGGTTTAAAACTGGCACCTGACATGCAGATACAGGAAACGGAAGGGCTGACAGAGAAGATACAGGTACCCCTAGATGGATGCTCACCCTGGCTTAGCTGGTAAAAGGCAGCCTGGCTCCACCCTCCTGCCCTCTATGCTGGTTAGGTTCTATCAGTGGTACACAAATCTATACACAGCGGGGAAAAGAGAACCTCAATTAAGAAATTGCCTCCATCAGATCGGTCTGTGGGCATGTGTGTGGAGTGTGGAGCATTTTCTTGATTTCTTGATTTCTTTCTTTCTTTCTTTCTTTCTTTCTTTTTTTTTTTGTTTTTTTTTTTTGTTTGTTTGTTTTTTTTGTTTTGGTTTTTCAGGACAGGGTTTCTCTGTGTAGCTCTGGCTGTCCTGGAACTCACTCTGTAGACCAGGCTGGCCTCGAACTCAGAAATCCGCCTGCCTCTGCCTCCCTGGTGTAGGAAGGCCCAGCCTACTGTGGGCAGCTCTGTCCCTGGTAACCAGGCCTGGGCTGTATAAGAAAGAAGCTAGGAAAGGTTTAGAAAGCAGCGTTCCTCAATGGTGTCTGCTCCAGTTCCTGCCTTGGTTCCTTCAAAGATGGGCTATAATCTGTAAGCCAAACACACCCTTTCCTCCCCATGTGGGTTTTGGTGAGTGGTTTATCCCAGCAACAGAAGGCTAACTAAAGTTTTCCCTCAGGTTCTGAAAATAGGAATCTACTTCTAAATACAAATGGAATTTCCCAAAGTCATGCCACGTCCCTGGTCCAAAGCGTGTAATTCCAGCTGTGTGTCTACATCTCAGGAAGCACTGCAGGAGAAAAAAAATGCTTCATACACGTGTTCTTGCATTTTGGAGGTGGGGCTGGGGGAGAGGATTTCTGAAGAATCAGAAATCTAGAACAGATAGGGCAAGGTGGGAAATTGCTTGGAACAGCAAGAACAAATAGTTCATGGTACACCATACAGACACATAGAACACATACCACACACACTGCACACTGCACTGTTTGTGCCAGCAAGATCAACAACTGATGGAAGAGAAGCCTGTGTTAGGAAGCTGTGCTTGATTAAAGTGAATGACAAATCCGAGAATTTCAACGTTCTCAGTTATACAATCCAATCATCCCATTTTATAGACAAGGAAGTTGAGGCTTAGTAGAAGTATGTGTTCTCGTTGCTGGAGAGGGAGAGCTACAGTGAGGAGGGAGAAGAAGGGCATGTGGGAAGGGACGGTCTGTTGCTTTTTCTCATGATTCCTGCACAAAGCCATAGGTCCTGTTTTGCTCTGTATTCATTGTTTACGATTTAATCAGGACACCAAATCCAGACACAACATGAGCCCCTAAGCTTCCCCAGAAGCAGCCATTGCCTGACTCCTCTCCCCACAGTTCCTAGGAATGTGTTGCAAATGCTAGCCCATGAGTGTCACTGGGGATGGCTGGCTCCAGAAGCACTCTGGTCAATGGCCACTTCTTAACCAGACTGTCCAGGACACAGACATCTTCCCCATAACCAAGCTATTCCTGTGTATGGCTAGACAGATATGATCCTGCCCACTTAGCCAAGACAGCTTTTGAGTTCTGGGCCCAGTGAGAGAAAGGATCCCAACTTTGCCTTGTCTTCATTTCCTGGGAACTCAGGCAGCTCTGAGTCAGGTTAGCCATCTCTGTAGAGATGGCTCTGCCTTTTGCAAAGAGCCTTATGCACCCACAGAAAGGAAGGTTTCCTATGGTCCACCCTAGCCCTCTTGGGGCCCAGGACCCTCTGTTGTAGGGCTCACCACCACAGAGGCTTAAGGGGTCTGTCTGCTTAGGCATGACCCTGATGGTGCTCCTCACAGCTATGGGTAGTAGGGAGGGGACTTAAGGGCAATGGAAGTAATTCTGCAGTGAACTCCTCTGCCTGCGCACAGCTGTGTTCCCACTCAATTGGGGAAGAATGGCTCTGGGGTCAACTGGGGTCACATAAGCAAGGTCCCTCAGTGTAGCTCGTCTTGGCTCCTTGTGGGTTCTTCTTTTTTCCACTCTTTAGCCCCTTAGTTTCACCTCCTAACACTAGATCAGATAGAAACATGAAGAGAGGGGAGAGAGGAATTAGGAAAATCCCTGAACCTATTTTCTTTTGTTTTGTTTCTTTGTTGACCAGAGATACTAACAAACTGCAGCCAACCTCCCTAAGACCGCCACCACCGCCTCCATCGCCACCACCACCGCCTCCACCGCCACCACCACCACCACCACTGCCTCTCCAGCCCTGGCATTTATGCACCTTCTAAAAAGTTCTCAGAATTGCAAATGTCACAAAATCACAGATATTATCCGCAGCTGGCAAAACCATGCCTCTGCTAGAGCACGAGGCAAATCATAGTCTGCTGCTCCGTATCCCTATTCCTCTAATAAAAATGAAAGCACATTCTTATAATAGTTCTGTGTTTTTTCAAATCATCCAAAATTCCAGAATTTTCAAAAATGTCACTACACCTCAGCTCTGCCCTCTCCAGTCTGGGAGAGTCTTGAGTTGTCTCCTAGGAGTGTCTCAGAAGAGAAAGCACATAAGGTAGACCTCCTCAGTCCACTGCCCGCCTCTGGTACAGCATAGCACTTGTTTGGTTGTGTCTGGGTGAGTGTGCATGGGGGCTGGGGCGGGTGGTCGTGGTGGTGTGTGTGTATGGTATGCATGTATGCTCACCCAGGAAGGTTGCTGTGGAGACCAGATACTGACATCGGAAAGGTCTTCCTCAATTGCTCCTCCTCATAATTTTTATCCATTACATTTTTTAGTTTTGAGAGGGAGAAAGAGAGTCATGACATTTGAGTTAGGCATGGTAGTCACATGGCAGCCATGCAGCCACACAGAGGGCCCACAGAGAAAGAGTGAGCCCAGGGAGCCAGAAAAAGACAACTTGGGCTCTGGCAGCACTACAGAGAGAGACAGAAGAGGAAAAAGGGGGATATCCAGTCTTGGTGTGACAGAGAAGACATAACAGAGCTTTGTGGCTATTCACAGGGACGCTGCTAGAGCAGTGGGAATTCTGGGAAGGAAAAATACATTATCTCATTAGAGGGTCTCTCACTGAACCTGAAACTTGCCATTTCAACTAGACCAACTGGCCATTGATTCTCAGAGCTCCATCTGTCTCCACATCTGAGCAATAGTTATCACGAGAAATAACCACTCCACCTCACCTGTATTTTACATAAGTGCCGGGATCCGAATGTAGGTCCTCAGGCTTGTTCAGCGAGCACTTTGTCCACTGAGCCTCCTCAACAGTTGTATCTTTCCCTCTACACTCTATCCGCCCTTGGTATCCAACAATGGCCCAGATGGTAGAGAAAGAGACTGCATTAAGATTACTAATCCAAGACCCCCTTTCCTGCACATCAGCACCCTAATTTTAGGATCTAACTCAGAGCAGCATGTTACATTCTTCCTAATGGCAACCAAAGACTTGAGAAACAAAAATGTATGGGACCTAAACACATCTAACTGTGACCTTGAAATCAAATGATCAAGGAACTGTCACAGAGCAGAGAAGATTCTAGAACTCTCTGCTCCCAGTTCGTTTATCTGTAAAATGCACATAACAGGTTCGTGGTGAATTTTATGCCTTACACATAATAGATGTTACTATGTTACACATAGTAAGATGTTATGAAGCATAAAACTATTTTTTCAGGTACCCAAATTACTATCCACTACTATCCAGGTTCATGTGAATTACCACAAGAGCAGTACCTTGAAGCTTTTCTCTAGTGGACTGAGCAGTCTTTAAATCAAGTAATTTATTTTCTGCACTTTTTTCTGTTCCATATTACAAAAGCAGAAAGATCAACTTAAGAGTTGCTCTAGAGAAGGGGTTACCAAATTTCAACAAGACTACAACCCTGAGCCTTAATGTTTGGCTTCATAAAATATACCTACTATAAACATTTATATGAGGGCTTTAGTGTTAATATAAATCTTAATTTCATTGGACTAAATGTCCAGGTTATATGATAGCTACCTTTAGTAGCTTAAGAACTTGCCTAATTACTTTCCAGAGGGACTGAATCATTTGATATTCCCACCAGCAACATGTAAGGGACACCACACCATTTCCGACATTCCTGCCTACTCATTTTTCTAGCCATACTTGTAAATGAGCACTAATATGTTGTGGTTTTAATTGCATTTCCCTAACGATGGATGGTGGAGAACACCTTTCCAGTTCCATGTTTGCAGTTTGGAAATCTTTTTTGGTACAATGTCCTTTTGTGTCTTTTACCATTTTATAGCTGGAGCTTGATAATTCTTCTTCTATTCAAGAAGGAATTACAGTAGCATCTGTGCTCTCCTAGACCTTCACCGGATGTGAGCCTGGAAATATTTCCTCTGGTTTCATAACTGATCTTTTCTTCCTTTTAATGAAGACCTTTTAGAACAAATTAAATTTTGCTTGTCTAACAACACATTCTTTGACTGTTCTTTTGTCAAATCTAAGTATTTTTTGCCAAACCCTGATGCACACATTTTTCTCCTCTGTGTGTGTGTGTGTGTGTGTGTGTGTGTGTGTGTGTGTGTGTGTNTGTGTGTGTGTGTGTGTGTGTGTGTGTGTGTGTGTGTGTGTGTGTGTCTGTCTGTCTGTCTGTCTGTCTGTCTGTATCAGGGCTATGTGCATATATTGCATACATGCAGAAGCCAGATTTAGTAGCTTAACTGTTGTTTAACAAGCCCAGATGTTGTTTCCCCGCGGGTCTGCCTGTCTCCATCTTTCGAGAGCATTGGGATGGTAAGTATGCTCCCGACACAAACTACCTAACAAGGCAAACAAAGAAATATTAACAATGAATGAGGAGGCCAGACTGTAGGGTGCAGTCCACCTCAAGGGGAAGATATGCCTATAGAAATGAGGCAGCTGGCTATATCGTGTCTGAAGCCTGAAGCTGGGCAGCTAGGATTCAACCCTTCTCCTTTTTATTCATCCCAGAACCCCAGCCCATGAGAGGCTGTCACCTACATTCAAGGAAGGCCAGAAAGGAAACCATCATAGTGTTGAATTAAGTGAAATCAGTTCTCAGCAGGCATGGTGGGACATACCTGTAATGCCAGCACCTTCAGTGTCAGTGTTTGTGGCTTGAAAAAGTGCTTGATCATGGCCACTAAAACAAGGGGCTGATTTCCCCTGAATAAAAAGTCTACAGAACTGTGCTGGAAAACAAGAAGTCTGAATAGTAAACTGCCCCTTACCCCGGTAGGTCTCACTTAAAATGAGAAGGGAAAATTCAAGACAGATAAGGTGGTGCACACCTATAATCCCAACACTAGAGAAGCTGATCATGAGGCCAGCCTGGAGTACTGTGACACTTTCCCTCCAAAACCTCAGTAAGTAAATAAGTAATAAAAAGGAGGCTTTGAAATGTGTAATGAGTGGGAGACATGTCAGAATGGAAGCATCAAATAACCTAAATCAACAAGCAAGAGAACAAATATTTACTATTCAAATGTAATCCCCCTGAGGCTTCTGAACAGGCATCCAAACAAAAGACCACACTCTGATTATAAGGCACTACTGTGCCTAGCCTGGCTTCAGAAACTTCTTGTGCACATAGCGTTTAGCAAATTGCTTGCCCAGAGATTACCCAGAGTTCCTGGGATGAGCAGATACAATATAAAGCACAGGATGGTCTAAAAATGGTACTTGTCATAAGAGCTAGCATGACTGAACTAGAAAGACTGCTCTGGCCCAGGGACAGAAAGATTAGTGAGCACTTGAGTGATGAGGCTCATCTATAATTTAGTGAACTCCACTCATTCATGGACTCCAACACAGCCTGACAGGGAGAAGGGCTGTCTCCTTCCGCTCCTGTTCAAGTCACTGGGGAGTAGTCATTGCTGGTGATGGGAAGTGCTGCAAAGGAGCCCGTTGATGGGAAGTGCTGCAAGGGAGCCCGGCATCTCCTGTGTAGTAAATGAGCTTCTGAACCTGGGCATGCTCCAGACAAACTACCCAATGAGGCAGACAAAAGAAATACTAACAATTAGCCAGGCATGCACAAGAACAACTCATTCCTTATGCAGAGGTCCAGTGGAAATAGTCATTACAGGTATGATACAATCATTTGGTAGTTTTCCAGAGGCCTTTATCACAGGGTTCTGCCAGCCTTTCAGCAGCTTTTCAGGTGTGTGGTACAACAGCAAAGCTGAGAGGCCCCTTCCCCAGGACTTGGGTGTGGATCTCTTTTCAATAGCACCTGCTAATCTTGTTAAATCTTAATGCCCGTTGGTTTTATGGGTCCACTTGTTCTTCCTTCCAGCCTTCTTTGACTTTGTTTTCTTTGTGTGGCTTGAATGTCATCTCATGTGAGTTTTACAGTTAATTCTAGAACAACAGCAGGTGGAAGAATACGTGTGTGACATGTGCCATAGACAAAGAGGCACAGAATGAATAGTGATGTTGCCCATCAAATAAGATTCAAGATATATAC
The DNA here is from genome assembly GCF_900095145.1 of Mus pahari. NCBI lineage: Eukaryota > Metazoa > Chordata > Mammalia > Rodentia > Muridae > Mus > Mus pahari. The sequence goes on from NC_034602.1 coordinate 9,730,275, forward strand.
TGGGAATTTAAGATATACTAGGAATTTTGGTCACCTGGCCACTGCATTTTTGTCTGTTTTCAGAAGGGGAAAATGAATTTTTCCTAAAGTCATTTTAACTCAGTAAAAATGCACCAGGCATGAGAAGAAAAAATGTTTAAGTTGGTTTAGCCATACTGCACAGAAACTAGCCATATCCTTAAAACTATTAGATAGGCTTCTAAATGCAGTATACAAGAATTATATATGAAGATGTCAGGGCTGGAGAAATGGTTAAGAGCACTTACTGCTCTTGTTGAGGACTCAGGTTTAGTTCTTAACACCCACATAAAGCAGCTCACAACTGCCTGTAACTCTCTGTTCTAAGGGATCTGATGCCCTCTGGCCTCTAGGGGCACCTGCACACACATGATGCACATAAATGCACATAGGCACACATATACACACAAATAAAAATAATAAATACATCTTTTAAAAATATATGATCAAGAGAAAGTGGGTCATTTGGCTTCAAGTCATAATGTTTGCAGTGTTGGTCAGTGTCTCAGTTACTTTTCTATTACTGTGATAAAACACCATGGCCAAGACAAACTATAAAGGAAAGCATTTAATTTGTCTTACAGTCTCAGAGGTTAGAGTCCATGGAGGCAGAGTGAAAGAACTGTGAGCTCATATCTTGATCCACAACCACAAGGCTGTCAGAGCATTGGGAATCACGGGAGTCTTTCGGAACCTCAAAGCCCACTCCCAGTGACATCCCTCTTTCAACAAGGCCATACCTTCAAACAGTTCCCAAATAGTTCTACCAACTGGGGACCATGGGATTCAAACATGTGGGGCGATGGGGGCCACTCTCATTTGAACCACCATTGAGCATGAAAGGTATTGAGAACGGCAGGAAGACCTCCCTTCAGAAGTGTACCCAGTCCACACTGTGGAAAGGGAGAGAAGGCGTAAGACAGGATCAAATCTCAGTGGTCTGGGCAGAAGGCAGGTCAGGCCACGGGGTTCTCTTACATAGGTGCCACCAAGAGCAAGAGCATCACCTTCCCCAAAGGATACCCCAGCAAGTATTTGGAGAACCCCAGGAAGTGCACACCTGAGACAGAAATGATCTTTCCCAGGATTAAAGAGAAGGGAGAAGGGGCAGGCCTGACAGTTTATATTTAAAAGGCAAAGAATAAGAAATAGCCTTACTTATTAAAAACAAATGTCTCATTCTCTTAATGTGTGCCATAATTTAATTCATACATCAAAGTTCAGACAACAAAGAGCTAACAGAATACTTCTGTTGTACAGAACTGATTTAAAATCAGCGTGTAGTAATGTGGACGTGATCTTTTTAAAATAGCAACTGCAATTCCTGTTTCCCTATCTCAAAATAGGATTGAGCTTAATTAGTAACATTCTACTTTTCACAAACATAGGAGATGCCACCTCAATATGTACTGAAATGTTTTATGGTTATATAACTGGGTGTGTGAGTGTTTTTAAACACGGGGGAAATCCTCTCATATTGCAGATCCAAGCAGAAGAATCAGCTGTTGTGCTTCAGTCTGTGTTCACTGGTCCTTTACAGATGACAAGAGGACAACTAGCTACACCAGTGGGTCTCAACCTATGAGTTCACAGGGATCAGATATCCTGCATTTCAGATATTTACATTACAAATCATAACAGTAGCAAAATTACAGTTCTGAAGTAGCAACAAAAGTAACTTTATGATTGGAGCTCACCCCAACATGAAGAATATATAATATATAACCATGTGATGAGTGTTGGATATATATATATATATATATATATATATATATATATATATATATATATGCGTGTGTGTGTGAATATATTCACTGTGTATACAGTGTAGACATACCCACTCCTTTCTGTGTCCTTGAACAGAACTTATTTTAACACGATTCACCAACAGGCCCAGCTGGGACATGACTTTATGAAGGTAATTCAGAATCCTACGTCAGCAGGAGGTTATAGGACCCAAGCTCTCCTCTCCCTCCATCAGGGCCAGAGACCCATTTGACATTCCTATGTCCACTTTCAGAAGATCTGTCAGGTTTGGGGACACACTCTTCAATAAAAAAGGGCTAGATTTGACATACTTAGAAACTGCCTGCATTTCACAGGCCTGTGGACATGTCTATTGGGCTCTTTCTTGACTGTTAATTAATGAGAGGAGAGTTCAGCCCACTGTGGGTGGTGCCATCCTGCAGCAGTTGGGTCTGGGCTGTTAAGAAAGATGGCCGAGTAAGCAAGGGGAAGCAAGCCAGTAAGCAGTGTTCCACCACGGTCTCTGCTTCAGTTTCTGCTTCCAGGTTTCTGACTTAGGTTCCTGCCTAGACTTCTCTTGATGATCAGAAAGCCAAATAAACCCCCTTCCTCCATCTAAGTTGCTTTTGGTCATGGTGTTTACCACAGCAACAGGTACCAAACTAGGACAGCCCTCATCTAAATACAAACTGTGGTCTAAGAAAAAGGCAAACCTGAAATCATGCCACTGCTCAGGCAGCTGCTACTAGACACACATTATACACTGTGCCTCTTCACACTCTCCCACCAGCTCCCTATGACAATGGCTTGATACTTACTCTACTGGCCTCGTGTGTTCTCCTGCAATTGTCACACATTATTTTTCAACCCCCCCCCCGTGCTTGATTTACTTTGTAAATTATATAGAGTAGCATTGTGCTGTGAGTGAGTTTCTAAGATGGTTTATATGTCAAGAAAATGAGCAAATGAATAGATCATGTTATAATGTCTCTAAGGGAATGTGAGAGGATGTCACAGGGGTTTAAAACTTGTTATCACAGGGATCAAGAGTCACCAATGGTGACATGACAGTGACATGATCAATAATGGCATGTTCCGTGGAGAGAGTAACTTCATGCAGATGCCAGAGTACAACCCTTTAATCCCCAGAGAAGACACATCTGGCCTGCTTCCAAGTCACGGTGCTAAACTCTATCCCCGCAAAGCATTCTTCCTACCAAGATCTTGTTCTAGTCTTAGGGACCGTGTTTTATATGCAAATAAAAATATCAAGAGAGTAAAACAAATTTCTCCATTGGATTCAGAGGGGATTTCATCAAGTTCCAGAAAAAGAATATGAAACCAGTTAATTCCACTGGATCTCAGGGCTCACGGATAACAACTTGTATTCCATGACTTATTCTAGGCAAACGCAAACTATAAATTACAGGGAAACGTAATTCTGCATCATCCGGCAGCACTTACTATGAATATCCCCTTGTCTGAACCCAGCGTTAGAAGTAAGAAGTCTAATTCCATAATATGAGAAATGTGGGTTTATAGATTTAAAACACCATGTTTTGTTTGTTTGTTGTTTTGTTTTGTTTTGTTTTGCTTTGCTTTTGCTTAACTAGGTTTCCTCTCTCTTCAGTCTAGACCCATCCTGAGGAGCTGCCTGTACAACATCTTTCTTCTGAAGTCCAACCCTAGGATCTTTCCCAAAGGATCCTGTCTTCACTTCCCCCACTTACTGTTTCTCCTCCTCTGCTTCCTCCTGCCTCAGTCTTCCAATTTCTAGGATTACAATGGGCACCAGCATACAACTGTAAATGTGCCCAGGATCCTCCCCCTGCGCCTGCTAGGCCCGCTCCCTCTTCTCTCTCTCCTTCTGGGGCTGTCTCTCCTAGCCTTCCTGTGCCTCCTAAAGCAGACACCTTCAGCCCTGCCCCAGTACAGCATTCTTCCCCCTCTCACTCCATCACTCTGAACTCCAAAGGAGAAGCTCTTCAGAACCAACATAAGAATCCCAGCATATACCAGCTGTCCCCAAGACAAGCCCAATCACAGCCCCTAAAACCTCTACTAATGGTTCTTAGATTTTTATGGACAAGATTTAGTATCTGAAATTAGTAGATAACCCTGAATTATTCTGATGTTGTTCTTGGTAGTGTTCCAGCCTAAGCAACAGTGCACATGCACACACACACACACACACACACACACACACACACACACACACACACGGTTTCACAATGTTGAAGGGAAGCACTAACATTGTGGTTATCATTGCTAGGGCCACTCTCATGTCTCCCTCTCCTCTCTCCCTCTCCCTCTCCCTCTCCCTCTCCCTCTCCCCAACTTGACCAAGTTTTCTGAGTTACCTAACTTATCCATGTCTCAGTCTTCTTTTCAGTTAAATGGGAATAAAGGGTCCTGCTTATGCAACTGGTCTGAGGCTCAGAGTTTCTTTTAGGGAAGGGATTCTCTGCCCTATTTGGTTCAAGGAAAGGCTTGCTGCTTGGCTGACAGGAGGATGGTTGGCAAGTCCTCCAGCTCTCCACATCCTCAGATGTTCACAGATCTGCAAAGCTGTTTTAGGAACCAGGGGGATGTAATTGGTAGGCCATTCTGGCTATTGCAGGCTGCTTACAGGCAGCACTGGCCTCAAGTTCCTAGGCTGGTTGGTAGATGCTGCTGAGCCTAGGTTACAGACTCGCGTCTTCTGGCTCTCTGCCTTCTCCTCAAAGGCACGGATCCCTAATTAGACTGTCACACCCAGACTCTGCTTCACCTACTGCTTCAGAAGAGCTAACTATGGGCTCATTGTTGCATATTTAGAGAAGTACCTGGCATACCACACAGCACACAAGACAGGCACACCAGGCACAGCACACACACCACACACACCTCACACACCAGGCACACCACACACACCAGGCACACCACACATACCAGGCACACCACACACACCAGACACACCACACACAGCACACAAACCGGGCACACCACACACACCAGGTACACTGGGCACACCATGCACACTGGGCAAATGCTTATTAAACAGAAGAAGTCATCTGGAGAGACAGTCTTCGATGCTCATCTCTGAGGATGTTCAAGTTTGGGATCAGCTGAGGTCTAGCCATTCAAGAAAATATACTGATACTAGTCAATATGGCTGTTTCTATATATTGCTAAGCTTATGTCTTGGGGTTTTTTGTCATTATCTTACCTATTTTTGATCACACAAGTTCAATTTTTCATTGCTCTCGGGAGTATATTATGACAAATTAAATTATACATTTATTTTTTAAAAACAATTTTGGTTACTTTCTAACATGGACTTAGGCAAAAAAACAAGCAAACAAATGAACAAAAACCATAGGCTATCTAAATTAGCCTTGTCAGGATGGGAAGACCCTTCGGTACAGAGCCGACCCAGAGAGAATTACAGCTCCTGGGCTGTGAGCAAAGGGCGTAGCTGAGTGGACTGCAGTCCTCACCACTGTGAGGCTGGATTCTTGTCTGCACATCTATGGCCATGTGCTGGCCAACAAGTTGTTCATCTACTCATTCATTCAAGCGACAGATCAGCATGCCAGGTTCTTACCTCAAAAGTAGAAGGTTACAGCGGGTGATAGGCAAGACCACTGAAGGGAGCTGACCACTATGCAGAGATGAGGTGCAGGCTAGGGCTTGGTCAGGGAAGGACATTTGAGCTGGGAAATGAAGAAAATGCCCAGAGCAGCACATTCTAAGCAGGAAGGAGGGCAAGTGCTAAGACCCTGGAGAGCTGCCAGGGAGGACACTTTTAGCGAGCAGGGCAGAGTACAGCCCCTGGGGAAACTGGAAGGGGCACGCAAATTGGAAGAGGAATTCCAACCTCATTCTGAATATCAGGAGAACACACAAGGGATTTTAATGAAGCCTGCAATGCACAGACTCTACTTCAAAAAAGTCACACTGACTAAGAGCATGCTGCACAGAGATGAAGGGAAGCAAATTACATATACTAAAAGATGTGGGGACTTTCCAGTTCCTGGGTGATGCTCCAGTTTAGCACTGTGTCATAATTCCCCTGAGCTTTTAGGTGACCCTGTGGTTGTTTATGAGCTTTTATTAGAATATCGAGAATGAGCAGTGCTGTAGATTAAAATCAGCATTAGACCCGAGGAAAAGCCACTCAGGAACACAGCCCAGTCCGCCTTCCCACAGGCCCATTTCCATTTACAGCATGTCATTTGCAGTGTTAGCTAATCTTTATTAATCATCCAGTGTCACCCCTCGGCTGTCACTCCTCTAGAATAATTACTAGCTCTGGGACACTGGTGGAAATGGAGTGATACATATTGTTCTACCTGTGCAAGCTACAGAATCATGACCCAAAGAGGAAACCACGAATATATGGCCTTTTGAGGCACCAGAACTCATCCATTTCTGTATCCCAAGGAATGACAAGGAATAAATGGTGCATTTGTTTGACATTTCTTTCTCTTTCAGATGAGGTGAGAATTGTCTGCCAGATCTAGCTGTGTAGGAAGGAGCTGTTAGGAATGCCAGCCTGACCTCATGCAAGAAACAGGGAAGCGTCCAGAGGATCAGTGATGAAATAGGCAAACTGGTCCAGGAGAGAAGCTGTGATTCTGGGAAGTGTACCATCTTACATTATTAAGCAGGTGGTACCCAGCTCAGGGTGGAACTGTCTGGGAAGACCTGAGTGTAAGAAGATTCCAGCAAGACACCCGATAACAGAAAAAGCAGGAAGCATGGAACCATGGACTTGTTCCCCTAACAAGCACCTAAAAACAAGTAGGAAGTACACGTCTTCCTCATGATGAGTTTCCCCGATAAAATGTCTGGGATGAAGCCGAGAACAGTTATACACGCGTGCAGCCCTTGCACAGGGAGGCTGAGGCAAGAAGGGTAATGATTCAGGGATAGCCTGATCTACACAGTAGGAGTGATTCAGGGTCAGTCTGAGCTACACAGTAAGAGCCTATCTCAAAACAAGATACACACAGTGACTTTACTTTCTCTCCCAAAGCTACTTTTATTTATTCTTGGTAATCAAAGAGAGATGACTTTAAGAAAAGATGAAGATGTCCCCTACCTTTATTTCATCCCATCTCTACATTACTTTTGAAAAGCGGTGGCCAGCCCAAAGCCTCCTTAATATACAGGGCCCCAACTCAATGTCCAGATCAGAAGCAAGCAGAGATATCAACATTGGGAATGAGCGACATGGAGCAGGTTTAGTCAATGAAGACTGTTGATTTGAAATTCTTAATTGAAATGTTTTCAGGCTGTGGGTACAGCCCAGTGGTACATGTGTGTTCATGTGCTCATCCTGAGTTACCACAAAGAAATGCTAAAAACACGTTCTTCAACAATCCACTCAGTCTATGAAGCAGCCACCTGAACAAGTCTATGTGAAATCATCAGTTGCATGGGCAGGGGCTATCTGATTGGGAATCTCGGAACTAGCTCCTGAGTCTGAAGCACTGGTCTTCATTTCTTCCAGGACAGCATGTTGGCAGAGAGGGTCAAAGACTCATTCTGAGTATTGCCACATGGAAGCAACAGTATGCAGAGGTGGGATGAATTACATAAATGCAGAGCTAGGAAGAAGGCTTCCCTTTCCCTTCCGAGTTCTTTACCTAGGCTATGAATTAAAGTGACATAAGACAGATTAAGAGGAGCAAAATACACATTGTCACAAGAGCCAGAAAAATAGGAGAATCAGAGAAGGGGCAGATGACAGAAGCTTGTATAGCACCCTGAGCTACGGAGAACAGGGGCTTGAGTGGGGAATGGCATGTTATGGGAAAGTGAACCTAGAAATTTGTGGTACAGAAAGGCTGTCTGGTTCTGTGTTCTCTCCAGGCATAAAATCATTTGGGGTATCCTGCTTCCTGATACAGGTAATTACTAACACAGTTTATTTCTTTTATAGGTGAATTTTTTTTTCAGAGCTACTCCTATCTGCAAATTCTCAGGATGAACCAGCTGAAAATATGCCAAAGAGCTACACTGTGGGTGGACTATTTTGGAATGGTGTGACCTTAGCCCCAACATTATTGCAACAGTGGTGCCCTTACGATACACAGAGTTAGGTGCTTTAAGTGAAGATATGTGTGTGGTTGGTTTTGACTTTGCTCTCAGGGTTTTGCTTTTGCATTGTGTATTGCCGGGGGCAGAGGGTGGTCTCACTATGTAGTCCTGGCTTACCTGATGAACTTGATATATAGACCAGGCTAGTCATTGAACTCACAAGAGACCTGCCTGCCCCTGCGTCCCCAGTGCTGGGATTAAAGACCTTTGCCACCATGCCTAGTCTTTTTTATGAAAGTACAACATTAACAAAATAACAATCAAAGCACAGCCCAGCTCAATGAACTGTTAAAGATGCAAAGTACATGAGCATTCAGTGTAGACATCAGATTTAAACTTCCATGTTCCTTGTAGACGCTAGGCTGTTAGTTTCCATCTTTGAAGGAGGCTGGAGGTCTGTGTCAGCTAGACATTTCCTCTCCAACTCCTAAGCACCAAGTAGATGCTTCCTGATTTATCTCCTGTGGGTCAGGGAGTCTAAATCCCCAGGGGACAGAGTGTCTCCTTCCTTCTAGCCAAACCAGGCAAGTTTCTGCAAAACTACAAGATGAAAAAGCCCTTTAAACCACCAAATAAAAAATAAATAAAATCATAAAAACAACAAAAGGGAGGACAACGTGCCAATGGTTGCAACCAGAAGTGTCCGAAATAATGAAGAGATGTAATTAGACTTCAGGTCCAGTCACACAGACCGGTCACACTCCGGCAGATCAAGCATTGGACTCAGGTCATTGGTCTCTTGGAAATCCCTGAAGGTAAGCTGGAGAGAAGGCTTGGTTGCGTGGCAGTGACTCCCAGAACAGGCACTAGTCTGGCTGCAAGGAGTCTCTAAACACCTCCCGTTCACAGCACCAGCTCTAAGGGCAGAAGCAGGGTCCTCTGCCTCCTCCTTGCCAGGCTTTTGTTGCCATGTGGAGGGGGACACGGGGACATGGAACTGCATCTTTGAAGCCCCATGCTCCTCCAGGGAATGGGTCATGACTATCTTCTTCAGAGGGAGGCTTTTATTTTGGTCTGTAATTAAAACACACACAGGAGGCTGAATCTAGCTTCCCCATAAATAACCGAAGTTAATGAAATGTTCAGAACTAGTGTTGACTGCCAAGTTTTACAGCATTCTCCTAATTGTTTGGGTATGAGAAAATTCTGTGTCTGTCTAAAAGAATCAGTTGATAACCAGGCCATAGTCCCTAAAATAATTAAAACCTGTAATCATGTTTTGGAATACAGAAAAGTTGCTTGATAAGTTGTACCCTCCTACCTAAGTAGGCAATCAAAGAATGCTGAGTATGGATTTTTTTTTTCTTGTGTGAATGTTGCTCATAAGAGTGGAGACTGGCTTGACAAAAACAGTTATTAAAAACTAAGTGCCTAATGGACTTACAGCAGTGTGTGGGGCCCTGTTTGTTAGAGTGGGCTGTGACTCCCCTTCCCAGTGGGAGTTTGAGGGAATCAGCATCATGGGGTAACAAAACTCAACAGTGGAATATTTTGCAAATCTTTGTTGTTGATTCCCAGCTCTTACAGCAATTGGGCAGGGTGGTGGCCAAGCTGCAGGCAATGGTCTCTTCACAATGTCAGAGGTCTGTGAGCACAGATGCAGGTACACAGAATCTGACAAAGCCTTGGAGCTTGAAGCCTGAGGCCTTGGAGACACCTTTTACCTGAAGGGAACAAGAAGACACTGGAAGTGTCTGAGCAAGGGAGGTGAGGTTTGGTTTTGGAGGTTCTGGGGAGCAAACCCATGGCTTGTATATGCAGGGCAAGCATCCTGCCACTGAGTCCCATCATGGACCTGTACTCTCTGATGTCGATGCATCTCTCTAGCTGACGTGACAAGGGCCAGAGAACAGGCAGCATGTAGCCAGGGCAGGAGGCCAGGAGGAGGGGGCTCCTGTCTGGACCAGGTGAGAGGAATGGCAGTGTAGAATCAGGGCAGGGACCCTTGGGGAGGCCTCACTGTTCCCACCACAAAGCTTAGAACTCCTAAAAAATGAAGTTCCTGGCAGAAATGTTACATGTCATAGTCATCTTTTTTGGACATAAATGCCTGTAAGTAAAGCACAGTCAAATGTTTGTCTGTCTCTCACTCCACAACTCTAAGAAAAATTTGGAAGCCATAGTTCATTAACTCGCCAGTAGGTTTCTGTGTCAGAAATAGTTCAACCCTGCTTAGCTTTTAGTTATAAAAACACTTTTTAGGCTTTATCTCTGATCACTGTATACAAAATTAACCATTTAGAATGACTGAAAAGGAAACAAGCTTGTTTGTTTGTTTGTTTGTTTGTTTTAATAAAAGACAATTTATCATGTTAATACATCCCAGGCAGGTCTGGACCTTGCTAACTCTTTATAGTCCTGGGATGTAAGAAACCTATCTTTGGCAACCCAAATATTTTAAACTCCACTGACAAACAAATCTAAGCGTTATTCTTCACCCCAAAGCCACTTATCACAAAGTTTGACCCGAGTTCTTTCATTCATTGAGCAGGACCTCAGTGCTCCTCACCAGTCCGGTTGGTACCACTCACACAACTTTTCAGAACCAGAAACTTCTAAATTGTAAGAGAAGCTTGGTGACAAACTGTCAGAGTTGCCATTCCTCTCACCTGGTCCAGACAGGAGCCCCCTCCTCCTGGCCTCCTGCCCTGGCTACATGCTGCCTGTTCTCTGGCCCTTGTCACGTCAGCTAGAGAGATGCATCGACATCAGAGAGTACAGGTCCATGATGGGACTCAGTGGCAGGATGCTTGCCCTGCATATACAAGCCATGGGTTTGCTCCCCAGAACCTCCAAAACCAAACCTCACCTCCCTTGCTCAGACACTTCCAGTGTCTTCTTGTTCCCTTCAGGTAAAAGGTGTCTCCAAGGCCTCAGCCTTCACTTCTGCGCCACATGTCCAGCATTAATCTACAGGTCCCATCTTGCAAACTTTATCTTTACAGTTTCTGAGACAGCAACCTCTTCTGGAGGTTGAGCCAGTCTGCCCTCCCCCTCCCTCCCTCCTTCAGAATTCTCAATATCACTTTCCCAGACTACCCTACTTTAATAGCATCATCCTGAACTCTCTTCCTCCCAGCCTTATTTTTCTGTCTTACTACCTGTATACTTGCATGCTTGCTTATGTCTGCCTCTCCTCACTACAGTGTAATTTCAACAATGCCCCTGCTAATTCTCAGCTCTTGGTCAACAGCAGACACTCAAAACTGTTGCTTAGAATGTGCTGAGTACTCTTCCTGGGAAGGTGTGTGAACCAATTTACTAATCTTCACAGTAATTCAAGATAGGATCATCATAGTAATTATTATCATGTCTGATGAAGAAATTAAGGCACGCTACTATCAGCAATAAGAAATTAAATTTGGAACCAAGACACCAGCCCTTTATAATAACCATCATATATTGTACCACGCTTAGCTAATAGCAAATAAGTCAATGATTTTCCCTATGCTGACTCTTAGAAATTCAGAGAATCAAAGTATGACTTTAAAATATCAAGTTTCTTGTAATTGCCTAGTGTCTTAGAATAATTAATAGGTGTGATTCTCAAGCTCAGACGAGTAAACGAGCAAGATGGGAGCCACAGTGACAACTCTTCTGAGAACCACTTCCACGAAGGCTCCGACTGCGGATTACAGGCATGTTCGGGTAATTCTCCCTGTACCATGGAGATTACCATGATCAGCTCTGGTCCATAAAGGGACACAAAAGCTGCAGAGACGCCAGGTCCCCCAAAGGGCCCCTCTGGGACTGTAGCAGCTCACTTGCTCAAGCTCCTTGCTTATTAGTGTGGTGATTCACACAGTGCACTGGGCAAGGCGAGTTTGTCACCTAATAGAGGGTATGTTGATACAGCCTTATCTGAGAAGTTACATAATTATGCTAATGTCGGGATACCATTACAGGAGTCTGAGCCTTAGAGTGAAAGAGGAGTGTATTCCCTAGGAAGTATTACACAAAGAACGGCTGGAGACTCCATTACCCCAAACTAAGCAAATGAAGTAAAATAGCTAAGGACAGAAACTGTCCACTTCAAGTTGTGGCTTGGCCAGGCACCTGCTGAAGAATGCTTCCGGGGACCCCCGGGAACAGAGGGTTGGTCGGCTCTCAGCAAACTGTCCCCCTAGAATCCTGGCTGCTTCTTTATTTAGGGTCAAATGTACTCTTCTACAAGCCTTGGACCTCCATTCTCCTTCTTTTCCAAACAGTGCAACTATCTTTCCTCCCACTAGGTTGGAATTCTCTGAAAGAAGCCATACCGGGTCTTCTTTGGAGTCCTCCACCTTCTCTCGACCTCACTCCCGATCCACCCCAACAGTCCCCCAGGTTGCGGAAGGAGGTAAGTGAGTAGGGCACTGACCAGGAGTGGCCCCAGCACCTGTCACCTGGCCCACCTGGGCCCTCCCTTCACCCCTTTCCCCAGCCCCACCCACCTTCCCGCCGACAGGCCACCGCCCTCCGGCCTCCAGCCATGGTCCAATGGCCGTAGGGCAGGGCACGCTGAGCAAGCCGCGGCGCCCGGGCCCCGTCCCCGCCCTGTTCCCGGTTCTCGGTTCCCGAGCCGATCCCTGCCGCCTTTAAATGCCACCCCAGGACAACGCACTGCGGCCCTCGCCACCGTCATCCCCTCGCCGCCGCCTTCTCCGCGCCGCCCGCCTCCCTTCCCCCTCCCGAGCCTGCGGCCGCGCCAGCCTGGGGCGTGCGCGCGCGCCCGTGTGTGCGCGCGCCCGGCTCGGACCCGCGCCCGCCGCCGCGTCCCCGGCGCTCGCTGCAGGAACATGGCGGGGTCGGTGGCCGACAGCGACGCCGTGGTGGTGAGTGCAGCGGCCTCCCGCGAGGCGGGTAGCTCAGAGGGCCGGGGCGAGGACTACCGACCCGCGCTGCCGCGGGACGCGCGGTACCTGTCAGCCGCCGCGGGGTGCGAGCTCGGGGGCCCCAGGCGCGGGGCAGGAGGGCGCCGGCCAGGTGCGCGCCGGGCGCGTGTGCGTGCACGTGGGTTACTGTGGGGCCGCGGTCCCGGCGTCCGGGATTTACCCCTTTGGAAACGGTCCCGCGCCGGGGGCTCCCGAGAGAAGCCGAGCGCTGTCGCTGCACTCCAGCCACGTCCCCGAGGACAGGCCAAGGGGCAGAGACTCCGGGGACGTTTGTGCTTGGAGAGGGGCCTGCCACCTACCTCCACGGGCTTTGCTTCCCGGGTGGGCCGCGACCTTGAATTTGATCCGGTCTCAAGAGCCTGGGGATCATCAGAGGCTTAGACCGGATGGAAAGGCCGGGTTTTGTTTCGCGGTTATTTAATGGGCTATAAAGATGCATCTTATGTAGACACTGCCTGTGTGTCTGTGGAGGGCTGCTGGAAACCCAAGATTTGTGTTGATTCCTCATCCTTCCATTCACTCCCTAATAAACAAGGGTCTGTGGAAAGCCAATCTGTGTGCTTCTATTTTTAGAAACTTGATGATGGGCACTTAAACAACTCCCTGGGTTCTCCGGTTCAAGCCGACGTGTACTTCCCACGACTGGTAAATCAATGTGCTCCGTGTCTCTGCCTTTATCCCTTTTCCCCTCTGGTGCATTTCCTTGCTTTCTAATGGGTCTGATTCTCAGGGCCGAGGGCTTGGCTCTTCTCTAACAGCCTGTAAACATCCTGTCTCTCCCCTCCAACTTTGCAGATAGTTCCATTTTGTGGGCACATTAAAGGTGGCATGAGACCAGGCAAGAAGGTATTAGTGATGGGCATCGTAGATCTCAATCCCGAAAGGTAAGGGCAGAGAGAGCCCTGCCATTGCTGAGCCTCCTCCTCTTCCTCTACTTGCAGACAGTGTCGCTAGTTAGGAGTGCCAAGAAAGTACCATGTTCCCATGAGAAGAATGTGTATGAATCCTAGCCATCATCTCTCCAGATAGCTATTTATATCAGTGATGATAAAAATAGGCCTACAGTTAATCTTTGACCCTTGAGAAGGCCAAAAGACTTCTTTTTTATGGTTTTGAAACACTGTAGTGATAACCAAACCTGTTAGAATAAATAAGAACCAAACTTACAAGATGTTTCCCTTGTCAATTTCCGTGGCTGTTTTTGAGAACTCTGGGATGGATTAATGCAAGGGTGGCCTGGGGCATATGAAGTCTTCAGTTAGAATTATTTTCAGTTCCACTGGAGTTTTCACCAGAGCCTACTTTAGGTAACAAAATCTATTGGTTTGAGTGTAATCCTTCTCTGTGTTTAAACTCCGTGTAAACAGTAGCAGCCCATTAAAAGCCGATGAACCCACTGGAGGAGGAACTGGGTCAAGTTAAAATGTTACATCTGACTCCCAGCTAAGTGACACTGTTTTCTTTTTAGCTTTGCCATCAGCTTGACCTGTGGTGACTCTGAAGATCCTCCTGCAGATGTGGCGATTGAACTCAAAGCTGTGTTCACAGACCGGCAGCTGCTCAGAAACTCTTGTATCTCAGGAGAAAGAGGGGAAGAGCAGTCGGCAATCCCTTACTTTCCATTCATCCCAGACCAGCCGTTCAGGGTAGGTACCTTGAATGCCTGATGCAGTGTTGGCAGGGCCCCTACTTACTCTGTATCTACTGTGTGCCAAGAGCTCTTTAAGAATTTCTTCATGTCCAAGAAATGTGTTGCCCGGAACTTGTCTCCCGGCCGTGAGAAAAGAATAAAAAACAACAAAAGAAGTCTGTTTGCTGATAGACATCAATGCTTGCCTTAGTAGCTCTTGATTCTCTTCAGCACATATGTTTAGTTAATGGATGCATATATGCATACCTAATTGCTAAGTACTTAACTGTAATTCTACTTAGCCAGTGCAGAGGTATTAATTATTTGTTAACTTCTGGGATGGTACTAGGGATTGAACCTTGTGCACATTAGGTAAGGTTTCTTCAACTTAGCTACACTCCCAATCCTCTTTTTGATTTCTGTTTTGAAACAGGATCTCACTAAATTCCCAGGCTGGCCTTGAACTTACAATCCTTCTGGCTCGGTTTACAGAGTATTTTAGATTACAGGCCTATGCCATCAGGTCAAGCTGGGGTTATTAATGTCATAATAATTTTCTGTGTAATTCCCAATATAGTGTTAGGCACATAAATAACCTACCCCCAAGTATCTGATTGATCACTAAATATTAGTAAGTATCTAGAATTTTCACGTTTCTTGGCCTTAAGTACCTCAAAACCTTATTAGTTATGGGTTTAAAACAATTTAGTGGTTATCATTTCATTTTCTCTTGTTCACTTTGCTAATGAGTCCATATTTGTATATTTATTTTCCCGTGTGGGTTAATTAAGCTTGTCTATTTCATGATCATAAGCTGTGTGGCTGACAAATTTCTTCCCTTGGGCTTAGGTAATACTGGTTCGCTCCCAGTCTCTAATAGGCAGGAAACAACCCAGTTTGCCATCCCATCAGGCCGCAGTAGCACTACCTTCCTCTGCAGGACAAATAAGAGGTGCAAGTCAGTAATATAAAAGAAGACTTGTGTACAGGTCAGGCCTGGAGATGAGGCTGCTGTCTGCATGAATCGTACCATACATCCATAACGACACTGTGGTTAAAGCTCTGTGCTGTGTATAGACCAGAGTAAACAAAACTGTTCTTCACGTGGGTCTTCTCAAGGCCTGTGACTGTTTCTCTTTAGTCTAGAACAAAACAAAAACCCATAACTTCTTTACATCAGTAAAGGAAATGAGATGGCCCCCCTTCTGACCATAATCTAGGAAGCCTCCCCTTACCTTAGCTCCTCCTTTGGAGTGGTAAGCCCTTGCGGGCTCCTCTTGCTATGCCAGGTTCTTACATGATAAGCCGTGTGTGTGTGTACATACACACACGTGAGTGCTTGCAAACTGGAAGGCAATTCAGGTGTCATCCTTAGGAACACCCATCTGCCTCCCTCCCTGGCCTAGATCTCGCTGATTAGGCTAAACTGAGCTGACTGGTGAGCCCAGATCTCCACCACTCTACTGCTGGTGTTACAGGTGCATTCAGGACCTACCATTTTTGTGGGAAAATAGAGAATTGGGTCCTCTTACTTGCCAGTTGATTATTTCCTCAACAGAGCTATCTCAGATGGTAAATCCTTATGCCTGATTCGTGATTGTGAGTTACTGATTAGAAGGGCTACATTGCTTCCCAGCAACAAAAAAATGGAGTGAAATAAGCTGGGTGGTGGCTCACGCCTTTAAACCCAGCACTCAGGAGGCAGGGGCCGGTGGATCTCTGCGAGTTCAAGGCCAGTCTGGTCTACAGAGTAAGTTTGAGGACTACCGGGGCTACATAGAGAAACCCAGTCTCCAAAAAGAAAAGGTTTACAAAAATGGAGTGAAATGGAGCTTCTTGGTGGAATAATTTAAGCAGTAATATGAATGAAGTGTGACTGATAACACATACGGCAGCTCTTAATGATAACTGCCAGTGCTTTTCTAAAAGCATCATAGCATGGCCAGCTCATAAGCTCTGTGGTGGCCAGGAGGTGGCGGCTCATACCCTTGGTCCCAGCACTTGGGAGGCAGAGGCGGACAGATCTCTGTGAAATTGAGGCCAGCCTGGTCTACAGAGTGAGTTCCAGGACAGCCAGAGCTACATGAAGAAGCCCTATCTCAACAAACAAGCAAAAAAACAAATTTAAAACAAACAAACAAAATCCCAACAAACCTCTGTGGTGAATTATGGAAAAAGAGAGGGAAAAGGTTTACCATGTCCAGTCAGTGTTTGTTTGTTTTAACAAAGCCTTGTTAATTACACATTCTTGGTCCAGTGATTATTACTGTGTAATCTCCCTTAGTGTTTACAAGGATTGTCTAGACTATTATTAGATACTGCTAAGGGCATCATGTTGCCATGCATCAGGAGAGGCCCCCCTGCAGGTAGGATGGACTGTTCGGCCTCGGGTGTCATGTAAAGAGACCGGTGCTCCTTCACACCTCTACCTGGAGTATGGGAGGAATTGTCTGTTCCAAATCTTTCACTGGTATGGAGTGGTGATTCTCAAAGTGGGTTCCCTGCTCCAGCCTCAGCACTGGGGAGGGAGGGTGCAGATTTTTAGACCGTGCTCTGGACTTCCTGAATTGAGAGCTGGGGAGTAGAACCCAGCAGTCTTACCCTAGCTGGCATTCAGCTATTGGTGATGCTTGAGATTTACTGTGGGCCTTGCTTTTCTTCTCCACAATGAAGTGTGGTTATGTTGTTGGTTTTCCCCTTTCTCCAGCAGGGTTCATCCAAAATTATGCATTGTTATTATTTTTGTTTCCTCTAGGTGGAGATTCTTTGCGAGCACCCACGTTTCAGAGTGTTTGTGGATGGACACCAACTTTTTGATTTTTATCATCGTATTCAAACATTATCTGCAATTGACACCATAAAGATCAATGGGGACCTCCAGATCACCAAACTTGGCTGATGTTTAAAGCACTTCTATTTCAAATATGATCGATCAGGTGCCACAACTCCATGAGAGAAGTGTCCTAGCCAGATCTGGAGACTTAAAAAGAAAACAAAAACAAAGACAGACTTCACTGTCTCTTTCTGTGCAGTTTAAGTCCAGAATGACAACCTCATCTGTGGTTTGCCCAGAAGAAGAAAGCTCGCAAGAAAGACACTGAGCCATTATGCCCAGAACAAAGTAATACATTTATGCTGGATTTTATTCAGACTAAACTAAAATGGATTTGTGATGATTTGTGATTTGGTAGCAATTACTCATCATTTCAAAGC
The DNA here is from genome assembly GCF_900095145.1 of Mus pahari. NCBI lineage: Eukaryota > Metazoa > Chordata > Mammalia > Rodentia > Muridae > Mus > Mus pahari. Next base: position 9,747,843 of record NC_034602.1, read on the forward strand.
AAGGTGATACTTAGAAACAAAAGTGCTAAAGACCTTAAAAACAACAACGGTACATCAAATCGATGCATTTCTGCACTGACGTGGAATTGCGTAGCACAACCGACATTTTAGTCAGGGTATTTACATAGAATGTAGATTGTGCAAGGTTTGGTTGTTATGTTTTCTTGGGTTTTGTTTTGTTTTGTTTTGTTTGGCATAGCATCATGTTAACTTGGATTTTTAAGCATTCTCGATTAATTTATTTATATTTAGTATATGTATTAATGTATCAGAGAATGAGCAATGTCTACAAATTATGAACTTAGGTCTGAGGGGGAAATTTATGTATAACAAGCATAAAATAAGTGAATTTCTACCTTAAAGAATTTGAGCATATTCTCCTTACCCCTCAACTTTGGCTTCTTAACATAAATTGCTATAAGTGCTTTTGGGGAAATTTTTGCAACACTTCGATAAAACTCTAAAGTTCTTGTCAATGATGCGAACTTTTGTTTGCATTGCTTTTTCTCCTTCCTATGAATTAGCACAGTATTGGCTTCCTTAAGGCTAACTACTCCTTAGATTTATATAATAGCTCATTAAGTTGTTATTAAATTAATGCAAAGCATATAAGAGGTGATTGCATAGACAGCTTTTAAAATAACTATATATCAGTTTTTAATAGTATGCTATGAAAATGGTTCCAGAATGCAGTGTTAAGCAGAAGCAAGTTGCCCCAAATTACTTACTGAGAAATAATTTATATCAATCTAGGCTGTTAGCTCATTGTATATTTTTTCTTCTGAGACCTCCCCAGTATCCCTAAGCAATGCCTTTGGAGCTTCTGAGCAGACAGGGCTGCCTCCCTGGTGGATACGGTGGGATCCAGTTAGGTCATCGGGAAGATTAAGTCCCAGGATCTCAGCCAACAGTGATCATGCTTCCAGGGAAACCGCTTCCCCGCGCTTGCAGAACCACCAATGGGCTGCAGGTGATTGATGTGTCTGCAAGGCTAGAGATGGTTGACGTTTCACACACTGCATTGGTCCTAGACAGAAGGGCCTTTGGCATTGCTTTGGGCAGGTACTGGGAGAAGAAAGGGATCCTGAGTGGGGTGTATTTATATATAATTTAGGTTTTGTTTGTACAGTGTATGTGTCTTATTAAGGCACCTCCTTGTCCTTTGCTTTTAAGGTTTTTTTACACAACATGCAGAGGCACTGAAGTGGCCATGTCATCTTCATGTGTCAAGAATGTAGACAGTGTTTCAGAACCAAAGTCTAAGATAAACAAAGCAAACTAAAATAAGGAATCTTTATAGATGATATATTTGGATCCTTCTCAACTTTGAAACTGTTTAGCACAGTTCCATGGTGTTATATACAAAGACTTGTCCACCAAGACCTGCTGCATCTTAAAAAGCTTTCTGTTCTAGCTGGCTTCTCAGTCAGCCATGAGAGCTGATTTGTAGCTCCGGGTTTTTTGTTTTTTTTAAGCCTGTGAGCAATTTCTCATGAGTTGAAAAGCCACTTTAGAGGAGTGTCTGTCAAGAGACTTAGAACACACCCTGAAAAACATTTGTAAGATTTGGATTCAATTAATGCAGTAAGCATCCCCCAGGAGGGATCTTCTGAGTGGCCAAGCATGTGTAATTCAGCAAAAGCTTGGGGAACAGGGAGTATAAGAGACTGTAAGTGGCTTTTCTCTCTACCTGTCAGCTAACTCATAAGCAGTATTAAACTCCCAGATCAGCCTCCTGGGAGCCGTCTAAGTGGTGCGTTGAGTTGATTTTGGACTAGTTAATCAATAGGGGCCACAGCCCAACTCACTGTCCAAATGGCTAGCTAGAAACTAGGACAAGTTCACACTCTCCTCAGCCTGAGAGGTCTAATGTGGGAAATTCAGGATGGAAAGTGCAATTTAAAGCTTCATGGGGAAAGCATACACAGGAGCTCTAGCCACCCAGGGCCCTAGTTTTGCAATAACCAAAACCAAGGGATAGCAACCAGGCTCTGGGGAAATAAGCGGCTTTAGACAATCTGCAACAAAAGTGGAGTAAATGTGTCTATCAATCAAGTTATCAGAATGACTTCTACTTCCTGGGCTATCCCAGAAGTGTCTTAAAATGATTATTTTTTTAAATTTTGAAGCCCAGTTTCAGATCTTGCCAACTTCTCTAAAACTCCCTAAGAGATCACTCTTAGAGTTGACGACGCATTAAATGGCAAATCCATGTGCATTAAGAGAAAAATATCCAAAAAAGGATCAAACCCTACTGCCTTGAGAAAACAGCTTTGGCATTTTCCAGCATTAATATAAAGATAATGTTCCTATGATGACATATTTTCAAAGAAACACTTTCTTATTTACTGCGTGGTGTAAACTGTTGTTAAATGTGTTGTTACATTATGTCACTGCTGAAAGTTATTTGCACTATAATAAAGGAATTTTCTACAAGATAGCTTCTGGGTTATTACATGCTGCATTTGGCTCTGGATACAATGTATTTATCATAGACCATGTGCTTAATAGTGGTCCCTTTATCTCACATGGTATAAGACCATGTGTACGTGTGTTTCCCATATTGGTAAAGGCAAGAAAAATGTCTCAGAGGCTCCAGAGAACAAATGAGCTTATGTTGTGGATGCCTACGTTCTGTTTTAATAAAATATAAACTATGATTTCTGCATGCACTGACCTTACTATTTGGTGCACAGTTCTATGAGGTTGATGCATAGATTTAGTGTGTAACTATTTAATCAGGATACAGAATTATAGTTTCATCCTTCCAAAGTCCCTTATATATTAAATGTCTCCAACTTCTAATTTAGGTTAGGCAGCCACTGTCTCCCCTGCTATAGCTTGTAAATGACAGAGTCACAACATTCACCCTATGTCTTAGAGTTGGCTTCTTTGAATTGGCAAGTGTTTAGCTACATTCATAGTGCTTCAACCATGAGCAGTAAGGGTATATATACTATACAGTGGCATACTTTTCTTTATCCACTCTCCTTTAGGATGCAATTCATCTCCCTATCTTCTCCTCCCCCCCACCACCTCCCACCGTCTGTGTAGTTCAAGCTATCCTCAAAACTGCAGTCTTGCCTCCACATCTTAAGCTAACTTCAAGTTCTTTGGCTTCGGCATACCAAGTGGAAGGACAATGGGTTCTTAACATATCTTTAAAAACAGTTTTTGTACAGAACATATACAACAGCGAAGCTTTTGATGTTCTTTCCTGCAGTTTGAATGATTAGGGAAGAAATTCGATCCTTTGGTTAATCAGCCTTTGAGTAAAACTGGATAGCTTACAGAAGTAATCCCAGCTTCAGTTACCAACACAGTAACAGACTCCCATACTGAATCTAGGGTCTTACTCCCAACTGATTTCAGGAAGTCCTTCCTTTTTGGTGTCTCTGTTTTATTATTTTATTGTGTTCTTATATAGCTCACCCTTCAGCTTTTATTCCACCCTAATCCCTTCCAGCCCCTAACACCAGAAAGGAGAAATGTAAGGATAGAAAAAAAAAGGGGGCGCAGGCCTCTTTAGGCCACCTCCTGCTGACAAGGATGGCCGGTGTCTTGAGGCCAGTCCTGTCTTGGACCTCAGAAGGTCATCGATCCAGCAAACCAGGAATAAGCAGCCGCAGGGGGCTGGGGATGGGGCAGCTGCCTCCTCCTTCAGAGTACCCCTCACCTCTCTCAGGAGCTGGCATTTACTCCCTCACCAGAGTCCCCAGAATTGAACTATCTGCCACTTGCAGAATTCACGCCCCTCCTAGAGCATGAGGTAATCACAGTTAATGGCTGTGGACAAACTGAAGCAGCCCCCCATATCGCACACCTGGCATTAAAACAAAAACGTATTCACATAACATAATCTGGGTTTCTAAGGGGCCAATTGTCAGTACACTTTACCTTTTAAGAGGGCAGAACTGTGAGGTTTGCTACGGGCTCTGGCTTGACATTTGCCGTCCAGGCAGAGAGAGGCTTTCTAAGGTAAGAGAGTTACCTCAGGCTTCCAGGTAGAGAGATGAGCTTCCCACCCCCACCCCCTGGCCAGCCTAGAAATGTCCTTGGGGGATAGAACGTTTTGCCAGTTTTGTGAGGCAAGCTAAATTAGATGGTCTAGCAGAGGTCAGTAATTAGAGCCTCTAAGGGCTCCAGCCACTTAGGGCTGTCATTCATTCAACAGGTGTTTGTTGAGCTATGTCACTGCTGTTCTAGTCACTTAGATCCTCAGTGAGTTAAAAAGACCCAGGTGGTTTTAAATTTCAATGTGTGCGGTGGGTCACCCAGAGTGTCTATCCTTACCTCCAGGAAATTGTATCTGTGACTCTAATAGTGCCCAGGAGTTTGTATTTTCAAGAGAAACATCTTACGTGTGGTGGTCTTAGATCTCAGATGAAGCAGCCCTTCAAAAGGTCGCAGTGGCTGGGTCAGACCATTGGCCTGGAGCTCTGATGTGCAGAGGCTGTTATGAACTGCTTTTCAACAGGCTGCCGACTGTCCGCTCGGCCCCTGGCAGCACATGGCAAGCCATGTCCCTTGCTTTAACCTCTCATTCCTGACTCCTGCCTCTTCATCCAAAATGTACTATAGCAAAAGGAATCCTGTCTTTCCTATAAAAGCCCTTGTTTGGGTTGGGCCAGGGATCCGTGCTGTCATCCACCTGGAGTAGCATACACCCTTAAGGTCTTGAGAGACTCATCTTCCTTCTTTGTGTCTCAGTCATCCACTCTGAGGCCCAGATGTTCAGTAAGACCAATGCATGGTGCCTTACAACCTGAAAAGAAGCTGAAGGCAAGGCCAGAGGCCCAAGCAACTTTTTATGGGACCCTGGAATCAATTCAAAAGCCTCGTAAGAAAATGTACCTGAGTGCACACTCACCCTGCCTCTAGCTGTTGCGTCTTAATCACCGTGCAATTTCACAATGATTTACCCTTAAAAAAAAAAAAGTATCCTGTTTAAAGCAGAAAAGTGCCTTGCAAAACACACTTCATAATTAATTAAAATGGGTGTGTCTAGGGTGCTGAAACAACCTCAGTCTAGAGAGCAAGAGAAGAAAATAGCAACTGACTTGTTCTGTTACTTTGATACACCCTTCCACTACCCAGAAGGAGCCAGTGGCCAGGTGAGCAAGCCTGGGAAGGAGACGCCATTGTTTGATAGGGTTACACAGACAGTGCCTAAATAATAGGCTATGGGAGGTAGGGAGCCAGCCACAGGCCTTGGGCAGGATGTGCGGTTGAGACCTTAGAGGCCGTCCAAGCTTTCAGGAGCTACAACAATCGCAAACCTTTGCTAATAACACTGTACCTCTCAGTCTGTTCTGTCTCTCCCTCCTTTCTTCCCTCTCTTCCCTGTTGCCCAGGCCACCGCACCCAAATGGTCTGAATTTTAAAACAACAGAAGCAAATGATCAAAGCTTACCTAAACTGTCATTCTGACCTGAGGAGGAGCCAGGCGGTCTGTGGTCAGGACCTGTGGCAGTATCCCCTGGATAAAAAGTGTTCTCAGGTACTTTACATCAACAGCCTTCTCCTACCTCCTGTGGGAAGAAGGGGCACTGGTGACCATGTGCTTGGAGAGCCAATGGTGGCGACAGACTGGAATAAAATGGTTTTGACAGTCAGTGTTTAAAATAATCATGACACCTATCTTTAAATTAGCCCTCCATATCTTTATAAAGAAACAATGTAAAACTTGGTGATCTTCATGACTTTGAATTCATCAGAATGTTTTTCATACAACTACATTGGAGTCTTCTTTAAAATTTAGTGAAGGACTGACCTAGTGGCACATACATACCTGTGATCCCGGCACTTGGGATCACAGTAAGAAGGGTGCAAACCTGAGGCTAGCCTGGGCTAGCCTGGGGCTACCTCTTCAAGGAGATAAAAAACAAACAACAAAACACAAACCGCCCAAAATCCAATCTAAACTAATAATGTTGGGAAATACTCAGGACGGTGTTTTAAAATATACTTAGGAGATTTTTCTGTGCATATATAGTCCTACTGGAAACAAAAGTGTAGTATCATCATGCAGTCGTGTGACCTGTTAGGATTCTAATCAGCTATTTGGTTATCACTGAGTTCTTTAAGTCCTCACATGAAGAAGGGATCCCACATAGCCTGAGCTGGTGAACACCCACTGCGGTCAGTTACTGTGCTTCCCTCCAAGGCTTGGTTACAACACCTCAAACTGTCCTTACTCTTCAAGAGGACGTCATGAGAGTCCCCATAGAATCCTTCCAAGTAAGGTACACAATTTTAAAATCTCTCTCCCAACTGAAAGAGAAAATTCTGGCCTTTTTATTGGTTGTGCTTTTAAAGTGTGTGTGAATATTTAAGTGCATGCCTATGATTCTTCTCACATTCAAGGACATCACTTCTGATGTGAAGATTAAGCTAGATGTGAATAAAGCCCTTTCAGGAGTAGACCCCATGTATGGGTTGTAACAAGAGATAAAAGGCAAGCACCATCCGCCCTCGGGGATTTTGTGACTTGACTGGAAATGCGTGGTATAATATCTATGACCGCGAATACTTAGAACCAGAACGGGCAGAACCATACATGCTCCGGGGAGCAGGGAGATTGGAGAGGATAGAACGTTCTGCTGGGTTGGGAGATCCAAGAGGGCTCTGGAGTCTGAACAAGTCGGGTGCTACTTCTGCAGTGACCAGAATGTACTAACTTCCCACTCAATCTTTGGGGTCAATGCGTATTGACATTTTGGCTTCCCCAAGAAAGATTTCAGGGAGGAACTGTGTTGTTTTGTCTTTGTTTCCTGTCTGGGGAGGGATAGAGTTTCGTTTGGTAGCCCAGGCTGACCACAAGTTTTGATCCTTCCCTGCCTTAGGCTCTCCAGTGCCAGGATTACAGATTTGCAGCACCATGCCCAGACTTTTTTTCCCCCTTTTGGACTTCCTTTGTACTGCTTAATTATAAAACATTTAAGTTTGGCAGAAAGGTAACCCCTCCTTAACTAAGCCTTGAGCAAGGACTGTCTATGAGAAATCACACTGTGGTTCTAACAAGCTCCACCTATTTAGCATCAAAACAAAAGTGAAAAACAAAACATGTTATATAGATGAGGAACTTCTGAAGTCCTATGGACAACTCACCTGTTACTCCTGTACAAGAGACAAGAACCTAAGAAAAGGGATGGGATTCAAACCGCATTGGGGGATTGTTTCCTGGCCCTCTTATAGAGCATCCATCTGGCTTCCTGCAGAGCTATATGAAATTGAAAGATACCATTTGTGTGTCTTACGCATTGCCCCTAACTGCAAACCAAGTCCTTCACTTTATGTTTGACCAGTGAAACAAATTACTCCAAAGCTAGAAGCATGTACACACACACACACACACACACACACACACACATACACACTCACACACGCACACACCAACCTAAAAGTATAACACTAGACATTGTGAGAGCCACCTTCTGCTGGGCACATAGCTCAGCTATGTAGAACTTGCCTAGTGTTTACAAGGCCATTGTTTATAATGCCCTAGCTGAGGGGAAGAGATTGGGAGTGAAGGGACTCTTGACTGAAACACCCCTTTCAAAAAGATTAAGCTGGTCTTCCTTTTTATATCTGTATTTGCTAGCTGACTTGTATTAATCTCTGTATGCTGACTTTAGAATCTAATTTATGAATGGGACGAACCTACGTTATTTATCCCAAGAAGGTAATTTTCTTATTATATAGGAAACCTATTCTGTGTCCTGGATTCTAGACACAGCTTCATCTGATAGAGCTGTGGTGTCTGGGGAAATATGCTATAACCCACCCTGCCTGATATAGTGGCCACAAGCTTATGAGACGATTAAGCACTTAGGATGTGGCTAGTGTGCTTGAATGACTGAGGAATTGAATTGTCAGAGTGTTAGGCTTGCCAAGATCATGTTTGGACTACTAGACCCTCTGAAGATACCAGAGCAGAAGTTTGTATGTTGAACCTATAATGCTAAGTATTGACTGTTGAGTTGATTAAATTAGAAATCTAGAGTGTGGAGCTGGAGAGATGACTCGGTGGTTAAGAGTACTTGCTGGGGGCTGGTGAGATGGCTCAGTGGGTAAGAGCACCCGACTGCTCTTCCGAAGGTCCGGAGTTCAAATCCCAGCAACCACATGGTGGCTCATAACC